>NC_071618.1:26327212-26639212 GCF_014839835.1 Dryobates pubescens | reverse complement strand
CTAGTCATCCTTGTGGCCCTCCGCTGGACCATCTCCAGCAGATTCCTGTCCCTCTTAAAGTGGGGAGCCCAAAACTGACTGCAGTACTCAAGATGAGGTCTCACCAGGGTAGAGTAGAGGGGGAGGAGAACCTCCCTTGATCTGCTAGTCACACTCTTCGTAATACACCCCAGGATCCCATTGGCCTTCTTGGCCACCAGGGCACATTGCTGTCCCATGGATAACTTGTTATCCACCAGGACTCCCAGGTCCCTCTCCATGGGGCTGCTCTCCAGCAGATCACCTACCAACCTGTCCTGGTGCAGTTTATTATTCCTCCCCACATGTAGGACTCTGCACTTGCTGTTGTTGAACCTCACTAGGTTACTCTCTGCCCAGGTCTCCAATCTGTCCAAGTCTTGCTGAAGGCCTTCAGCTGTATCAGCCAAGCCTACCAGTTTGGTGTCATCATCATTGGTGTCAGTGATGAAGATGTTGAACAGCACTGGACCCAGCACTGATCCCTGGGTCCACAGACCTTTTAGTGACTCTTGGTACCACAACACAGAAATTCAAGTAGACCCTTCTGGGACCCAAATCCACAGTTTTATCTACAGACATATACAAGTTAGGTGAGCCTCTGTTGTACTTACTGATAGTAAAAAGACAGCACAGATGAGACCATTGGTTTTAGCTGTCTTCACCCTCCAGTCTGCTAGTACTAGCCCAACCAGCTTTGAAGCCTCACATGACTCCATATACACAAATTATTCACTCTGTTTCATGAGGTGACAACACCTTTGTGTTGAACTGCAAATGTCATCACATTACTTTAGACACTTTGGAGTGAATAAAAAAACCCAAACAACAAAACATTCACACAATAGTTACGACTTCACATCACTAGAGAATATCCAGGGCCAAGGGCTATGCCATGTGAAGATGGCTGTACTGTGTATTAACTGGCCTCAAGGCGAAAGCAAGCTAACTGTTTTGTCATTTAGTTTTTTTGTTATGGATAAAACCAGGGATTGCCTGATAAATTAAATCCAATCTCCCTCTATTAGTAGCATAATGGATGTTCAGTCTAGAAGTTTCAACTTCCACTTCATCTGCTAACACTCTGTCAAAACACACCATAAATTCCTAAAGCAAATCAAGCTTTATGTTTTTCCTTATACCTTCAAGACATGTACTGGGTGCAGCTGCCCAGGTGTTGGCAGCAGTGGGCTGCAGGGACAGCCTCTGTGAGGAGAGGCCAGGGCTGCCTGTACTGGACACAGCCAGTTCCACACAGCACTGACCCACTCACTTTAGGGCATGGCTGAACTCCTCAGCCAAGGCAATGGCACCTCAGGGAAAGGGTAAAAAATGCTGCCTGACAATAAGGAATGAGGAAAAAGATATGAGAGAAACAGCCCTGCAAGCACCAAGGTCAGATAAGATGATGGAAGAGGAGGTGCTCCATGGTGGAGCAGATAGCCACCGCAGCCCATGGAAGATCCACACCAGAACAGATCTTTTTTTTAACTGCAGCCTGTGGAGAGCTGACACTAAAGCACAGGGAAAACTGTGAGGAGGAAGCAGCAGCAGGGACAAACTGCTATACATGACCATAACCCACAATCCCTCTGCTGCTCAAAGGAGTTGGTGTCATTTTAATGTTTATTGTTTTGTTTCCCACTAGCCAAATTAGTAATTAAATATTATTTTAACTGTTAATAAGCTAATGTTCCCTAAGTTGAAGCTATTTTTCTCACAAAGGTAATTGGTAAATAATCTCTCTGTCTCTGGCTCAACAAATGAGTTTTCTTATTTCTTTTCTTCCTATTACCTTTCTTCATCCTGCTAATGGCAGGGTGTTGTAGTTTGAGCTGGGTGCCCCTCTGGTGCATTCACTTCCTGTGTCCAGAAGTCCAGCCCAGAGGGATGGACACAGGAAATTGTGTATTCCCTACCATAATTCTTTGCACCACTATAAGATCCAGTGCGGAGTCTGGCACTTCCTCTTTCCTTCCCTCTCTGAGACTTGGTAACTGGGGGAGAGATCTCCCGGCCATGGGCCTGATTGGGCCCAAGGCCACAGGGGGATGGGCAGTCTCAGGCCTGGCCAGCTGAGACTGGCCCAGCAGAGGGAGGGGGAGGAAGGAGCCCTGGGGGTTTTGCATGCACCCTCAGGTGGGGATGGGATCTTTCTTTGTCGCTGCGCTTTGGGTTTTCTGTGGCGTTCACTGCTTTCTATTCGAACTTTCATCACTTTTGCAATCCGTTTGTCTGAGTCGTTATTTCTGCCTGTGGTGGGGAGGGGACCTGCCCCAACCCATTACACAGGGGGAAAGCAGCTAGGTGTTGCTTGCTAGCCAAGGCAAATCTGCCAGAGTTCAAAGCTCCAGAAGCAAACATATAGGAGCAAAAGAAATTGAAGACATCACCAGTGTCTGAAGCTGGTCACCTAAGTGATCAATCTGAAATGAACCATGGCCTATGCCAAAAAGGAATCTCAAAAAAAACCCAAAATGAAGGTGGTAGTGTTCACTGTCAGTTAGGATGAGAATTAAAGTCTTTCTTACTCCAAATCTGATGATTATATTAATCCTGAACATATGAATAAGACACATGCCATGCTTTTCAGACTTTTAGTACTATGTTGACAGCTAGCATATCTGATCAATATCCCATCTCTGGCCAGAGCTTGTCACCATTGTCTCAAACCAAAATACTCATCAAAGAACAGGAGAATGTGAGGAGGAAACCTGCCTAGTCTATGAAGCACAGAAGAAAACCCCATTGAATGAAACTAACAATAGGAACAGGATGCAACAAACACCATTCCAAACAGAAGTCAAATGTCTGATTATTTTTCAATACACCATCAAACAAATAATGAACTGTGACTTACATTATTTGTTTTCAGAAGGTTCATAGGCATGACATTGATGAATGTAACAGAGGTCCTCTGTAGTATAAAGTGGTTGTTAATTGTATGTGTAAATATTTCATTAATGTTCAGCAAGGATGTGAAGTATTTCAATGGTAATAGGCAATTTATTTGCTCTGAAGGTGCTTTAGTTTGACTGTATTTTAATTTCAAACTCCTGTCAGACACTGATTTCCTTGGGATACTAGTAAGATAAATAAAGCTGTTAAATAAATGAGACATTTCTTGTCATTCAAAATTTATATAATAAACTGCAGGGCTTTTTGTGTTTGCTACCAAACATTGTCAATGCTAAAAAAAAATTCTTTATGATATTTGCTTCTGATAAACACTAACTAGAATTTAACTAAGGAGATAAACAAAAATTCCCAGAGATGGAGCTTTTCTGTAGCAAAGGGAGTGAAGGGCAATGTCTGATTTTGGATACTTCAAAAATAATAACTATTTAGACCATGGGAGGCTTATTTGAACTTATCTTTGCCAGGAAAATTACACCATGCATTTGCATTGGTGAAGAAATCACATCTGCTATTCTTATGCAGATTAATATATATCTAATTGTCCATGTTTTCCAGGGTTGGGGTTTTTTGACATGCTGAAGAGAATACTGTTCATAATAGGGGTTGCTTTTTATAATTAGAGGTTGCTTTTTATAATTAGAGGTGGAATTAAATATTCTGAGGCATAAACTACATAAAATAATAACTATTCCAAATGTTCACATAGTTAAAAACATTTGATTGCTTTGGGGCAAAAAAAAATCAGTGCATTTGAAAAGAATAACAGGATAATCAAGCAAGTTATGTTTTTAGTATTCCACTATAAGAGCTTTTTGGGTTTCCAGCACAGAAGGCAATTTATGGATCATCCATCTATTATTTGTAGAAGCAAAAGGAAAGAAATACTTTTGTCTAGAGACAATAGTCTTGATTCTAGTATTTTGAAGTAATAAAAGTATATGCAAGTCTAGTTTATATTTGTGCATTTTTTTACTATAGGCACCATTTTAGAATCCCAACTCACTGTGTACAAGTATTACTTGCATACAGCAGTTCAATAAACAGACATCTGGCTGCCTAAATCAGCCTGCTTTTTTGGAGGTGCCAAATGCAGCTTTCAGAACTAGTAAATACATGATTATTATGCTTACAAGATCCATAACATGCCAGGTCCTCAGAGTTCACAAGATTTGTCATTTGTGAATAATTGCTTTTGAAGTGGAGGTCAAGAACTGAAGCCAGAAAATAAATTGAGGCTGGTTATGGTTTATAAACAAGACTCCCTTGCCATGCTAACTTGATTGTCCCTATTATTTCCTTTAGTTTACTTTTAATCTTGTTCAATTAAAGTGGCTACAGAGAAATTAAAAGACTGACTGGGTTTGAGGAGAATATTTTCCCACACGAATGCAGTATATCTAAAAATGTATCTAGGACATTCAAAGCCTTTGACATACATCTGGGGAATGTTCACTATATTCACAGATATATGGTTCAACACATTCTATAGATACATAAGAAATTACTACATCATTTTATTCCATTTAAAAATTCAGCAGTACCACCCCCTCTGAATTTCCTCAATTTGGTCATCTATTAGCTAGAATTTTATAAAGAAACCTATGGTTATAGAAGAGAAGAGAAGAGAAGAGAAGAGAAGAGAAGAGAAGAGAAGAGAAGAGAAGAGAAGAGAAGAGAAGAGAAGAGAAGAGAAGAGAAGAGAAGAGAAGAGAAGAGAAGAGAAGAGAAGAGAAGAGAAGAGAAGAGAAGAGAAGAGAAGAGAAGAGAAACCAGGTTGGAAGAGACCTTCAAGATCATTGTGTCCAACCTATCATCCAACACCACCTAATCAACTAAACCATGCAAACACCCTAAGAAAATGAGTTTTCATTCTTTGTCCTTTTAGGCCAAACTAAAACTTTGAGGAAAAAACCCAAACTTTCAAGAAGTCATTCCAGTAAAAGAAAACATTAAGTGTCTGGATCTTATAATTCTTATACAATAGAAGTTACTATTATATGCCTTTTTCTCATCCAGCTACACTCACTCTTCCAATATCTGTCTGAGCTGGGTCAAGAGCGCCAATCTTCTTAATCCATCAGAGAGCACATTTTACAGCATGTTACCAGCTCAATGAGGTCTTCATTGGGAGGGTTATGATGTGCATGTGAGTGGAATCTTTTCCTCCTCAGTGTTTGGATCCAACTGGAGTTATTTTTATGTTTTCTTAACAATGTCAGCTTCCATATAATGTGTGAAGCAGCATCCCTTAGCCCAGTCTAACATAGAAGGCTGTTAACTTGTCCCTCTGTGGCTATCTAGTTATATCAGACTTTTGCCATAAGTAATATACCCAGGCATGAAGCTGCAAGTGACCTGGCAAAAGTCATTTGACCAGTTAGAAAATTATTATAGCAAGTTAAGGCCGGTTCAGGCCAAGGTAAGCACAAAAAGCCCTGAGATTCTACACTGCCAGGTCAACACACAGCCCATCGTCTTTTACTAGAAGTGGCAAAAATCACATTTACTGTGCTGCAATAGAGAAGGACAGTGGAAACAACAAGGAAAATCAATGAGAGTACAGAAATGGGTCTAGCCTCTGCAATAGGAGAGGTTCATATAACAGTGTGGCCACAGGCATGTCATGGCTCTTGGAGTTCATGAATCCCTTCAGATACTGCTTTTTATCAGCAATACTTTAAAACAGGTTGAATGATTTCATAAATACGATGTGAGAGCATTGTAGTCACTTTCATATTAACATGATGAACATGAACTAATGCAAGCAATATATTATTTATTTCTTTTTATTTTCCAAATAGGACAATACTTTTGTACAACAAAGTATTTCAACCTTAAGTTTGACAAATGATTTTGCATTACACAGGAGTTTGGGGGGGGGGGAAATGCAGTGATTTGTTGCAATTCAAAGATTATATTTCCACCCCAACCCCATGCAGAGCTACAGGCTGGGATCAGAGTGGCTGGAGAGCTGCCAAACAGAGAGGGACCTGGGGGTACTGATTGACAGCTGCCTAAACATGAGCCAGCAGTGTGCCCAGGTGGCCAAGGAGGCCAATGGCATCCTGGACTACATCAAGAATAGTGTGGCCAGCAGGAGCAGGGAAGTCATTCTCCCCCTGTACTCAGCACTGGTTAGGCCACACCTTGAGTCCTGTGTCCAGTTCTGGGCCCCTCAGTTTAAGAAGGACATTGAGACACTTGAATGTGTCCAGAGAAGGGCAACGAGGCTGGGGAGAGGCCTTGAGCACAAGCCCTATGAGGAGAGGCTCAGAGAGCTGGGATTGTTTAGCCTGGAGAAGAGGAGGCTTAGGGGAGACCTTCTTGCTGTCTACAACTACCTGAAGGGTAGTTGCAGCAAGGAGGGGGTTGGTCTCTTCTCCCAGGCAACCAGCACCAGAACAAGAGGACACAGTCTCAAGCTACGCCAGGCGAAGTTTAGGCTCATGGTGAGGAGAAAGTTCTTCCCAGAAAGAGTAATTTGCCAATGTAATGGGCTGCCCAGGGAGGTGGTGGAGTCACCATCCCTGGAGGTGTTCTAGAGGGGATTGGATGTGCCACTTAGTGCCATGGTTTAGTCATGAAGTCTGTGGACCGGTTGGACTTGATGATCTCTGAGGTCTCTTGGTGATTCTGTGATTCTGTGAAAACTAATGAGGCTTTTTTTTTTCAGAGGGGATATGAAGCAACTTGATGCAGGCCTATTGCTTCCCTGTATTTTAATATCCTGACTTCTTGCATCATTTTTTCACACTGGATCCTGAGAATTCATTTACTTAGAGGAGATCTCACTAGCTTAATGGAAGATTTAATGTAATACTCCAACATTAATCATCCAAGACAGTGGTGTTTGGAGGATCTTTGATTAAACTTGATGGGAAATTTTATATTGTCGACGTACTTCTTTATAAAATGTCATTTTGTCAACATGAAATCTGTTTAAATAAAGGCAATCTTTTTGATAAAATGCTTTGGAAAATATCTTGACATATTAGTCCCCCCAAATTGGTATCTTTTTATTTTAAAAGTACTTTCTTCTGAAGACTGTACTGGGTCACATTAAAAAAAAAACAAAACAAAAAAAACCCAACCACAACACAGAGGAATTATTTTACAAAGTAATGAAAAAGAATAATGAAAATCAAAACAAAAGAAGAATTGGTTTGTATTTAATGAGCATTTTTATTCTGCTGATTTATGAATATTTTTTAGCATTTTGAATATTTAATCATTATTGAGAATGGGAGCTTCCTATGATGAGAAAACCTTTTCCTCCCTGTTCCACTCATGAGTGTCTACTGGGAAATTAGAGCAAAATCTCAGATAGAGTGCTTACCAAACTTTGTATTTCTCTAGGGGGGAAGGGGAATCTAGGGAAAGATGTTTCCCTATTCAGTCATAACTGAAAATTTAACTGACTTTCCCATCCTACTAAGAAACCCAGCCAAACCTTGCCATTCTAGCTGGCAGTGATCAGCTTCGATGCTGTTGTGTCATCTGCTGCAGGAATCTGTCTTTCAGTCTGAGCTGCTGGGTTCAGGC
This sequence comes from Dryobates pubescens, assembly GCF_014839835.1. NCBI lineage: Eukaryota > Metazoa > Chordata > Aves > Piciformes > Picidae > Dryobates > Dryobates pubescens. Next base: position 26,631,733 of record NC_071618.1, on the reverse strand, counting down.
AACATGGCTAAATCTTTGCTTTCTTGATCTGCAAATGATGCCATAAATGTATATCTATATGTCAAGTCCTTAAGTATATGCTGCTTCTCAGAGAGCTGAAGAGAGGATGAATACAGGGACATGGCTTTGATTGTATGCATGCCTATTATAATTCCTTTGCTGAGAGTGTAATGTATTCTGAACTTTATAGGGTTTTCTGGGTTTCTTTCATTCTTGGAGCTTATGGCAGTTTAGGCTGAGTGCCTCCTGTTGCTGCCACACAAGATACACCCTTGGTGTCCTGAGTGTCCAGCCCAGTGGGTGGGACACAGGAAGCTGTGCATTTCATACTTATAATGTCCTGCACCCTATAAATCCATCTGCAAAGTCTTTCACTTCCTCTTTCTTCCCTCTCTGCTCCTGTGGGAGATGCTCCCTATTGGGTAATGCTGGGGGAGTATCTCAGGGACTCTTAGGCCTGGCTAGGACTAATGCCAGGAGAAGAAGGGGGAGGAGCAGTCTCAGACCTGGCCAGCCTGAGGCCAGCCTAGCAGTTGGGGGAGAAGAGCGAGCCCTGGGGGTTTTGGGTATACCCTCAGGTGGGAGAAGGGAAGTGTTGGGAGGCTTTTGGGTATGCTGTAAGGGGATTCTGTATGCTTTGGGATTCTTTTGTCACTATGCTTGTAGCTTTCTGTAAAACACTAATTGCTTTTCCATTTAAACTTTCCATCACTTCCACAATCCATTTGTGTGAGTGTCATTCTTTTGCCCCTTTCAGGGGCAAGAGAGGATCTGCCTGGCCTCAAACCAGGACAGATCTCTAGCTCCAAACTTTCAATGAATAAAGTTCCCAGGTCTGGAATGTGCTGCCCAGCATACTTCAGGTGAACTGGAGAAATCACAGTATCATAGTATATTAGAGGTTGGAAGGGACCTCCAGAGATCATCAGGTCCAACCCCCCTGCCAAAGCAGGATCACTTAAGATAGTCCGCACAGGAATGCATCCAGGTGGGTTTCAAAAGTCTCCACAGAAGGAGACTCCATAACCTCTTTGGGCTGCCTGTTCCAGTGCTCTGTGTCTCCCACTGTAAAGAAGTTTCTCCTCATGTTGAGGTGAAATCTTCTATGCTCAAGCTTGTACCCATTGTTCCTTGTCTTATTACTGTGTACCACCAAAAAGAGCTTGTCCCCTCTCCACTTGATACCCACCCCTCAGATATTTATACACTGAGATCCCGTCTAACTCTTCTCTTCTCCAGACTAAACAGCCCCAAGAATCTCAGCTTCTCTTCACAGGGGAGATGCTCAAATCTCCAAATCATCCTCATGGCTCACTCTCCAGCAGTTCTCTGTCTCTCTTGAACAAAACTAGACATGGTATTCCAGGTGTGGTCTCACCAGGGCAGAGTAGAGAAGTAGAACTTCCCTAGACCTGCTGGACATACCCTTCTTGATGCACCCCCGGATACCATTGGCTCTCCTGGCCACAAGGGCACATTGGTGTTCCACGGAGAACATACTGTCTACCAGCACTCCAAGGTCTTTCTCTGTGGAGCTGCTTTCCAGCAGGGCAGCCAATGCAGGTGAGGAGAAGAAGTAAAAGGGAGAAGACTGTCCTCACCTTCAAATTGTGCCTAGGTAAACAAAACACCTGGACTCAAGCAGATTCATAAGGAGGGGGTTGCTTGCTAACACAGACACAATTCTTGGGACAAAAGTGAGCAGCTACAAGGAAGTTTGTCAGACAAGGCCAGTTTGGGAAGCAGCTGTAGTCTTGAACATCTAGTGTTAGCAAACTACATGATATTGCTTCCAGTAAAGTTCTGCCCTGTTCTAAAATGTACAAAAATTAAAATGCTGTCTCATCTTTAATTTTATAAAACCAAGTGAAATTTATTTCACACTCTTGATGAGGAATCCCATCATGCTTAGTCTCAAAATGAAAGTCTCCTATGTCTCTTCAGCAATTAATATAAGTGTCAAATAATCATTTCCCCTTATCTGATAAAAGTCAAGTAGCTTTATTTAAATTCCAGCAATCATCCTGCTTCCTGCTTTATACTTCCTCACAACATATCCTTCTTTCCTAATGCACAATGTCAGAGTTTTGATTCTAAGTACAGGTACTTTGAACTTCATTCCACTGGGAGTTCTCCCTTACCCCCTTGTTTTCTGGCAGAATGAGTTTTCATTTGGTCAAAATAATTCGAACAATCTCTATTTGTCTTACTAAGTAATGGATTAATTTAACCTGCTCTGCTCTTCTACGAAGCTTTGGCTCCATGAACCTTGTGCCTCTTTGGAAAGCAATGTGAAGAAGAGGAAGTAGGTACCTAGAGATGGTGTCTTTCTCGTGGCTTGAAGTATGCTTTAATATGCGTATGCTCCACTGGCTTCTCTCAAAATAATGAATTCTCACCTCTCCCCTTGCTCACCATTTCACATGCATTTATAAGGCCTCCTGCAGTGAAGGCACAAAAATTCTAGTCTTTGATATATCAGATATATCATAATGATGTATCTTTGACATATCAGAATGATACTTGGGCACAGGGCCCTTACTTTTTAGATTTTGGGGCACAAGAGCCATCTGTCTTGTAGCTGTGTGCATTACTCAATCCAAAATAGGTCCTATTGCAATCCCAGCAAATGGGCACACACTCTGACATTTGAGAAGTAGATATGGTCCTTATTTATCACCAAAATCTTCAGGGTGAGAAAAGATACTTTTCCCTTCAGAAACAAAATGAACTGCTATCCCAAGCAGCAAACACCAATCCTTGACATTCTGTAGTACAGCTCGTAAGCAAAAGAAGCATAAGCAGTTGAGCTACGCTGGTGCTGTGTTAACTTAGCACTGTCTTCTATTGCACATGCTGACTTTCTTCAATGGATTATTCAGAAGGCATCCATCCTCTACAACATTACATCATGCAGACATACCTTGAACTGATATTTCTGGAAACAGTAACTCTGGAATTTGAAGCAGAGCTGAATGGGTACCTCAGGCAAATTTTCACTTGCTGTTTTGGTGTTTTTTTTCACAGATTCACAGATTATGTCAAGTTGGAACGGAGCCTCAAAGATCATCGTGTCCAACCCCCCTGCAGCCAACAGGGACACCTGCAAATAAATGAGGCTGCCCAGGATCACATCAAGTCTGATTTTGAATGTCTCCAGGGATGGGGTCTCAAGTACCTTCCTGGAAAACCTGTTCCAGTATTTCACCACTCTCATTCTAAAGAACTTTCTCCTTATGTCTAACCTAAATCTATCCTGCTCCAGTTTTAAACCATTGCTCCTCATCCTATCACTACAAACCCTTCTAAACAGTCCCTGCCCAGCCTGCCTGTAGGTCCCCTTCAGATATTGAAGCACTGCTATGAGGTGTTGCTGAAGCCTTCTCTTCTACACACTGAACAGCCCTGATTCTTCCTAGTATAAGCGGTCAGCCCTCTGATCATCTTTGTGGTACTCAAACTAGTGTCGTTGCATATCACCAATGGTGCTGTGTAAACAGAGGCAGCGCAGATCTCTGCCCAGTGATGAACTGCAACATAGACAGTTGTGGCAGTTTGGGCTGGGTGCCCCCCTGCTGCTCCCACATAAGACACACCACCAGTGTCCCAAGGGTCCAGCCCAGTGGGTGGACACAGGAAGCTGCATATTTCATCCCATAATGTCCTGCTCCCTATAAAGCCACTTCCTCTTACTTCCCTTGCTGCTACCGTGGGAGATGCTCCCTATCTGGTAACGGAGGGGGAGTCATCTCGAGGCCTCCTGGGGCCTGGCCAGGCCTAATGCCTGGAGGAGAAGGGGGGAAGGGCAATCTCAGATCTGGCCAGCTGAGATTACCCTAACAGTGGAGGGAGGGGATAGAAAGAGCCCTGGGGGTTTTGGGTGTACCCTCAGGTGAGGAAAAAGGGGAGTGTTGGAATGCTTCTGGGTACACTTTGGGATCTCCTTTTGTCACTGTGTTTGTGGTTCTCTGTAAAACATTCACTGCTTTTCCATTTATACTTTCCACCACTTCTGCAATCCATTTGTCTGAGTCTCATTTTTTCTGCCCTGGTGGGAGGCAAGGAAGGATCGGCCTTTCAACCCGCCAGAACAGTTTCAGATGCAAGCAATGTATGACCTTGCCCTCAACATATTACCTGCTCATGTACCAAATGTTAGAAGGAGTTGAAGAGTAGTTATCAAACCATAAGGAGCATATAATTCATGAGACCTCTGAAAAAGGAAAAGATGAAGAATCAGCAATATATTAATCACCTTTGCCAAATGTGTATTCAAGACCTGAGATACATGTATACTCTAGCACATCTGCTGCTTTGGCTGTGTAAAGAACACTGCATTTCTTTAAAATGCAAAATTTCTATAGTTAGTTATAATTGCTAGAATTACTCACCACTGAACAGCTGTGTAACTATTAAAGTGCCTTCACAAATATAGTTTTGCATGAAACCTTTTCAGTGAAGTACATTCAAACCTATCAATTCTAAAAATCTAATGTGTGAAAATATTCTTCTAATTTGTAGCCCAATATCTACAATATACAGAAAAGACAGGGAGTGGGGGGCATGTACAGAGAAAAAGATATAGTAGATGTACTTTAAATTCAAAGGCCACCCTAGAATACCATCTTTTTTATTATTATTCATATTTTTCATGGTGAATAAGTCACAGAACTTAAATCTCACCTAATTCCTGGTGGTGTGTCAGTATGGGAGAGAGCAACTTTGAAGGCTTTTAAAGAGCTTATATAAGGCTGTTAGAGGGTAACTGGATCAAGCCAGTGAATGGGGGATAATCCCTCAGGTGGAACTTAAACTGTCTGAATATGACCTGCAGAGAATTTTTTAAAAGCATTCAACTGGCAACATTTTGATCACAAATGTCTCGAGTTTCCAGAGGCTTTGGAAACATCAAAACCAGTATTACCCAGAGATGCACAAAGATAATTTCACACTGCTGGGAATCAAAGAGTTTGGGATGAGAGGAATAATCTTGTGGGTTTATGAACTGTACCTTTCTATCACCAATCCTAACATGCTAATCTGATAAGTGTCTGCAAGAGGACACAGTCTCGAGCTGTGCCAGGGGAGGTTTAGACTGGATGTTAGGAAGAAATTCTTCATAGAGAGAGAGATTGCCCCTTGGAATGGGCTGCCAGGGGAGGTGGTACAGTCGCCATCACTGGAGGTGTTTAGGAGGAGACTTGACGGGGTGCTTGGTGCCATGGTTTAGTTGATTAGATGGTGTTGGATGATGGGTTGGACGCGATGATCTTGAAGGTCTCTTCCAACCTGGTTTCTATTCTATTCTATTCTATTCTATTCTATTCTATTCTATTCTATTCTATTCTATTCTACTCTACTCTACTCTACTCTACTCTACTCTATTCTACAATAGCAGAAGGAAAGCACTGAGCAGATTTTCTTCAGTTCAGTAATGTTATTATGATTTGAAGGAATAAGCAATTCACAGAGTTCAGCATGGAAAAAAAAATATATTCCATTAAGTTTGTTCCAAGAATATCTGGAACCGAGTGATCACAACTAGCATTTGCTTGACACATTTAATAATGAGCACCATGTTCCTACAAAATATTTTTGATAAAGCTGAGTTTCAAATGTAAAAGATATTAATAACTTCTATGATTAACTGTTAAAGGATTTTTTTTTTCTTTTACAAATAGTATAGAAATATAAAGTCCTGGTGATTGAAGCACATTCTTGAAGCAGATTTTTGGCCTAAGTTTCATCAGTTCTGCAGAATTTTCCATTATATGACTTGCTGAGGGCTGCATGATATGATCTGAATGACTGGTGATTGATGTGTCCCAGGGAGCACAGTTTTAACTGTTCCATATGAAACAGCTGTCTATCTACCATGGACAGACAAAGTCCAGCCATTTCCCCAGCCAGGAAATGCTAGCTAGTCTCAGCTAGCATTATAGAGGCAAATCCTTAACTCATTGACCTTTTGTTTTTTAACTTGCAATACAAGTTTCCCAACGGTAACAAAAAGCTTATTTTCTTTGAAAAGATTCTAACAAAAGCTTGAAGTGATCTTTCCTTGGCACTCCAGCCTTCCCTATGTGTAATAGAAAAAAACCAGCAGATGAAAAACAGTCCTTAACATTTTATTCTCCAAAACTGTCTGAAAACTAAGTAAGGGAATCCACAAGGTAGTGATTGGGTAACAATATTGAGTATTGAAACCCTGTGGGTTTGAGGTTGGCCAGCTTTAGGAAGTACCTGAAAAACTCCCACACTGAGATAAGGAAATCAAATTTTTCTTCTTCTGGTTCTACACTTTGATAAGCAATTTTCCTGATCAGTCATGTTTGCATTGCATTTTCCATTCAATGATATGCCAACATACATCATAAAGCAAGACCATATGCTACCAAGATAGCATATGAATATGTTTTGGAAACAAACCGTTCTCTTCTGAAGTGAAAGATTGAGACCCAACTTACATTAGAGTTTTCTAATGACAATTTTGTCAGCCAGAACATGGAAGATAAACACCCAGTAACTAGTTTACTCATGCCAGCTGGTCCCCAGGCACTGGCATTCCTATGTCAACAAAAGCTCCATGTCTTTGCTTCCATCTTTTAGGAGGATGGTGTCAATCTACCATCAGTAGAGTGTTCCTTTTATCAGCTTACAGTGATTCTCCATGATGAGGCTGTGACTTAGCAAGGTCTGGTGGCATGGAGCTCAGCCCCAGATAAAGATAATTCAAGTCCTGAAGTAATTAATTAGATCAAGTTGCAAGCTAGTGACATTTCAAGAGGAGAAGATCAGAGGAAAAGCTATAATTCAGCCTCTGTTACAGAGCATGTTGTCTATTCATAAAAGTAGGCTTCTTCTTACAAATATGTTCTTCCACTAAACATCATTTAAAAAAACCCCAAACATAAAATTCAGAGATTGACAGGTGTACCACATCACAATGTAATTATCAGTCTTGAAACAGATATAGTTATTACAAATAAATGCAGACTTTAACCTGAGAGGAAAAAAACAACTGCAATTACATACTAAGGTCTGTGGTAAAATCTTCACCACTGACTTCTTTTTAAATTGAAACTGTGTGTTTATCTAAAAGATATGCTTCAGTTCCAGTAAGAATTAATTCAATATCTTAGGGACTGTGTCTGAGGTCAGACTATGTAATTATAAATGTCTTACTACCATTAATTAATCTGTTAATTCAATTTTATACTAGGCATTTCATATAAATTCTTGTATCCAAAGGACAGTCACAATGAGTGATTTTAAATTCTTCTAGGGGCTGGAAGAAGATCAAAGGGTTGGAAACATAACAGAATACATTAGATGTAAAATAAAATGTAAAGGATCACAAAGCCATCAACTCAATAATTAATACTGAAATCTTATCTAATGAGAAGTCATCTAACATTGAGTTACTGCAGAACCAAACTTTCCTTTTCAGATGAGCACCCTAAGTGCTAAGCTGCCCTGTTGTTTTCACTCTTGGGCTTTGTATTTGTGGCTTCAAAACAATTCTGTTCTCATGGGAAAAGAGAAAATGGACCCCTTTAACTCTTCAAATTATTTGATGAGTCTTGGTACCATTTCTTCCTCATTTCAAGCAGAGGAGGAGATCAAACTAGTCAAGACATGGTCCTTGACTTCTCCTTCAACTCATTTTTCAAATGGCAGCTCTATTGGACACTGTTTTTTATGACAGACACGGAGTGTCAGATGTGTTCTGACTCCTGTTAGAAACAATGCAGGGCAGTGAACATTTTCAAATAGGATATCCTAACCGCCCTTGACTTTCTAGCCACATTCTTCTTAATGTATCCCAAGATACCATTGGCCTTCTTGGCCACAAGGGCACATTGCTGGCTCAAGATTAATGTGTTATCCACCAGCACTCCTTGCTCTTCTTTGCTTTCCAGCAGGTCAACCCTTAACCTGTACTGGTGCATGAAGTTATTCCTCTCCAGGTGCAGAACTCTACACTTACTCTTGAACTTCATTAGATTCTTCACATCTTTCTGAATAGTAGCACAGCCTTCTGGTCTGGCAGCCACTCCTCCCAGTTTTGTAGCAGCAAATTTACTCTGTCTCTTCATCTATGCAATTGATGAAGATGTTGAACAAGAGTGGACTCAGTATTGACCTGTGTGGAACACCGCTAGCTGCAGGCCTCCAACTAGCCCTGACGCTGCTGATTGCAGCCTCCTGAGCTCTGTCATTCAGACAGCTGTCAATCCACCTCCCTGTCCACTCATGTAACCTATACATGAAATATCAATGTATTTTGTATCAATACAGAAGTAAAATAAAATCTTGGCATGAGTAAGATTCACTAACTCATTTTTCCTAAAATACCTCCATATCAACTTTACAAGTTTCCTCTCTTTTTTTTGGGCCTGTGAAAGAATTTTCAGGGGAAAAAATATTTATAATCTGTAAGTGGATCAAAAAACATTGCTGTATGTAATAGACTAAGGTGATGAGGCAAGCTCATTTTAAATGTGCCCATCATTATTTCAGACTAATTTGAGCAAGGTACAACTTAGCCTTTTCAGTGTGATCACTGGCTTGAGTTGAACAAGTAGCTACTATAAATACACTGTTACGATAGCAATGGGAAACATCCTAAAATTTGCTAGTAGTTGTCTTCTTTGTTACAGTCTTTAATTTTCCCCCTTCTTTTTCCTTTTTTTTTTTTTTTTCTTCTCAAAGAGCAGAAACATATGCTTGAACATTACATTTCACATGGCAGTTCTCATTATTTTTCTCTCCTTTCACCAGCACTGCTGTGTGTGATCAGAGGAAGAAAGAAGCAAAGCATTCCCTTTTCTCTGGAAAAAAACACAGATGTCTCAGGGGGAAGAGGGAGGTAAAAATCCACTGCTCTGTCTCCAAGCACTTTCTCTGGAAAGAAGAGAAGAGCATAGAACAACAGCTAAATCATCAAATCCCACTCCTAGCACAGTGACACAAATGTCGCCAAATTGCTACCTTTCTTCAGAATGACAACACTCCCTTTGAGGAAAATTGGCTAACCACTAATTTTTTGTGAGTTGTACCCAGAAGATATCTGGGTCCTTGTAATGCTTGCATGACCACTGCAACTTAGTGCATGGGTGCTCTTCAATGCCTCCAAGTATATTTTAAACCAGTAGAAATTAAGTGTAATACAAATAGCAAAAGTCAGTACTTTGTTCTCAAATAAATTTCTTAATATCCACAAATATAACGGTGTGGATTTTACTAAACTGGTTTATTGCAGTGGTTTACAGTATTTTCTAGGTGTAAACTATACCAACATTAATGTCTCCTCATAGGAACTAGGTTAAATTGGAACAAGAGGACACAGTCTCAAGCTGCACCAGGGGAAGTTTAGGCTCAAGGTGAGGAGAAAGTTCTTCACTGAGTCATTCGGCATTGGAATGGGCTGCCCAGGGAGGTGGTGGAGTCACCACCCCTGGAGGTGCTCAAGAGGAGATTGGACGTGGCACTTGGTGCCATGCTTTAGTCATGAGGTCTGTGGTGACAGGATGGACTCGATGATCTTTGAGGTCTCTTCCAACCTTGGTGATTCTGTGATTCTGTGATTCTTTAGTAGATACTTTTCTGTCTGATTTTTGTGTGTGTGTGTGTTGGTTTTTTGTATTTGGTTTTTGTTGGTGGCTGGTTGGGTTTTGTTCTCTGAAGTTTATTACTTTTGGAGTGAGAATATTGGACCCTGCCAAATAAGTCTGTAAATTCCATTTAGCCCCAAGCTGAGGTGCTCTGGTACTCCGCGTTGCTATCTTTGTCTTATCTGTTGGGTATGTTTGCACAGCCAAAAGCAATGAGCAGCTGTGGAAACCTGAGGTAACCCCTGAAAACTGCCAGAGCCATTTCTGTAAAAAATAAATCTGATGACAGCCCTTGGTTGGCTTTTGCTTGTTCCAGTGTGAATCAGAGGAAACCTTGATGAGTCTAACACACCTTTCAGAACATGCTCTGGGGCTCTAAGGGAAGATCAAGATGTGCAAGATGTAGGTTTTGCAAATTTGTGCAAAGAAAAAAAAGCCTTGCTGAGACCTATCTCTGTCTGTGAATGACATATCATTAATTCAGGTATACTTCTGACTCCTTATCCTCAGTGTGTCTCTCTTTGGGCTACAACATTTGACCTCATGCATAGAAGCTGCATCAGCAGCAAAGTATTACAATTTCTGTTTCTATTCCTGAATTCCCCATGTAGCTAGTTACGCAGCAGCCCTTCCCTGCCTAATGCTTGTGCTGATACTCAGTGCTGACTCTTGCACTATGTCACACAGCTCAGGCTTTCCACTCTGACATTTCAATTTTTATTATCTGTGTGGATATTTGCTAAATTGCCCTAAGTCAATTATATCAGGGGGAGGCAGAAGAAGTGAATTTCTCAAATCGATTGTTCTATGGAAAACACATCAGTTATCAATGCCTTGCTTTCCCAGCTCTGCTGGAATTCCCTGGTCCTTTATATATAAGGAGAGAGTAATTGTCAAACTTTCTTTACAATTCAGTTTTCTATAAGTTCTCATGGATTTCCTCTTTAATGATACTCTTCAGATCGCCTTCACACAGAGCTTTTCAGTGCTTTTAATGAATTTTGGTTTTCATTCTCCAGTCTCTTATTTATTTCTGCTGTATTTTCATGCATGCTTTAAAAAGCATTATGCAACGTGTTGCTCAGCAGAGTACCACAAAGGAAAATGGAGTGGCTTATAATGTTCTGCTCAAGTGAATGAAGTACCTTGAAGTTTATTATATCTGACACTCTGTTATGTAGAGGGAGCATCTGTAGGCAAGGATCCATGGAGAAATTTATACAGCATTTCATTAACAAAGAATTAACACAGCACGAGCTATCTGGCCAAAATTGGAAATGAAAAAAACAAGAGAAGTTTTCTTTCCTTTCAGTGTTATGTGTTTATTTCTGTGCACTTTTCCTACAGTATGCATAGGAATCAGACTCTTCCTCTGAAAGTCTTCAGCCAGTCAGTATTTAAGAGGCATTTGGACAATGTCCTTGACAATGTGCTTTAACTTTTGGTCAGCCCTAAAGTGATCAGGCAGTGGGACTACGTGATTGCTATAGGTCTCTTCCAACTAAAATAGTCCATTCTGCTCTACTCTGAAAAAAATTAATTAGATGCTCATCAAAACAAGAGTTGAACAATTTTTGTCATTTCAAACTCACCAATGAAGCTAAGAGGATAATTTACCACAAATAATGCATCTGACTCTTTGCCTGTTTTTCTGCCCACGTTTTTCCTCTGTTCCTCTTAATATTTTCTTTTTACTACTTCTCTTGTGGAGACTCCACAACCTTTCTCATTAATTTCATCCATGCTACTTGGGTTTTGTGCAAACAGAGGGCCAGGTTATCCAGCCACTAATGGAAAGCTGTTGATCCCTGTTTTCTTAGGGATTTGTACTTCAAGTTTAGTTTTGAAACAAGTTATCTTAGCACAGCAGAATAATCTCAGGTCTTATCTCCACACAACCATGTGCTCCTCACATAACAGTGCTTTGGTTAGAAGGCTTGAGTTTGTCCTTTATCTTCAGCAGGATTTAGTTTAAAAACAGACCAGACATAACACTAAAGTGTCAACAGCACTGATAGCCTTTGAAAGACCTGCTTGAAATACTTGCCTTTACAAGAAAACTGTATCCTGAGTATTTCCACTCTGAGGAAATCATCTGGTATCAATAACTGTGAGAACAGAAGGGTTCCCCTGTGAACCTGGCAGCTTTTTAGGCAATTCTGAGTTGACTATGGTTTTGTGATATAACAGCACACATCTCTTATAGTAAAACAGAAATATATCAACCTTGGTTATATGAAGTATTCTCTCATTAGATGCTTCTGAATGTGATATTTATTAAGAGATGACTGTGATTGACTAGGTTCTCCACAAGGGAAAAACTCACTGTTCCTCTTTTTTTTCCCTCCCCCACCCTGAAGAGCATGACAGGATAAGGCCTTTGGTAAAAATTAGCTTACTGCAGCCAGGTTTTATCATCTGAAATTGCATCATCCAACTATAATTAATGTTCCTCAAACACTGGGCCTTATCTCCTGTCTTAAATGAACCTCACTTGTGAGAAAGCTAGAGTCACAGTTTAATTTAAATTTTCTAAGATAAAAAGGAAAAATACCTCATTATTCCTTTTACATAGGTGATGAGGAACTTCAGCCTTAGAAATAGGGAATGTCAATGTCTTGTGCCAGCATGATGCCAAATAAAGTGTATGAGGAAGGTTGATCCATTTGAGATATTATTTCCCTTGTCAGATACACCAAGGAAAGCTGAAGGGCTTGTTTAATTTTATTTTTTTTTTAATAAATAACTGACTAGAGATCATAGCAGATGTCAATGTAATTTCCCAAAGTGAAGAAACGTGTGAAGTAAAACCAAATCCTTGACATACATTTAACTTTGCTGATATGAAGCATTAAATAAAATGAGATTGCTTCTGTAGGTTGGAAAACCCGGTTGTGCTGAAAGACTAAGGGTGAATTTCACCCTGCTTCAATTGCCTCAGCTAAGCTAAATGTCTCAGCTCCCCCTTCCCAGGGACTCAAGGGCACTAGGCACCTCCAGAGAACAAGTTATCTATCCTGTCTGAAGTGTGCCAGTGTGTATTGACAGAACTGTTTAAGTGCTTCCTTGATTTTACAGGGCACTCAAAATTTTAGACAGTTAACATTTGAAGGGGACAGTTAACATATCTGAAGGGGGCCTACAAGAAGGCTGGGGAGGGACTTCTCAGAATATCAGGTAGTGATAGGACTAGGGGGAATAGAATGAAGCTGGAGGTGGGGAGATTCAGGCTGGATGTGAGGAGGAAGTTCTTCACCATGAGAGTGGTGAAGCCCTGGAATGGGCTGTCCTGGGAGGTGGTTGAGGCACTGTGGTCGTTTGAGGCTGTGCCTTTAAGAACAAACACTGCTGGAACACACTGGCTAATGTTTTTGGTACTAGAACCAAAACATTCTGATATTCTAAACGAATTTCATTGGTTGATAAACAAAAATTCAGCTTTAGATTGTGAAGCGGTTGGAAAATTTGTTCCTCAGTTCAGTTCGGTTTGGGAGTTGGGGGAGTTTGGTGTTTCAGCCTGTTCTCCCTGCCTGCTTCTTCTGCGAACTGCTGGACTTGGCCTTCAGATAAGCAAACACTAATCCTGCATGGGCTTTTGAAGCTTGCTAACAACTCTTTTCCTTAGTAACTTGCCTTTCTCTCTCTCTAACCCCTTTTTGGGGAAAAAGGGAGGTAAGGGGGGGAGAGAGGGGGTTCCAAAGAGGGGATCCCTCCCTGAGGGAGGGATTTTTGTTGTGTTATTTGTCTTTGCTGTGTATTTCTGTGTATATATTGTAAATACCTGTATATATTGTGTTATATATAACCTGCTTTCCATATATGCTTGTAAATATATAGCTTTTGCTCTTCGACTGAGTTAGCTGTGGTTTCTTACTCTGTGGAGGAGGGAGAGCTAAGCCCTCTCTCAACCTACCACAGGCCCCATCCCTGGAGATGTTTAAGACCAGGCTGGATGAGGCTCTGGCCAGCCTGATCTAGTGTGGGGTGTCCCTGCCCATGGCAGGGGGCTTGGAACTAGGTGATCCTTGTGGTCCCTTCCAACCCTGACTGATACTATGATACTATTTTTATGCAGGAGCTAGTTGGGAAGGTAGGAATTATTTTTCTGTTTTCTTCCCCAAACCTTCAGGTTTTTCATATCTTCTCCATTAAGGACAATAAAACTGACTTGTGTAAGAGCACTGTGTGATGCAAAAAATGTCTTTAGCAATTGCAGGGGTCATCTGAGTGCTTTGTACCAGCTTTCAGATGAGGACTTAATACATACCCAACACAGTAGTACTCTGCTTATACTTTGCTGCAGCCATTTTTGAACTATCCTTGAGTGTCTGTGCCAGCTCCATAGTTATTCATAATCAGAACAGACACTCTCTTAGCATTTGACAGCAAATGATAATTAAAATATATGAGAAGATAGATTTTTCTTTTACTGCTATAGATTAGGTGCAAAGAATAAAAATACTTTCTCCACTGAAGTCTGTAAAAGTTATTAAAAAGGATAAACCTCACTGACTTTACTAGTTTCTTAGAAGAGAACTGATTTCTTTTCTTAGAAAGTACCCATAGCTTAAAACAAAACAAAGTTAAGTTAAAATCCAAGCATCTCATTGCAGATGCAATTATATTTCAATTACCTCCTGGGGATTACATTGAAAAGAACATTTTGATCCCACTGCCCTTGCCTCCAAAAGAAACAGAATAAGAGAATTGGTGGCATTTGCTGTGCACATAAAAAGTGGCAAAGACATTTTCATTCAAAACCAGTGATTCTTGCTCTTGGACCCTGACCCCTAAGAACTTCAGTTAAAAGACACCTCAGACCTTTTTTGTACTCACTGTATAGGCATATGCTTATCTAAATGTTCTTCATCCTATCCTATACTTGTTTTCATTCTGTCTGAGATGAGAGAATGGAGTGGGCATTTTTGTATTTGCATCTACTATACACCTTCACTTTAGGGTAAGATGAGTCAGACTTAGGAGTGCATCTCTCTGCTAATCCTAAAGGGAGTCTAGGGTGAATATGCATTTGAGTGATTTTACTCTTCTTCTGATGGTGTTTGGGGCATACATTGCATGGACTAAGGTAAATTTGCACTCAGAAGTGGCACAGAAAGGAAAAGCCATCTTGAGATGCTGCCCTGGGATCTGAAGAGCAAGGAGAAATGTGGCACAGAGTAAAAAAGACCCAGGAAGGATGTGGATTTTACTATAAAACCACAGGTTGATCTCAACACTTACTAAACTTACTAAACTCTCTTGCCTTGAACAAAACCTGGTAGGTAGCCTTGGCATACAATATCATGATTTACTAAGCCACTTACACATTAAGAGGTTTCGGTTCTTACTAACCAAAGTGTCAGGGGGATAAAACCAAAGGTGTTCCCCCAACTCAGGTGAGCATTTCAAACTCCTCCTCAACACAGGTATGTGTGGAGGGGATCTTACTGACAGTGCATATGCCTCCTTCTCTTCTCAAAATGAAAAGTTTATGTAGTTTGAAAATTCTACCCCTATTGACTCTGAGCAAGCAAAAATGTATTCTTCAGTGAACTGTATACAGTAAGAAAAAAAATAAAATCATTTAACCCTAGCTTAAAGCCACAGACACGCCAATTTCCCCACAGGATATGAATTCCCAGCAAGGACTGCTAGAAAAAAGAAACCAGCTCTGTCTTTGGCCAACTCTAGAGTTGTGTTCACTAATTTTTTAGGTCATTAGCTTTTAGATCTCTTGTTAGAGAATACATATTTTACAATATGAGATGACAGTGATTCTTATAATTAAGAATAGCAAAGAACCACAGTGGGAGTCTTCTTGTTTTGAGCATTTGTAGTCTTTTGGAAGTTTCATTTGTTATCCTGCTTTTTTTTTTTTTTCCCCAGAAGTCAATATTTTGAGAAAACTTGAGAAAGCATCAAGTGCAAGAGCCACTTGTGGCACTAAAGCTATGAAAAAAAAAATTTTACTCATTTCATAAATTTCTGAGCCATTGTATGCAAACTCAGTTGTATACAGAGAACAAACTTCTTCAGTGTTCTGGCTTAATGAAGTACTATGATGATAACTGAAATTCATAAATAAAGAACATTTTCAAAGATGTGAGAGATATTCCAAAATGTGTGATAGAATCTGATCTATAAAAAACCAATACTTACTCATGTAGAGTCTTAAAATCTTCCTGTCTGGCGTTTCTTGGCAACGTCAGGTGGATATAGAGAAGAATCAGCAAGTAGGATATCTCACTGAAGTTACTCACTGAGAATATTTTAATTCAGATGGGTTAAAATGCAGTTAATTTTTGACTTACAGAACAAATATTCAAATAATGACAGAAAATGAAAGGACAGGATACACATGTGAGCAGAAGCTGTGACGATTAGGAGCCATGATGATTAGGAGCCACCTCGCCCAATGAGGAAGCACAGTAAAGAACTGCTGAATGGCATGAGTGGATATGTCTGAGGAAGCTGCTGCTGAGGACATGGTGCTACCTAGTGTCAAAGACTCAGTTGAAGACTTTGTGCACCTTGAATCATTACTAAAGGGCTTGTATTCTGGAGAGGTGGTTTTGTTGTGGTTTTTTTATAGACTTAGAAACTGCAGAGGCAGCACTCAAGCTGAAAGGGTATGGAGGCTGCTTCATAGTAAGCTCACATACAGAGGTGGAAGGTAGAGCTAAAATTGTTTGAGCTGTGGTTACACAAAGCTATGGGAATCTGATAGCCTCTGCCCTTGGAATCAGAAGTGTCCTCTCTTTGGGTAGCTTCCCCAAAGCTTCCTAGAACCAGAAGATGGAGCTGGTGAATTACTGGGTTTCAACAGCCCTCAGTGGGATGAAGCGGAGGATGGAAGTTGTTAATTTAATACTTTATTTTATTAGCAGCACTGATTGGGGACTAAAGTGAGTACTCTGTTATTATTATGGTGGCTTTCCATAGTTTCTTCTTCCTTTTTTTGTTTCTTTTTCAAATATTTTCTTAGTCTCTTGCACTTGATGCTTGTGAGTAATAACATCTGTAAGGGCAGCCAAGCCTTGGAACTTGTCCATCAAGGGTATTCCCACTGCAGCCTCCCCCTTCACTTAGTTTCAAAGGGTTTTGCCAGGTATGTGCTGGGTTACACCCATCCTGGGGGAGGGCTGCGAGAGCCCTGCTTGCCCCAGAGAGAGAAACCTGATCCACGGAAACAGAGAGGGACTTGATTTTCCCCCTCCCAGGAGGAGGGGTCGCACAGGTCGAAGGTGGTCTATTCCACTCCCCCTTCCTGTCCAGCAAGCCTATATCTTTGCTCCTGCCTCACCTGTTTGAAAGAATCAACAGTTACCGCTAGCCTCCTGGTTCTGCCACGTGGTAGGGCCTGATCTTCTGCCTGCCACATCCACGCTTCTCTAAAGGACTGAAATCCACATACATCAAGGGAGATACAAGGCCATCCAAATTTGGTTTTGCGTATCTTCCTATTCATCCTTATTCCTTACCCTTGTAAACCATCCCTGTTACTACTCTCTCTATATATATATGTATCAAACAATTTACTTCTCCTACTTCCAAACTGACTCCAGATTATTTTTTGGTAAATTTGTCTCCAGTCTCTTCGGGGGCAGGGAGGAGAATTTCTCAGTTTCTTGCTACCATCTGAGCTCTTCAACTCCAGTTAAGGCTCATACCACTACAATATTTTGGTGCTCCAACATGGGGTTTGAAAAATAATATTTTATTTGAAAAGTAATACTCTGTTTGGAAAGAAAGGATTGCAAGTAGAGATGTTAGTTTTGAAGACTCTAATGTTCCAAGCTTTTGCATGAGTTTTTGGCTGGATCTTCTGGACCTGTATCTATAAACTAATAACTTCTCATGTGGTTTGGTTAATGATAGAGATGCTGCTTGACTGCATAAAAATTTTACCAATGCAGTCGGGCATGTGCCTCTTAAATTCTATGAATGTCACTGGCAGTGACAACTTCTCTGACATAGAGAATTTTTCTGAAGCAGGCTATGAAACTAACTGTGTAGATAAAAATGTCTTTGAGGGAAAATTGTGTTATATAACCATATGTTCTTCATTTTTAAATGTAATCCTCATAGTAGCACTCTGGCCATGTGGGGTGGGGAAGTGCTAACCCGTTAAGAACTCTCTGCAGAGAGACAATGAGCATGATACAGTCTTTTGTAAGCTCTGATGCCCGGGTGGTGGGCTGTTGTGAACATTGTAGCACTGTGTAAACGGGGACACAAAGAGGGAGGGGTCGGTTTGTAGTGAGTGCTGCCCAGTGAAAAGGGAGCTTGCTCTCAGCTCCAGACACAAGGGTTTGCCGCCCCACCAGCAGTTCCCACTTAAACCCTGATGCTCCTGCCCACATAGTTCCTCTAGCACCTGTCACCACACGCTGGAAAAAGATGCAAAAATATCACCAAACATGGATGGTGAGGAAGGCATGCCAGCAGGACCCAGCACAAGGCCTCAAGATGATTCCTTCAGAGAGGCAGTTAAATCCAGCTCCTATCCCTGTAACAGGCTTGGCAGAAGAATTGAAGCCAGAACTATTAAATGTAAAAGCACCAGGCATGCAGTGTTCAGAGCAGGGAGAAAGCTATAAAAGAGCATCAATGAAAAGCACACCAGGAACTTTTTTATAAATGAACAAAACCAAACAACTCACAAAAAGGCCTGCTAGGAGATTTCCACATTGAACTGCAGCTGAGATACCATTGTCATTACTGACTGATATCAGCAAAAATAAGAAACCAAGGGAAATTCCCTTCTGGACACAAAAATATTCAGTTGGTAGCCTTAATATCAAGTTTATGCACATAGATACTCAGACATACTAAGCATTATTAGTTGCCAAAATTAAAACTTCCATTTATACAAATAACCAAAACACTGACCAAAACACATGGCTGGAGGGCCAAGCACAGAGAGTGGTGGTGAACGGTGCCACATCCAGCTAAGCAGCCAGTCACCAGTGGCATCCCCCAGGGATCAGTGCTGGGCCCCATCCTCTTTAACATCTTCATTGATGATCTGGATGAGGGGATTGAGACAGTCATCAGCAAATTTGCAGATGACACCAAGTTGGGAGCAGATGTTGGTCAGTTGGAGGGTTGAAGGGCTCTCCAGAGGGACCTCGACTGACTGGACAGATGGGCAGAGTCCAACGGGATGGCATTTAACAAGTCCAAGTGACGGGTGCTGCACTTTGGCCACGGCAATCCCATGCAGAGCTACAGGCTGGGGTCGCAGTGGCTAGAGAGCTCCCAGACAGAGAGGGACCTGGGGGTACTGATTGACAGCCGCCTAAACATGAGCCAGCAGTGTGCCCAGGTGGCCAAGAAGGCCAATGGCATCCTGGCCTGCATTAGGAATAGTGTGGCCAGCAGGAGCAGGGAAGTCATTGTGCCCCTGTATTCTGCATTGGTTAGACCGCACCTTGAGTCCTGTGTCCAGTTCTCGGCCCCTCAGTTTAAGAAGGACATCGAGACACTTGAATGTGTCCAGAGAAGGGCAACAAGGCTGGTGAGCGGCCTTGAGCACAAGCCCTATGAGGAGAGGCTGAGGGAGCTGGGATTGTTTAGCCTGGAGAAGAGGAGGCTCAGGGGTGACCTCATTGCTCTCTACAACTACCTGAAAGGTGGTTGTAGCCAGGAAGGGGTTGGTCTCTTCTCTCTATCAACCAGCACCAGAACAAGGGGACACAGTCTCAAGCTGTGCCAGAGGAAGTTTAGGCTCGAGGTGAGGAGAAAGTTCTTCACTGAGAGAGTTGTTTGCCATTGGAATGTGCTGCCCAGGGAGGTGGTGGAGTCACCATCCCTGGAGGTGTTCAAGAGGAGATTGGATGTGGCACTTGGTGCCATGGTCTAGTCATGAGGTCTGTGGTGACAGGTTGGACTCAATGATCTTTGAGGTCTCTTCCAACCTTAGTGGTACTGTGATACTGTGATACTATGAATTCCCTGTGAAAGTTTCTATTCTATGTGGAGCAAGAATATTATCCCCTATGACAATACCCACAGTTTGTCAACCAGAATTCAGTTCACATTACTATATCCCTGTGAAGTCTATTTTAAGTTCACCTTGCCTTGCTTGGCCTTCTTTTTTGGTGTGTTGTTTTGTTGCTGTGGCTGGTGTTGTTTTGTTGTTGGGTGGTTGTTTTTTATTAACTATATAAAATAAATAATCTGAGGTATATGTATGAAAATTATGTGTTTCCATTAAAAAAAAAAAAAAAAAAAAAAGAAAAAAACCCAAAGCTGGCAAGCAGAAGAAATTTCAAATATGAATCCCATTGATCTGATTTGCAGTTGACTTTAATAGAATCAATTTGATTTACAGGAGTATCAGGAATAATTTCAGGCCTTTCAGAGCCAAATCACAATCACTGGCTTAGGGAGAGTGTGAATGCAATTTTAAGCCTCCTTTATCTGGCAGGATGGTGTAGTGTCCTAGATTTGGTATCGTATTTGCTGCTAGAAAAGAGCATTCAGCTCACGCATTCAACTTCTAAAAGTCCACATTGAGCTTCTTCCTGCTGTTAGCATGTAATCAATATAAATCATTACTCTGGAGTTTCCCACTGGGTGGTGTTTATTGCTTTTACTATTTAAAGCATTTGCAGGAGTGGCAGGCAGGAAGCTGCTGGTAGCTTCAGGGCTCCCACAAGTCAGTCGGATGCTAAATAAAGCCAGTTTGCAGGAACTTTTTCCATAGTGTCTCCTTTTTTAGTGTCTCAATGATCTGACTATCAACGAAGAATTTATTTTTGACTGGGAAGCTCCTCTCAAACAAATGATCCCATTGAGTATTCTTACTTTGAATGTTAACATTACAGAAAGCAGACTTTCAATACTTCTCTTTTCCTGATTTCCCCTCCCCCCCTTTTCTCATTACTCTAATAATGATTTTCCTATTGCCTGTCATCTAACAGAATTCAGTCTGAGTGCTGCTGACTTAAAAGATGTCTGAATGATGGCTATAAGCCCTACTGCATATAGGTGTCTTTACTGACTTCAATAAGGCTTCACATGCTGAAACAGTGATGTACACTGCAGTAGATACAGTAGAACTCAGGCCTTGGGTTAAGCTCTTAGAGTACACTTACTGCACCCAATTAAAGAGGTCCAGGGAGCAAACTTCAGTACTGGATCCCTCCCTGTCCTCAGTGTTTAGCTCGCTCAATTTTGAACAGCTCAAATTAGCTTAATTCAAAAGTCCCAAGATTCCCTGGTTGTTGAGAGAAATTGTAGATTCCTTATCCTTGGAATGGGGATCAAGTTGGAGAAGGCTTTGGGAAACCTGATCCAGTGGGAGGTGTCCCTGTCCGTGGGAGGGGAATTGGAACTAGATGGTATCTAATGTCCTTCCCAATCCAACCCATTATGTGAAAATCAGTACAACTCTACGTCAAGGCTAGAGTCTGAAGAGAATAGGCACAGCCATGGGCAATGCCTGAGGACAGATGGATGTCTCCAAATGGGAACTGTGCTTATCAGCCTGTTGAGTGGTAGTGTAACTCCATTACATGTTGAGTAAAACAGACTCATGCCTCTTGGAAGGAGAACAAGACTGTAGTGGACCCTTTGCAAACAAACCCCTCCACAACTTAGAATCATACATGCTCTTCCAAGTCTTTTTCTACTTTGGAACAATAAATAGTGTTTTGTTTTTCTGCACGGGGGCTCTGCCTTGACTGGCAAGGTAGGGGTTGAGATCCCTCATATTCACTCTTCTTCAAGTAGCCTGTGGCCTGGTGGCCAGAGCACTGTGCTCTCCAGTGAGCTAGAGAAACTGAACACAATTTTTTGAAGCCTGGGGATTGCTTTGTCACATGAAGGGCAGGACCAAAGCAATACATTTAAAGAAAGCAGCTGGCCTGCCTCCTTTTAAAGTGATATAGAAGATAATTTTCTGGAAAAAGTCAAGGAAAGGAAGTTGAAGGAGTTGGAAGCAGTGGCAGTATATTTGATACTCATGGAAAATTTTTATCAAACAGTGAGAGAAATTGTCATCTTTGTCAAACCTGCTGAAAACCAGGACTCCTTTGTCCAAAAACATCCTATGAATGACTCCTGTGTGGACTTCATGAAGATCCTACTTTCTTCATGAAAAAAGAATCCCTTTAAGGCCTTTACTGTAACTGAATCTAATCCACTACTGGCTTTAAATAGACACTGTTCCTATAATAACCTATGGGAGATAGATCATACTTAAGAAACATCCTTCCATTCTTTGCTCTACAAATTCAGAAGTGGATGGCATGTAGTGTCTCCATTTTAGTCCAGGTTTATTTTGAAGTATTTTACATACTTTTCATGTTTCCTCCGATAAGCCTTGGACTTTTTCTACTAGAAATACAATTTTGTCTATCTCCTCAGAACAGCATTTAATACAGAAGTCCATCTTGTACACTTGTAAAATAAATTACAGAAAAAAAATTATGTTGTCTGTATAGTTTAATCAGTTCAAGTTTAGGTGCACAGTTGAGATGCCCAATTAGGAATAAAGCTGTTTGTCTTGGTCTGGGCTGGAACAGCTCCAGGTGGAGGACAGAATGTATTTTACCCCAAAGGAGTAAAATAAAAACATTTGTACAGAGTTGGAAGCTAAATAGAAGTAACATTTACAAAAGTAAATACAGTACAAAAGGCACCTAGTTAAAAGGATGCATATATACAGTCAGACTCAGCCCTGGCCTTACCCCACCAGCCAGGCCCCAAACTAGGTCTCTGCTAGGCCCTGAGCACAGGGCACAAGTACCCTCCAGCCAGCCAAATCTCCCCCACACTGCAAGTGAAAGCAAAAGCCACACATCCAGAGAGAGAGACGATGGGAAGGTCTACCCCTCATACAGGGAGATGCAGGAAAGGGCATGGAATAAAACTACTACAATATCCTGTGCCTCCGTCTTGAGACAGAATTTTACACCCCCTTGGGAAGTCTACTCTATAGTTATACCAATTAACCCTTAACTTCCCTTAACCTACAACAGGAATGTAGCTGTCCTATGCTTAATTATGGACAACAGAAAGAGGGAAACACTTAGGAGAAGTGGATAAGTACTGAACAGCTCTCTTAAGAAGGCTACTCTGCACCATGATGACTGCAAGAGGACCTCGGCGATGGTGCGTGAGTTCAAGCTAGATATCCAAGTCCACAAAATCCATGAATCACAATGAAGTGTAACTTGTTTCATCTTATTTAGGGAAGATTATGGGAGACAGAATGCCACTGCAATCAGTGTCACTTCAAATATTCACATGAAAGATGGGTGTGATTACTCATGCTTCTACATTATACTGTTCTGCAAGTTGCTCTTATTTGAAATTGAATATTATGAATTTGCAGTATAACTGTTTATAACAAAGAACCATAGTCTTTAATCCCCCTTAAAAAGCTGAATTATTACAATACTTAATATTGCCACTGCAGAATTTAATATGAAAAAATAATGCCTCTATCTGAGTTAGAAACAGAAGATCATTAAATACTATGACTATATCACACCACCACACTTTTTGGAAAAACTGTGGGTTGCCATAACAATTTTAAAGGCTGAAGCTTTACATAATGTTGAGGAATGTACAAGATGCACAAACCCCATATCCTAAAATAATTTCTAAATTATATGCATTTTTACTGTGGTTAAAAAAAAAATAAAAAAACAATATAGGGGTCATTGCCAATTGAAGCATGAAAATAATCCAATGAAATTATCAGAATGTCAAGAATTTTACTTCATGATGAGACTATTATTAAAACAGACTTGCATGATCTCTGTTCCTTTCTGTAGTTTGGTCTTACTTAATTTGTTGTAAATAAATATTACCTTTTATTTTTTTTCCTAGTCAAGTCATTAGGTAATGAAGGACATGCTTTGCATAAAAAAAATGTTGGTGGGTGGATTGCATTGTTTTATGTTTTTCTGAAGAGCCATAATGTGTTTCTGATTGACTTCTACCAGTAGAAGTGTAATGAGATCTATGTCCAGTGAGTTACAGAAATGCAAAATAATTTCCAAACACCAGAAAATGAAGATGAGGAGACTGGGAGAAAAGGATCAGCTAAAGTCAGTGTCACTTCTTGCAGTTAGTCAGAAATCTGAAAAGGACATGGGCTGATGGAAGAAATTAGAAGACTCCTTCAGAGAACGATTCAGATATGAAGTTATGCCGCTTAGACAAGCCCTGTGTTTGCCCCTACCTCTCTTTCAGTTGTGTAGGACTCTCTTAGGCTCACCTACCCTCCAAGACTGTGATTCTTGTGAGATCTCTGCTTGATGCAATTTTATTTGCAATACAATATATGACATCCTTATCAGTGGCAGTTAGTGTTTGTTAGCCAGGCAATGCTGCCTCACTTAATGTGGAAGGAGCTTATCATTCCCACTGAAGATAGCAATGTTCCAGACTAGAAGAGAGCAATATTTCTAAAAGAGTGATCCAGGGCACACAAGGAGTATTTCATACGATCACAGAATCACAGTATCACCAAGGTTGTAAGAGACCTCAAAGTTCATCAAGTCCAACCTGTCACCACAGACCTCATGACTAGACCATGGCACCAAGTGCCACATCCAATCCTCTCTTGAACACCTCCAGGGATGGTGATGATGTCACATCTCTTATCAGTTCCATTCAGTGCTGGACTGAGACCAACTGAAAATGGATCTAACCACTAGATTTCATGCCACAAAACTTGTATCTCTAGAAAATGCTCTAGTGCAAACTGTAACTTCAGCACCTTTCTGCACAGCAACACTCTGGAGGTAGCCTCTCCGCTACCCAAGTCATTCTTCACTTCCATGCAACCCTCAGGAACCCATCTCGTGCTCTGCCCTTTCTGAGTTTCCCAATGAATGTCCAGACTGAAAGAAAGAATCTTAGTGAAACATATTTGTTAACCATTAGAGTTTTAGCCCTTGGGGAAATACAAGATAGAGGTTTGGGATGCTGCTTTGGTTTTGTTTTGTTTTGTGGTTTTTTGTTGCACAGCCCTAAATTTCAAACCTTTCTGAATTTCAAGCCGTTCTCTCTGTGAGTCTGACATTTGGCCAGACCACACTGAATCTGATCAGTTTTCATCCTTTCTGTATGCCACACTTTTCTGACCCTCTGTCACACTGTCTTCTTGCTAATGAGTCAGCTGCAGCTTATGTTGGTCTTTGACCCTTGGGGCATATCTTGCAACACAATTTCATCATCGATGTGGATGAGCAAATAATTGGATAACAGTCAGTAACAGGCTTGTGACAGCTGCTCATTCAAACTGATCCTAGGGAATCAGTCCAGGGCCCCATCTTGTTCAATATATCTATTGATAATCTGGACAAGGGGACTGAGGGAGTCATCATTAAATTTGCTGATGATGCCAAGTTGGGAGCAGATGTTGATCTGTTAGAGCATAGAAGGGCTCTCCAGAGGGACCTTGACAGGCTGGACAGATGGGCAGAGTCCAACATGATGGCATTCAACAAATCCAAGTGCCGGGTGCTGCACTTTGTCCACAACAACACCATGCAGAGCTACAGGCTGGGGTCAGAGTGGCTGGAGAGCTCCCAAACAGAGAGAGACCTGGGGTTACTGATTGACAGCCGCCTAAACATGAGCCAGCAGTGTGCCCAGGTGGCCAAGAGGGCCAACGGCATCCTGGCCTGCATCAGGAATAGTGTGGCCAGCAGGAGCAGGGAGGTCATTGTGCCCCTGTACTCTGCATTGGTTAGGCCACACCTTGAGTACTGTGTTCAGTTCTGGGCCCCTCAGTTTAAGAAGGACATTGAGACACTTGAATGTGTCCAGAGAAGGGCAACAAGGTTGGGAGGGGCCTTGAGCTGTATATTTCTGTATATATATTGTAAATACTGTATATATTGTACACATACCCTGCAATTCCCCATTGCTTGTAAAAAGAGGATTTCCTTTGCTTTTCTGGCTGAGTTAGATGTGGGTTTTTTTAATTCCTTCTTAGTGGGGGAGGGAAAGCTGGGCCTTCTCTCTCAACCCACCACACATTGCTTCTTATTTTTCAGTATATAGTGATCTTTCCAGTGCTATCTCTTTACAAAAACGCTTTTATACATTAAAATATTTTATAAGAATATTTTATAAGAATGGCTCTACCACTTTATGTCAATTAAGGCCTGTACATGAATGGTTGTAGTGCTAACAAAGCAGGAATAGTCGCTAATTTAAGCGTGATGCACACTGCGAAGGTATAATCGATATTGCACATTGTATATATTTAAGTAGCCTCAACCAAAACTGGGAAATCTGTTTTCTATTTTCGTTGTGCATGTAAACATCACTCATACTAGTGAGTAATCTGTGCAAAACCGAAAACAAATTTCCCTATCAGCATGTCAGTCTACAGCCAAATTTCTCATGATTATAAAACCGTTATTACATATTCCTCCTACGGTCCAGAAACACCTACATGCAGATGAAAATGAAACTCCTGCTGAATTGTTTCCCACATATCCTCTGTCTGTTCCTCATGTTTATGAATGTCCATGACTTCTAAAAAGAAATCCTCCATTTTTCTTCTTACTTTCATGCAATTCTTTCATAGTGCTGGTCCAACTAGATCATTCCTCAGCAAGCATAGGCTGGGAAAGGGATTGAGGAGGGCAACAAAACTGATGAGCGGTCTGGAGCACAAGACCTATGAGAAGAGGCTGAGGGAGCTGGGGTTGCTTATCCTGGAGGAGGCTCAGAGCAGACCTTATTGCTGTCTACAACTACCTGAATGGAGGTTGTAGCCAGGTGAGGGATTGGTCTCTTTTCCCAGGCAACCAGCCCCAGAACAAGAGGACACAGTCTCAAGCTGCACCAGGGGAGGTTTAGGCTGGATGTTAGGAAGAAGTTCTTCACAGAAAGAGTGCCCATTGGAATGTGCTGCCCAGGGAGGTGGTGGAGTCACCATCACTGGAGGTGCTTAAGAAGAAACTGAATGGGGTGCTTGGTGACATGGTTTAGTTGATTAGATAGTGTTGGGTGATAGGCTGGACTTGATGATCTCTTTTCCAACCTGGTCTATTCTATTCTATTCTATTCTATTCTATTCTATTCTATTCTATAAGGACATGATACACAGGGAGCCTTTGGTGCTACTCCAGAGACCATCTTTTATATCTTTAGGACAGTTCCAAAATATGAAGTCAGATAAAAGGAGAAATATTGACATTATTTCATATTACTGACATTCAGACTCAGAAGTCAGTTATAAAAATGGGACTTGAGCTGTAGGTTGTTTGAAAATTTACTTAATATCCTTATAAATTACTTACAGCCCCTGCCTGATAGACAAGAGAGCTTTCCAGTTATCCTTTCTTCTGTTTCCCACTTCCCAACTGACCTGACCAAGTGCTGCACTTGCCTTATATCCCTAGAGGATTTTTCTGAAAAGAAAATAATCTTCAAATAAACAAATAAAGTATCTTCCCAAATTCTTGTGCTGCTGTACTGGCAAATAGCAACAGTGTAAATCTGGAATTTACATAAGAGTTCAAAGTGGCAGACAGTCAGGCTGCAGGGAAAAAAAAACCCTGTCCAAACTGAAGGTCAGTTTATGGCCTAAGATAAATATGTATTTGTATGATGATTTCCACAGGCATTGTGTATTAATATACCTGAGGGCAAAACATGACCCTGAATTTTAAGTAGTACTCAACTATATTCTTCTTGACCATTTTCTTGTGCTGTGTCATCTTATGTTTTCTTATCTTATCCCTGAAAAACCACTGTATTTTATTTGGCAGAATAATGCAATGTTAAGTTTTCCACCAGAACTGGTAATTCACTGTAGTTTTGAAAATTTAAGCACAAAGTACAGCTTCTGCTCTCTCAACTGCTCATCTGCATGGACCCAGTGTAGAACAAATTCAGTGGCAGCAGAGCTTCAGGACAGCTGTGTGTTTCATAGTGGACAACTGGGCACAACAGTTGATTCCTCTCTGACTCTAGGCCTCAAGGAAAAGTGATGTGGGAAGTACTGGGCCAGCCCTTTCAGATGAGGGGTGTGAAGAAGGTAAGCCTGATAGATAACGTCTCTTATGACTTTTAATCAGAAAAAAATCCTTTTAGATATCCCTCGCAGCTGGTGAGGAGTTTGGAGCACAAGCCCTGTGAGGAGAGGCTGAGGGAGCAGGGCTTGCTTAGCCTGGAGAAGAGAAGGCTCAGGGGAGACCTTATTGCTCTCTACAACTACCTGAAGGGAAGTTGTAGACAGGTGGGGATTGGTCTCTTCTCCCAGGCAACCAGCCCCAGAACAAGAGGACACAGTCTCAAACTGTGCCAGGGGAGGTTTAGACTGGATATTAGGAAGAAATTCTTCATAGAAAGAGTGACTGGCTATTGGAATGGGCTGCCAGGGGAGGTGGTGGAGTCGCCATCACTGGAGGTGTTTAGGAAGAGACTGGATGGGGTGCTTGGTGCCATGGTTTAGTTGATTAGATGGTGTTGGATGATAGGTTGGACATGATCTCGAAGGTTTTTTCCAGCCTGGTCTGCTCTGCTCTGCTCTGCTCTGGTCTGCTCTGGTCTGGTCTATGCTATGCTATGCTATGCTATGCTATGCTATGCTATGCTATGCTATGGTATGCTATGCTATGCTATGCTATATTCTGTGGTACATAGGGGCTGCAGACATAGCAGTGGTTCTCCTGAAAATCATCATCATACTAGCTTTTCCTTATGACCAACATGAATAAACAAACATAAACCTTGTCACAATACCATCACAGCTCATAATTAATACTCCCATAACAGTAGCAGGAAAATTGTTGGCTTGTACATTTGCACTTCCTGCATTGTAATCTATTGACCTAACATACCAGTGTAATAAAAATGTTTATTTTTATATATTTTATAATTAATATTTCCTGATGGTGGTATCTGCAAACACCACTAGGACTTATTTACAAAATGTATTCACAGGCTCAATTATTTGATTGTGGGTTTTACATGGCACATATAAAGACAGTTAAATGATTTAAGCACAGATCTGACATTTCCAATACAGCAATTCAAATTGGAAATACAGGTACTGTGGCTGTGGTTTTCCCACAAATGGGATTCTGTGGCAGATTAGCCAGGTACTCACAACTTGCTCCTCTGTCTGGTATCTTCCCAGATGCTGTAGCTGTAATTTGAGCAGTCCTTGGCTTGGAGAGGGCTAAGGGGCCTCTCTCTTGCGTGCTCTGTTGCTGGGCTGCAGCCTCTTCTGAGATTCTATTCCCTTGGAGCTCTTCCCCTTTCTGCCTTGGTCCAGGAGCAAGGCCTGGGTGAAATTGTTGGTCTGCTAGAACAGGCTCTTCAGCTGCTACTTCAGCAGCATTTGGCTCTTGTTGCTGTCTGGTTGAGAACAAGGCAAGTTGCCTACTTCTTGGCTGGTTTAAATACTGTCCCAAGACAATTAATGCCCTTTGGTAACACAGACCCCTGATAACTGGACCTATTGGATGGGGCATATCCAAACATGGCCAGGGGCACACACAGTTCACAGCTGTGTTACAAAGTCAATCACACATGGTACATATTATCTGGACCCCGGGAAATGTCCAGGTTTGCACATTCAGAGGTACTTGCAATGTGAATAGAATAGAATAGAATAGAATAGAATAGAATAGAATAGAATAGAATAGAATAGAATAGAATAGAATAGAACAGAACAGGTTGGAAGAGACCTTTGAGATCATCATGTCCAACCTATCATCCAACACTATCTAATCAACTAAACCATGGCACCAAGCACCCCATCAAGTCTCCTCCTAAACACTTCCAGTGATGGCGACTCCACCACCTCCCCAGGCAGCCCATTCCAATAGGCAGTCACTCTCTATGAAGAATTTCTTCCTAATATCCAGTCTAAACCTCCCCTGGCACAGCTTGAGACTTTGTCCTTTTGTTCTGTTGCTGGTTGCCTGGGAGAAGAGACCAATCCCCACCTGTCTACAACTTCCCTTCAGGTAGTTGTAGAGAGTAGTAAGGTCTCCCCTGAGCCTTCTCTTCTCCAGGCTAAGCAACCCCAGCTCCCTCAGCCTCTCCTCACAGGGCTTGTGCTCCAAACACCTCCCCAGCTTTGTTGCCCTTCTCTGGACATGTTCCAGCAACTCAACATCTTTCCTAAACTGAGGTGCCCAGAACTGGACACAGGACTCAAGGTGTGGCCTTGGCCATCTGGACCCCAGGTAGTGTCCAGGTTAGCTCTTTCGCAGGTGCTTAGCCCTTTGTCTGGGCTAGGGCATGTTTGGGGGGTTGACCCTTCAGGACAACCATATGTCCATATGTAAACCATACAGCTGAAATTAAATGCCACTGAACATCATAAGGAGCACACAGAGTCTACCCATTGAGAATCAAAATAACCTGTTAACCAAGGGGAAGACACTTCTCACCATATGGCTTCTCTGATACTAATCTTCCTGTTCTCATCACCAAGGGAGATGTCTCTCCTGTTTACAAAATGCTTTGAAAAGATGGTCTTGAGAACAAACATTACTAACTCTACTCAGTATTATAAATCATAGGCTTGATAGAAATACAATCTATTTTTCTCATATACCATTTTCTGACATATTGCCATTTTTAACAAGTAATACATTTATATCTTTCCTGCAAAGGCTAACATCACTTTATCACATCCTTCTATTAAAATTTATTGTTTTGCTCAGAATAATAGTTCTTAGCTTGTGCTTAGTTTAAGACTTTTGTATCTATTTCATATCTAAAGAAGGGTTTATGTGACTGAATGTCTGTCAGTTTTTCTAGCTCCAAAAGTCAGAACGTCTCCCTACAAACTTTGATTAATTCACACAAGAAACCATAAACCCAAAAAGGCAATATTCCATGTAACTATGGTTTAGGGACATGCAAAGGTTCCTTCTCTTTGAATCTTTCTCTTTTCTTTTGTTTGTTTGTTTTGTTTGTTGGTTTGTTTGTTTGTTTGTTTCACATGGGCTTGGCTTGCAATTACACAGTACTTGGCTGCTTTTGGTTTTTAAAATATAAGATTTTAGCCAACATTACAACCTGCTTCAGTACATGGCTGCATGTATTCTTCTTAAAAGAATTCTCTATTTCAATGAAAATTTCCATTCATTTATGCTAAATTGTGTGCAGTGAGCAAGATGCTTTTATGTCAGAGTCTTGGGAGCACAGAGCAAGCAGTATTTCCCAAGTATGTGCCCTGAAGAGCTGGTAATATCAGGACATGGTGAAAGAGGATGCACAGACCCTGTCCAGAGTACACTCTTGTTAATCAGAAATATTTTTTAGCTTTAGTGATCTTGCCTAACTGAGACCCATCAGGCCTAACTGTTGAGTCCCCTATGCCAGTGAGACTGTTTTGATTTTCACTTCATTAGCAATGCTGATATCAACGTTAATTAACCAGTAATTTTACAAAGGAAATATTATAAACCTCACAGAATGACACACTAATTGCTTTTCCATTTAAACTTTCCATCACTTCTGCAATCCATTTGTGTTAGTGTCATTCTTTTGGCCCTCTCAGGGGGCAGGAGAGGATCTGCCTGGCCTCAAACCAGGACAGCCCAGGATGGGTGTAACCCAGAACACGTGTCTAGAGAAGGGCCATGAGTGTGATTAGAGGGGTGGAGCAACTCTCCTACAAGGGTAGACTGAGAGTATTCAGAGTATTCAGTCTGCAGTAGAGAAGACTCTGAGGAGACCTTATCGTGGCCTTTCAGTATCTGAAGGGGGCCTACAAGAAAGCTGGGGAGGGATTTTTTTGGGGTGTCAGGTAATGCTAGGACTAGGGGGAATGGAACAAAAACTAGAAATGGGTAGATTCAGATTGGATGTTAGGAAGTTCCTCATCATGAGGGTGGTGAGACACTGGAATGGTTGCCCAGGGAGGTGGTAGAAGCCTCGTACATGGAGGTTTTTAAGGCCAGGCTGGGTGTGGCTCTGAGCAACCTGATCTAGTATGAGGTGTCCCTGCCCATGGCAGAGGCTTGGAACTATATGATCCTTGAGGTCCCTTCTCACCCTAACAATTCTATGATTCTATGATTCTAAGACAGACTCTTCCCCCCAGCAAGTACCATGCTCTCACCTATCCCAACTGCCTGGTCCAAATTTCATCTTTCTAACCAAACTGAAACTCTTAACCCTAAATTCTTTCTCCAACTCAGCTTTTCTAAGCTTAATTCTTGTCCTTACAGGATTTTAGCCTATAAATATTTAAAATGCTAGAGCAAGGGAACCCAAAAGACTTGTTTTCATTACTGATCCTTCTTCTGCCCATATCAGTCTGTAAAAAATATGTCACAGCAGTACTAAGATAAAGGATGATGTCTCCTTCATTATGGATCAGGATTTCAGTTCTTGAGGTCTTTGCTGGTCCAGAATTCTACTTTGAATTCTAATTCAAAGTTCTAAGAAACTTTGTTTCTTAAAAACGTTTATCTGGAAAGCTCCTTTACATTTATGATGTGCCTGGCAATCTCCAATTATTTTTATTTTCCTCCTTTTTTCAAGACAATAATAATTTGAAAGTCAGTTCTGTTGAAATAACAGACAACATTTTGAACACAGAGTCTATTCTCTTGAAAATTTCAAACTTCTGCTCCAAAACATGGTGGTGTTAGGTCAATGAAGACATCATCCAAATGTTAAACTATCAGAAAATATTTTTCTCTTTGTTCTTTTCTAAATCTAAATCACTGTGTGGCAACTGTCACCATTAAATTGAAAGAAGAGTCTGTCAGCTGTAAGCGTCCGGCTGTCTGTGTGGTTATAATGATATCACAGCATTTTGGAGAGATACTGTAACACCCTGTAGCAGAAGGCTGTCTAGTTCTCTGAGTGCAATGTAATAAAGCAGCATGCAGAAGAACATATTAGACAGCTATACTCCTTGGGCCAGTTTGCCCCGTAGCTACCTTATGGTAAATTAGAAATAACTCCACAAACCTCTGTAGATCTGTTCCGGACTTCCGTTTGCAAAGCCAGAAGTGGAATCTAGCTCTTTTTGTCCCATGCTATCATGGAGGTTTTATCTATAGCCAGCTACTGAAATAGTGACTTAGGGCAGGAGTTTCTGAAAAGAAAAAAAAATAAATCTGTTGTTAAAGCATACTTATTGTCACGATAGTTTTGACAGCCAAAGGTAAAATATGATGGAGCAGTGAGAATATACTGGCCACTTTTGAACTCTTTGATAGCTGTATATGAGATATATGTGACCTTTCTCCAGGCATTTAATATGCAGCTCAGGCAGTGGTCTTCCTGATAGAGTACTTAGTTGCATGGTTTAGTTGATTAGGTGGGTTGCATAATAGGTTGGACACGGTGATCTTGAAGGTCTCTTCCAACCTGATCTATTCTATTCTATTCTATTCTATTCTATTCTATTCTATTCTATTCTATTCTATTCTATTCTATTCCATTCTATCCTATCCTATTCTATTCTATTCTACCTTGCCATTGTGCAAACTCTGCATTTTCAGAGCATAGCATGGCCTTTTTCCCTCTTTTCTCCCTGAGCCACCTAAAGGAAAGTGAGAAAGGGGAAAAAAATGGTCCTGATAAAAAGGATAGCCTTTTCCAGTTCTTTGCTGCTCAGACATCAGCTCAGTTGTTCTGCCCTTTCCAGAGATCCAATGCACTGCACAGGTCCTCTTCCAAAGGGCTTGTAAGCTCACCAGGGTCCCATACATTGGAAATCTGCTATTTGAGAAATCTGACCTCTGTTCTAATGGGACAAATTTCAGAAGAAAAGACAACTTCTAAATGTTTTGTGAAATTACTATTGATTTTATCTAAACTGAGAAACACTGGAAATTAGTTTCAGGACTAAGCTTATAGTATGCTTTAAAAAAAAAAAAAAAAGAAGCCTATTTTCTGCTTCAGAATTACTGCACTGCAACAGTAACCACGTAACTCTAGTGCGTGGCTTATTACAGTATATCCCAGCAGTCATTCTAATAGCTATCACAGGTTCACCACAGTCATTGAGGTTCTTTATTTCCAGGGGAAAAAACACAAACAAACAAACAAACAAACAACAACAACAACAAAACACACCAGTAAAAAACAATTACATTTCCAGCAAATTTTACTTCTCCCCCCCCCCCCCAATATGTGTAGTAGGTGAACGTAACTTAGATTGTGTACATTGACAAGCAGCAGATAATTGAGTGTCTGTGGGTGAGTGGGTGGCTATCAGAAGCTGAACTTTTGAACCCGTAAGCAGGCGTGAGCCTGCTGCCTGCTAGCTGCAGCTGGTATGGGTTGGCTGTAAATTCTGATTACGTGGGAACAAAATTACTACGGCATACCCCATTTCCTCCAATTCATACAGAAGATGTGAGAGACATCCATTAGTTACGAGCTGATCATGTTTGCTTCTGCACATTGACTATTTAGATAGGGAAATCTGGGGACAGAAGGACGCAGAAAGCAAGCAGTGAACATCCTGACTGGAGAAAAGACTCTCTAAGCAGAGAAAGATTGTGGAGATCAGAGCATTGCATGGAGACAAGTGCTGGGGGACGATCAGAAATCTTGGCTGGTAACATCTGTGACTGCTACCTGTGAACTGTGGCACAGCATCACCTGACAGGGCTGTCTGCTCTTCTCCATAATCCAAGAGGAAGCACCTTATGATCTGCTAGCCACCTGGACACCCTCAAGTTTATGTGGCCAGATGGTATCCACCTGAGAGTACTGAGGGAACTTGCCACACCACTCTCCGTTACCTATCAGTAACCTGCTTAACAGGTAACACTCCTGATTACTGGAGCCTTGCCAATTTGATGGCCATTGACAAGAAGGGCTGGAAGGAAGATCTTGGGAACTACAGGTGTGTCAGCCTGACCTTGGTACTGGGGAAGATTATGGAGCAGATCATCATACAGCATGTACAGAAGAACCAAGGAACAGGCCCAGCCAGCATGGGTTCATGAACAACATGTTCTGCTTTACCAACCTGATCTCCTTCTATCACCAGGTGACCTACCTGTTGGATGAGGTGAAGGCTGTGGACCTTATCTACCTGGACTTAAGTAAAGCCTATGACACTGTGTGGTAGTTTTAGGGTATGCCTTTAAAATTTTGTTACAGACTTCAAGCAGAAAAGGAGAAAAATGTAAATAAATCACTATTGGGTGTGAAAAGGAAAACCAAAGATAATTCTAAACAATTTCATTGGAGAGATATCTACTATAAGACTGCTTGTACCAAAACATTCTGGAGGCTTCTCTTCTCTGCTGGCTTTGTGCTCTGAAGGGATACTAATCTGCTTCTGCTTGACCTTGGGTGCATTGTTTTGGTGAAGCCTAACAGCTACTTATTTTTTCTCTACTCCTTTCTCCCTTTCAGATGGGGCTGGAGGGGAGTGGCGGCTGGGAGGGGTGGCAGAGAAACAGCTCTCCTGGTCTTTGACCAGGGGGACTCTTGTTTTGTTTGCTAATTGTAAATATCTGTAAAATATGGTAAATACTGTATATTTTGTACATGTTCATTGCATTCCATTGTAGATTGCAGTTTTGCTTGTAAATACAGCTTTCATTGCTTCCAAGTGAGCTTGTCTGGCAATGTTAATTCAAGGGGGAAATTTCAACCGCACACTGTTTCTATATTATTCTCCTAGAGAAACCAGTGGCTCATGGCTTACACAGGTGTAGTCATTGCTGGGTAAAAAAATGGATGTACAGCCAGGCCCAGAGAATGGTGTTCTATGATTCTATTCTATGATTTTCTCCCTGGCCAGTAGCCACCTCTCTGCTGGAAGAGACATTGAAATGTAGGGTACATAGTGCTGATGAGGAGGGAGAGAATGAGTATGTGAGAAAATCAAGCAAGGCAAAAGCTTTAATCTCACTGGCTTTCAAATAAACCCCAATATCCAGATCCATTGCAGGTTGTTGTTTATTAGATTCCTACCAAACTGCATATCCGTGTACGCAAAATGCAATGGCTGTACATATTCATAGCAGAAGACCATGTTACTTGTGCAACAATCAATGACTCACCAGCAATGTAGTCATCTAAATTTAGTCCTCTGCCCTGTTGAGGAGTTACTCTGACAATTTACCATGGTGACGCTACCCTTATGAGCTTATTATCACTATGCTTATATCCTCCCTCTTATTGTTGCTGGAAAATGGGCATAAATACACTAGTGTTGTTCTTTTGTTATCAGTTGTTTCTCCCTCAAATTCTAATTTCTAAACTGTGCAGAAAGAACTGGGGGACAGAAAATGCACAAATATCACTTAATCTTGTTAAACATGACAGCAAATCACATTTGCGTCAGTGGTGCAACAAAAAAAAAGAGATGCATCCCAATACAAACTCCTGTAAATCCACAACCCAATTATTTTCAAACACAGCAAATCAAATTTAATGCCACTTTATCTATACATGAAAGAACAGACCAGCTGAGAAAACAAGGCAAGTCCACAGATTTATGTGAGTTGTATTTGAACCCAGTTTTGTTTATACTGAATTCATCCTTTTCTTGTTTGGGGTTTTAAGATATTTTTCAAAAGGAAGTCAAAACACAAGTTATTAATAAGTATTTTCATGTAATTAGACAGTTGAAGACTTTCACTAGAAATTCTGGTAGCTCATTTAAATACTCAAAGAGGCATTTAAACAGTACTGGTCAACACACTTTGGAAAAGTCTTCATGATATTAGTCACATTAGTAAGCGACTGAAAATGGCTGATGCCTTTTTTCATAATGTATCATAAAAACATGGGCTGCAATTAAACAGGTCTATTTTCTCATAAGGGAGGGACAAATATCCACTAATATCAGTAGTGCTTATTGAATTTCCTTCTGGAAGTATGACATGGTAGAACCAGCAGAGGAAATTCTAAAATAAACAAAGACAAAGGAGGTCAGAACATTGAACCGATGTCCGACACCACTTCCACACCTTGTCTGCTCTCTGAACAAACTGCTACTGCATTTCTTACAATAAGTAGCTACCTACTGGCTGTTAACCTTTTTTCTATCAGCTGCTGGGCAGGCATATGTTTTAGCTCCATCAGGATAACCTGGGTGTTCCTATGTAAGAGGCCTCAATGTCTGCCAAGATTGTCCCAAAGTGTTTTCACCTCTTTCTGAATCCAGTTGCACAAATCTTTGTTGTGGATATGGATTGTAAAGTCACTTTCTGCTTCACCTCTAATCCTCTCCTTTTAACTTCTCTTTTGTGCTTTCACTATACATAAGCCTTGTGCAACTATTTCAGGATTAGTTCTTCTTAGTTGTTCAAGCAACTTGACAGAACTGGGTGCTGAAATATTTGTCCATCTGCCCTGTTTCTTGAAAACATAACTCCAGAAACATCTATTCTGCTAATAGCAGGTTTTCTTCCTCTGACTACTTAGTTAATGTTACATTACGCTTATTTCTTTGTAAGAGGTACTTAAAACATTCTAGATATTTTGCAGTTTATATAAATAAAATAAGCCTACCCATCTTAAGGATGCACACTGCACCAGTGGAAGAACCTTTTTCTTTTCCACACATATCATCTTACTCTTTCTAAGTAGTCCCAAAAGCTTATTGAAATATGCCAAAGTACTTGCTGGTTATAAAAGCATATGGACAGATAAAATAATAAAAGCAGTGATGTTCACAGGCGCAAAGTGGGAAGTTGTAAGTGCCAGTACCGTATAATCCCAGTGTAAGATCCTTTCTTAAAGGAGAAAACAGTATTTCAGCTATAGTATAAAAAAAAAGAGGCTAAAATTCATATATAGGCCAGTTCTGTGAAATCCAGAGCACTGGATTTCAAAGGTACTAGAGAGATTAGGGCTCCTTTTTCCCCCTTACCAGAAAAATCTTCTACTGACAATCTCTGATAAATTAAATTAATATAAACTGAATTGGTTAGAGAGTGATGGATCAAGTCATGAAATATGATGAAGGACACATTATGGAAAAGTATAGGATAATTGGAAGACTGCAGACATACTAGGGAAGCAGGTTGAGAGGGAAGGCATTAACCATGTCAGACAATGTTTGAGGACATTTCTCGGTGGCGAGCTGGAGTGGTTGGGAGGGGGAAAAAGTTAACACCAGCAGGCTGAATCCAGCAAGCTGAGCACTTAGAACCCATAGTCCTTTGGGAAAAAATGATAATATAGATGAATCCTGCTGCAGGACCATTGGACCATAAGAAGTAATAACACACTTAGTTATTTCCCAGGAGTTAGCATTGCAGATGACTTCTGTCCAGCAACACATTTGATCCTGTCTAGGAGAAGTCCTGTACCCACGGCATTTTTATGTGCTGCTCAATTGCTCAGCTGCTGCTCTGGCTGCCCCACCCCAAGCAGTTTCCTTCCCAATCACCGGTCTGCCTGTCTCCTTACCTGTAAGATCTCATGTCCCAGTTATTGAACACCATGATTTCTGCAGCTTCTATAGCTAGTTAGCCTCAGTGCTATACTTAGTGAGCAGAGCTGGTTCTCCATGCACTTCCCTTTGATAAAGTAGTATTATGATGGTCTCTTTATCTTTGCTTTGCATTTCATTAGAAAGATCTGTGCCTATATATGTCTAAGAGAAGTACTTTCTTACAGCTGATTTGGATCAAGGCAGCTAGTTTGGAACACATCAGAGCAAAGGGGTTTTCTTGTGTTTCCTTAGCACTGGGTTGCTGTACATGAAAAAAAAAAAAATCAATTCTTATATAATTTTCAATTTTCTAATTTCTCAGTAAGGATCAAAGAGCTGAGCTGTAAGGGATGACATTCTGCTAGATGCAATGAAAACAACATAATAGCCAGTTCTGGTCTCAATAGCTGTGTGACTCATGCAAGACAGGCCAAAAAAAATGAGGAAAAGAATCAAGATATACATCTCATGTCAATGCAATGGTACTTTTTTAGAATGAAGACCAAAACAGAAGACCATATTCACATTTCTGTTCCAAAACTTTCTAACTAGTCTTCTAGGATTCCTTCTAGAAGCTGATGGAGAAAAATAGACACTTCCAGAGCTATTCAGAGCACTCAGGTTTTGTGTTGTAGGAATCTGTATCTCCTTAGTGAATATACCTGGAACCTCACAGAACCAGATAGCTAAAATATGAACCTCAGCTTGTGCAATCTATCTCCCCCTCACCATACTACATTTTTTTTTTTTTCATTTCAAATTTTCAGTGAAAAAGCTGTGGGAATGCTTTATTCCAGAATTTCAGAATTCTTGTCCTTTGCAGTCATCTCCTTTGCAATCATCTCCACAGGTAAGCGGGCTTGAGAAGTGACTCCCTCAAAGATTATATACAAATAATCCATACATGGAGCATCACGCATACCTCTTCCTTGTTTGCATATAACAACTTGTAGCCCTCATTTTGGTTTGGATCTCTGGACATTGTAGAAGCAGAAGCAGGAAGACAGCACTTGATGAAAACAAATAGGAAGCAAGAAGTGGATTTGTCTTCCAGATGCACATGGTCTGAAACTGCTGCTTTCCTTTTTACTATCT
Organism: Dryobates pubescens; assembly: GCF_014839835.1. NCBI lineage: Eukaryota > Metazoa > Chordata > Aves > Piciformes > Picidae > Dryobates > Dryobates pubescens. The sequence goes on along the minus strand of NC_071618.1, from coordinate 26,592,643 downwards.
CCTGTCAGAACTGCATCCTTTTCCTAAAATACAATTGCCTGGCAGCTGCCTTTTACCACCTGTTTATTAGACTTCTGGCATGTATGACTGTTAAAATGTATAAATCATCTGGCACCAGCTAATCTTCCATGGACACTGTGGACACTTTTCATTTTGAGTGACAATAGCGTAGCTTTTTGCCTGTGAAGAAGCAAAAGCAGAGTATGCCAGGCATAGCCCTACATTGTCCTCACAGCAAGCTGTGAAAACCAGAATATCTAACTTGGAAAACAATCCAGAATAAAGGAGTAGAAATAAAAGTGTAGACAGGCAATGTCATGACATTTCTGAGGAGTTCAGACTTGTACTTAGTGAGGCTACAATTATCTGCTGCTAAATTTGACCCTGAAGTCACAAGTGATCTGTGTAGGCATACTTTTCAGAACAATTTCTGGGGGGTGCTGTGCTCCTATCATGCAACAAGACCTGAAGGATGTCTTCCTTTTAATGCCAAACTGCTGTGGTGTTTATTAAATTATTTGGGTTTATTCTGTAAGAAGCTTCTGTATGAAAGAAATCAACTGAATCACATATTTTAAATCATGCTTTTCCAGTGATATGCTTTGTCTCACAGCTCCCCACAGCTGCCTGAGGACAGAAAGTCTTTGTAGTAGCAAACTGGGATTGACTTGTTCCAAGAGTTACTGAACACTTGCATTCAGTAGCAGTGTCCAGCTTCCTATGGACATCTTAGAAACATCTCAGTGATGAACCAAACATCTGAGCCTGCTCAAAAAAAGACTGAAAACCAAGTCTGGTATCTCATGGCTGCTGAGCTGAAAGTCAAAGATCCTATAGTTACCCTCAAGGGAAAAAGCAAGATGTGAACTTGGGAACTTTGACCAGCTATTTTTCCTTTGGTACAAGACAGCTTTGTTTGCCTACACAGGACCACTGATGGCTTGCTATCATAGCAGATATCCTTTTCATCGACCACATCATTAACATTGCTGCTGAGATCTCTTTTCTTGCTCATCAATGAAACAATGAGTTCACTTAGGCTGTACAGAGTAAATTTTCTTCAGGCTTCTCTTTACAGAATTGTGCTGAAAATACACGCAAAATTGCACAATATTTCCCCTTTCTTAATAACACACCATGTTACTAACTCTGGTGAGTGGGTGTGAGGAGGTGGACTCTCATTTTGTCACTTCAGAAGCACATATATGAACTTTTTGCCTCTTTTTGATCTCCCAGTAAATATTTACACCATGTGAGATGCCGGCAAGTTTTCAAACGGTGGGAGTAAGTGAACACTTCTGCCAGAAAGTTCTGCAGTGAGAGAGCTGTTAATGCTGGAATGTGAATTGCCAACATTAGGCATATAGTTTCAGGCTATCTGTAGATTTTTCACAGTGGTGTCATTGATCTTGAGTTTGAGGCACTGGTAAATCACAAAAAATCAATGTGGCAATCTGTGCAAAATGAAGTCTGTTTGAATAAACAGCTCTGCGTTAGTACAAATGCACCCACATTACATATGCGGATTAAACCAGCTACATTTTTCAGAAGCTTTGTGACAGGAGAACACTAACATAGAATATTATTCAAGATGAAGTTCAAAACCGTGGACAGTAAAAGCTTTTATGTTGATACATAGTTCCACAGATCTGAGGTCACTCATAAGTGCTGCATATTGAAGCAGTAGCATTTAGAAGCTTTTGTTGCACGTGGATTCTCAGCCTCAGCAGAAGGTGTCTCATGGCTTTTGTCAGCCACGTGGCCTAGGCATGGGGTATGGCAGGAGAGCACAATTTGTACTTGCAGGGCTTCTGGTGGGGCACTTGCCCAGGGCACAGGTTGTGAACAGAGAATAGTAAAGAAAATTATTTTGCTCATTCTGCCAGTCCAACAGGCAGAAGTCATGCCTATCGTTTGCACTGTGTGCTCCTCCATGAGGCACACCAAGACCAGATGTCAAAGTTAAAGCAGGAGGTCAAGCAGGGTCACTGGAATGGGGGCTGTCCCTGCAGGAGGACTGGAACTTTGGCCCTTCTAGGTCCTCTCAGCCCTGCTTGTCCCTGCTCTCACAGCTGCTGCATGGGGAGAATGTCACACAGGACTCACATCCATCAGTATCTTGAAGCAGTGTTGGGCCTCTGGAGTTGATATCTCCAGCTCCTGAGGTTGTAAAGAAGCTTTAGCTGACGTTTGTGTATTGAGCCTGCTATTAGGAACTGTTTGCAGTTGAGCTTTGGGGTAGGTTTGCCACACATACACACACACTGAGCATCCTCAGCCCCCAACCCACTTCAGCCCCTTGATACCATCCTAAGAGGCTGCAAACCATGGGTATTGGAAGAAAGAAAGAGTTTCTCAGCCCCCATCTGTTTTGCTGGAGACAGCAGCATGAAGGCTAAGGAAAACAACGAGATATTTCAAGCATGAGAGAGACTAACTTTTGAGTTGTTTGTCCTTTCTGTAGCTACTTTATATAAAGTACTACTGTTGATAGACAGTTTTTTTCTACACAGCAGGAATGCATCCTTCCTTTTTCTCACAATAGCAGTTCATTCTTCCTTCTTCCTGATTTAGTTTCAGTATTAGACCTGGTGAAAAAAGGAGAGACTGTTATAAGTTGCCATTTAAAAATGAATCTTCAAATGCAGAACAGAAACACAAAATGTGAGGGTAGGAGAAAGGGGGGGAAAAGAATCTTAAATTGCTGTTTTGCAGAGAAAATTAAAGTGCTGAATGACAACATGCAAGAACACAGTAAAACAATAATTGTCTTAATGGTACAGGAAATAAAAAGCAATAATATAATTTAGTAAACTTTTAGTAGATCAGACTCCCATTTAAAAGCATTGCTGGCCAGAGCTGTGTGAGTCTGCAGCCAGAATTGGGTTATGTTCCTGCAGTGGGAGGTCTGACAGCAGCATGGAGGCAGACTCATGCCAGCTGTACTCAGGCACCTTTCACTGCACTGCCATAGTCTTTTGAGCACCACCATGAGCTGTTCAGCCTACCAGAGACCCTGAGATGGCAGGAGATTGGCATGGAGACATGGAGATTGGCACCCCAGCAACTCTGTGATGCAGTAGCCAAGACACTGAAATTTAAACTAAGCTGGGTGGCTCAACACAAATGTGACAGTAAACCTCTGGAGCTGCATGACCTTCATGCACTTATTGTGTTCATAGTGTGAATAGGAACAATTATGTCACAAGCAATAAAATTTCCTCTATATTCCGATGCAGGAACAAAAATTGTAGATTTTTCCACTGGAAAAAGGCTTTTTTAATGAAAAATCAATTTCTTTAACCAGAAATTATATAAATAATTAACAGGGTAATTTGGTGTCACTTTGTTTATCTAACAACGTTGGTCCAGGAAACCAAATGAGTGCTTGGGAGCATAACACAAAAAAATCTCAGAAGCATTGGCCGAATTTCACTGCTGATGTAGAAGAATGCAAGATGGTTGAGCTCAGCTGAAGTGTAGTCCCTTATGAGATCTGTAAATTTAGACTAATATCTTTAGTGAGTGAAGCTGGTTCAACACATGCTGCAACTTGTCCCTTACTTAATCTAAGTTCAATAGACCTAATTCATCCCAGAAGACATCAAACATTTGCAGCAGCACTTTTGCTACTCTAGTATGAATACACTAACAGCTTCATTCTAAGAAGAGTATTGGCATGGTATTATTCTTCTTAAAACAAGAAAAGATAGTTTCTTTACATCCCAGTCTCCAGAAGCTGCTCAGAAACAATATATAAACCTGCTCCCCAGGTGCTCTGGCTTAGAGTGTATTGCCTCTCATTTTTTAGAGGTGTTTTAAAGTCCCCTTCTGTTCAGTGGAGGGATTTTTTATACAATGATGCAGGTACTTCATCAAAAACTACATGGTTCACACTATTATTACAGTCAGAAAGAGCTGACAGAGGCAAGGTGTGCTTTCCCTTTCCAGCAGTATCATCACAATAGAGCTGGAGTCTGAGGATACCACGGCATCATCAGTGTGGAGTCTGCAGCTGCAGCTTGATTTGTCTCTTTGCAAAGCAGCTGAAAGATGGTATTTTTTTAGTCCAGAAGTGAAACCACATTGAAACAGTCACATTAACCCCATTGCTCTCTTTCTTCATTATCACTGTGCTTTTGGGGCATGACAGCTTTCATCAGTATTAGGTCAGGGAGCTTTTTACACTATGTCATTGCAAGACATAAAGCTGCCCTCCAGACTTTCATGGACCTGTTGCAGTATGGGTGTTCGATCACCCTGACCACAGCTTCCAGGGCAAGATATAAGCAGGCAAAGACATTTATTATGTTATACTGCCAGATTATATATTCTATCAGAAGGCACATGTGTCACATCTTAATTGGTTATTTTCTACTGGCATGTGTGTAATTAAGGCATACAATAGGTCAAAATAACAAAACAATGTTCTAACACATCCAGCCAAACTCTGCCCAATTTCTTCCCTCAGTCACAAGATGTTTGCATTCTTTTCTGAGTCAGAGACCAAACATAACCTTCCAAAGTTATCCAAAACCACCTTTCTCCTACATGGAGCTAGTCCTCCATCTTAGAATTTACCACTCGTGTCAAAAACAGGTGTTCTCTGCCAGCCATTTGGGACTTGTCTCTTTCTGGAGCTAATGCAGACACTTCAGAGCAACTCCAGATGAGATAGCTCTAGTGAAAACAGCTAGCACAAGATGGTTGCTTCATTCTGTTCCAAACACATTCTGGCACTTAACCTATGTCCAAAATTGACAAAATGGACTGAGACTCTTAAAATCAAAATGCTATTTTCTTTCCTACACCTACCCTCAAAACAAACAGAAATACTATTTTAGGAAATCTTCCTGGTGCCATCATAATGGCAAGTCAGTTTCTTCTTTTCCCTTTGAACACAGATTTTTCATAGTTGGAAGGCTCTGGTCCCTACCACGTAGCTATTTCCATTTCCAAATCTGGAAACACTCCTGATGGCACAAGGTTATAACCACACATCCCCAGCAGAATGGAGCAGATAAGAGCTGTGCAAACAATGTCGTCCACCATAAGAATGTTGGTGTGATTTATGGTCTGGTTGTCAGCCTACATTTACTTCATTTTTAAAGTTCTGTTTTGCAAAACTGCACTGCATAAGAAATGTACTTCCCAACAGTGTGTTGGAGACCGCAGCTAGTGAAGGAAGAAAAATACCCAGCCAAGCTGAGCACCAAAAGCTTAACTCCTGCCATTGACAAGGAGCTGTCAAGGCATGATGCTTCAGATCAGTTGTACAAGGGATGAGTCAAGGCTAGCTTTGTACAAACAGACAAACTGGAGGATAGGGCATTTAGAATACTCACCCAAAATATATCAAGCTATGTGAAAACCAAATCTTGGCTGTAAATTCACTGTCAAAAACCCCACCAAACCCAGCCCAAACAAACAAAAAAACCCCAACCAACCAACCAAAACCCAGAACAAACCCAGGGGAGAATGCTGCTGTAGGTCATTGATTTACAGTGAAAATCACATGTAAAATCACACATGATGGATGGTATAGAGTTATGGAGTAGGAAAGTGAAAGCATATTTTTCAATAATTTTTTGGAGGCTGACCCAGCTGCTCCATTTCACACCAGAGCCTGGTCCAGTGCAGCCTGCTCTCACAAGGGTTAACTACTTTTCTCTTTGTCAGTAAGTAGGTTGTTCTTTAATGAGCAAACTTGTTTTTCAAGGACCCATAATCCACTAGTGAAATTAATCATGGAGGTATTATTTTACAGCAAGCCTTTTGGGGAGGAAAGGAATAACAAACTCCTACAGAGCAGGCAAGCACTCAACCTCTCTCAAATAATCTCTTCTTCACACTACCTTTACTAGTGTCACTACCATACTCTCTGTGCAAAACATAGTGACAAGGCAGTACTGTACCAGTCTGAAACTACTTTTTATCTGTCATTCTGTGTTCTGGTATTAAGCATCAGTACAGAAGGAAGAAATGACATTCTTTTTAATACTGCCTGGTCTCCCTAGCCCTTGACAAGGTTTGTCACCTTGCATCAGCTGAACTACATTTGAGCAGTAATCAAGTCCAGAATGGCACTGAGGTTACATGGCATTAGGAAATGAAGGACAAGAAGTAAAAAGGAAGGACAGTGAAGGAAATCAAGGACAAGCCTTTGCCTTTTCTTTTTATGAGTAAGAGCATTTTTTTCTTTTCATTCTGTCCCCAAAACAAGCCATATGAAAGACTGCACATCTACCTTGTGAAGACATGCTACAGTACTCATGCTGACAGGTCAAAGCAAGCTAGAGCTTTCTCTGACCTTGTTAGTTCTGGATTTGTAAGCACAAGGAAACAAGGTCTAAAGACAGCAGAGATGATTGGACATGAACCAGTTCAGCTCAGAAGGTAACCTAATCTGGTACTAATTCATGTCAGCACATGATCCCTGTTGACAGTAACATTTTACACAGGATCACAGGATGTTAGGGACTGGAAGGGACCTCTGGAGGTCATTGAATCCAACCCCCTCCTGGCAGAGCAGAACCATAGAATCTAGCACAGGTTGTACTGGGATACATCTGAGACAGGTCTTGAAAGTCTCCAGAGAAGGAGACTTCACAGCCTCTCTAGGGAGCCTGTGCAGTGCTCTGTACTGTCACAGGGTGCAACTGAGAAGAGCCTGTCCCCTCCTTGACACCCAGCCCTCATATGTTTACAAACATTTATGAAATCTCCTCTCAGTCTTCTCTTCTCCAGACTAAACAGTCCCAGGTCTCTCAGCCTCTTCTCACAGAGCACAAACTCCAGTCCCTTAATCATCCTTGTAGCCCTCCATTGGACTCTCATCAGGGTCACTCAGATGCAATTCTGGACCATAGGAACTAGAAGCCTCCCAAAACTAATGATCAGGCTGCTCTTTTTACTATACAATAACTCTGTAGTTCAGCAGAATTTCAGCCAGCAAGTTTAGTGTAACAGACAGGCTTATACACAGAGAAAAGTCTTTAGCCCCAGGGGTGACAGAGACTAGACGAACATGGCTAAGTGTTACCAAAACAACTATCATGACACAGAGAGGGGAAAAAAAAAGTTCTGAAAAGCATATCTGAAATTTGGATTCATACCTGTGAGTTAAGGATTAACCTGAGGCAAACTCCTAATTACAGACAGTTCTGTAAGGAAGGAGTCTACTGTTCTTTGGCCCTTGGCTTCCCTGCAAGGGAACACGTGTCTTAAAAGACTTGAACAAGGAACTTGAGAGTGTTTCCTGATACAAAGATTACTGGGGATGGTGTAAGTGATAAGACATGCAGGCCTTGTATGTGTTTTAGAAAAACTGTTCAGGCAGTATCAGATGTCAAGGCCATATTAAGAGGGAAATGTTTGGGGTACAGAAAATATTTTAGCGTGGGGCTACTCTGCCCTGGCAAGGCCACATCTGGAATATTGTGTTCAGTTCTGGGCTCCTCAGTTCAAGGACGGGGAACTGCTTGAAAGAGTGCAGCACAGAGCCATAAAGATTGTTAAAGAAGTGGAACATCTCCCTTATGAGGAAAGGCTGAGAGATCTCAGTCTCTATCTTGGAGAAATGGAGACTGAGGGGTGGTCTCATTGATGTTTATCAATATGTATAAGGCCTATACACACACACACAACACACACACACACCCCAGAAAAAAAGAGAACGAAAAAACTCTCTCTATCATCACAAAGCAAACAATAGTCACATATCAAAACCAAACAGTACAACTGGTTTATGAAATGGATTATTTGGCAAAACAGACTCCAATTGCTAGAGATGGGATTTAATAGTACAAGAGAAGCCCATCCAATTTGATTTTAAAGGTTTTCAAAAATTTCAGCTGCCATGAATCTGCACTGCTGTCAGTAAGACTATTTTGATGCATGTTGACTGTTTTATTATATATAAAATCTGTTAAAGAAATGTCCAGAAACTTTCTCTTTCTGCAGAGCTGATGTGTGAGAGGAACTGAGCCTCTCTGTCAGAATTATTTGTAAAAGAGCTGAAAAGAAGCCTCTATTGAACAAAGACCAGGAAGTCAGCTTCATTTTCTTCTTGTACCAACATATATTAACTGGGATTCTATTATATTTAACAGAGTATAACCTCCTTAAAAGATATTCAGAGGGGAGAGAAGTGGGTCCACCATTCAGGCTTGAACAAAAACTCAGCAAAGTCTATACAGGGGAGAAAGTTGTCATGCAGCCCTTTAGGGTAGTGGCAAAAGATATATCCTGGCAACATCCTGTAAGTTTGAACCAGATAGACTATTAGATCATTGTGTGATTTGGGGGTTTTTGTTTGGTTGGGTTTTGGGGGTTGGGGGTTTTTCCTTTGCTTGTTTAGGTTTTGCTTGTTTGTATGTGGGGGGGTTGGGGACTTTTGGTTGTTTTTTTAATATGGAGTTATCATATCACCTCTGTTTAATATTTTAACATAGCATTTATCCTCTTATATCCTCCCACAGGTGAAGGGGGCAATCATAAAGGTCAGCCATAGTCAAGGGAAGACCTTTACCTCTCCAGGAACAATAGAATAGAATAGAATAGAATAGAATAGAATAGAATAGAATAGAATAGAATAGAATAGAATAGAATAGAATAGAATAGAATAGACCAGGTTGGAAGAGACCTTCAAGATCATCGTGTCCAACCTATCAACCAATCCAACCCACCTAATCAATTAAACCATGGCACCAAGCACCCCATCAAGTCTCCTCCTGAACAACTCCAATGATGGTGACTCCACCACCTCCCCAGGCAGCCCACTCCAATGGGCAATCACTCTCTGTATAGAACTTCCTCCTAACATCCTGCCTAAACCTCCCCTGGTGCAGCTTGAGACTGTGTCCTCTTGTTCTGGTGCTGGCTGCCTGGGAGAAGAGACCAACCTCTGCCTGTCTACAACCACCCTTCAGGTAGTTGTAGAGAGCAATAAGATCACCCCTGAGTCTCCTTTTCTCCAGGCTAAGCAACCCCAGCTCCCTCAGCCTCTCCTCCTAGGGCTTGTGTTCCAAGCCCCTCACCAACTTTGTTGCCCTTCTCTGGACACATTGCAGCAAGTCAACATCCTTCCTAAACTGATCTGCTCTGGCAGGAAGGGTCCGATGGAGAAGCCCTGATATCACTGTGAGGGCCTCTGCTAGCCTTTATCATGAATGGAGAAAAGTCAAAGTCTCACAAACATGGGTTGATCTTTGAGCGCCTTTTAACAAGAGGAGAACTCAGAAATAAACTTGCATGGCAGGAACTTTGGATAGGAAAGAGAAGGATGTCTCCAGGAGGGCACCTTGAGCAGCTTCCCAATAAGTGAAGGAGAGGTTGAGGTGAATCTTTTCTGTTATCAGCTACGATCATGACCCATTAGTTCCATGCTGCTGTGTGTCATTTTGAACACAAGCCAAAGCCGAAATTATATGACAGAAGCAATTTATGTGAGGGAGTACTATCATCAGTATTGAGCATCCACAGAAGAAAAAGTTGGAGGAAATTTCAAAGATGAAAAAAAAGATTGTGTATTTCACAGATGTTATGAAGGTAATTTCCATACTGTCATCTGGGACAGCATGTCTGTGATGTATTATTTGAATCATATGATATAAAACACCAGTCATTGAGCCTCCTCTTTTCTCATGGAGGAAAAGGAATTGATTTCTTTTTCATACCCCTGTTTGCTGAAGTGGGTTTAATAAATTAGATCCCAGAGGGAGTCTGTGATGAGTTTTTAAAGAAAGTGAAGTATAACTTAAACTTGGTGGCCCTTTTTACTCTGTTTATTAAGCATGAGAATAGATTAAATAATTACAACCAAGTACATTCACATTAAATTTGAGTTTTATTAGAAGGTATTCTTCAGTGTAAATACAAAATTTCACTCTTTAACATCTGAATTTTGCTATAAATTTTGATTTTTTTTCAGGTGAAGCAGAACAAATGCTTCATTTAAGCCCCTTCTGATAGTCACTTGTTTAATTTTATTCAGCTGTGTATGTGCAAGCAGAGGTGGAAATGAATAAAAGGTGTGGGGTAATGTTGGAAGGAGATGGTGAGCAGAAATCACATGAGTAGTAAAATAAGAAGAAAACTAATATTGCCTAGCAACCTAAGGGAAAAAAATAATTGTGCCTGGCAACAGAAAGGAAGGACTTAGCTGTGAAAAGAACACTTGCCAGGAAAGAGAAACAAAGAGAAAGAAAATTCATAACAAGCTTCAAAAGTGGGGGGATGGCAAAGAGCAAGACTGAATAGTTTAGAAACTTTGAATGGTAAGCCAGCTTGAGATTGTCTTGCACAGAAATGGCTATTGGTAATCATACACTTCAGCTTTTTATGGTGATGAAACAAAACAGAAGATTTGACAAATGTATTGTCACCCTTGCCATTATACCTGGGACTTCAAAGGGAAAACCGAATTCAAGTAATTATATTACAAAAGTATGAGTTTCATCACCCAGGCTAGAAGAAAAGATACATTTATGTTCCTCACAGAACAGGACCTTGTCCTACTAAGGACTTCATGCCTCTGACAGTACAGACAAAATCTGGCTAGTAAACATCAGCAATCATCTATAAAAAACTCACAGCAGAAGAGACAAATTCACCCTGTAAATTAGATGCCCCCACAGGAGCAGCTTGACTGGGGGTTTATCTTGCTAGTAGCATTATGTTATTGACTTACTGTGTGTTAGAAACCAAGCAAAGTGCTGGCCATCACAGCACAAGAGGGGACATTTGCCCTCAGTCCCATTAAGAGCAATGGGACTGAAAACCTCTTTGAAAAGAGAAAAGTTCTTTGATAGCTTCACTGATGGGACTAGTCACACACAGATGAATTTGCAGCTGTGGCAGTCTTGGCACCAAAGCCATGTAATCTTAAACCTTTCTTTGCAAGATTTTATTCATAGCAGTGAAGGTAACAGAGGTTAGCATTAAAAAACACCCTGAACATAAAACATCAAAAAATGAGAAAGTAATTAATTCTGCTGTGGGACACTGAGAAGCATTAATCATAATCACATAGCTATTGCACCATGGTACAGTGGGGCAGAGTTAAGGTTGCTTCAGTGGCCTAATTTTATGCATGTAGGGATATTCTATTATTTGAGGTAAATGCAACATGCTGCCAATCATCCTGTGTTACTTTGGACACAACTTAGCTCTGTTTGGAAATCCCTTTTTAAAAGTCTCTTTCTAATGTAGATGTGCCAACAGCTTATTAAGTAGAAAATATTTTTCAAATATTCCACAGGATCCACAGTTATTTCTTCATTCCCACATGAAAGCTGAAACTTCAACATCCTAAATATTGTGAATGACACTTTCAAACTCAGGAATGAGGATGCTAGACCTAGGGCATGAGTAAGAGAGTAGTATTTTTTAGAAAGATTAGTTACCAATTTATGAGATTGAAACTCCACTCCCCTCTAGCTGCTGGAAGGGAAAAGAAGTTTCCTGGGGTTTTATTCAGATTCTGGAGGCTTCTTTAATTAAAAAAGGCTTTCACTATTTATAGTATGGCTCTGCTTTGAAGTTATCATTGGTTACAGCTTCACTGCTACACTGAGTTTATAACCAAGTCATCTGACCTATATCCTGGGTCCCTCCTTTGCCTTTATTTTACATGGGCATTTCATGGCTAACATTCTGCTTAGCAGTCTGTTTCTTCTCTTTTTTATTGTAGCTGAGTCTCTGTTTGCTATGTGTTACCTTATTTATTTCTACACACTAGCCATTTGTTGGAACCAAGTGTCCTAGCAGGAAGCAGAGACTTGATTTTATTACACACCTCTGCCAGTCTCTGCTCTGTGCAGAAACAGTGTTGTGGATAAGTAACCCCTGCTGCCTCTTGGCTCATATTACTTTTGCTTCCTCTTGGCTTTGTGGAAGCCCTGGGAAGAAACAATGCATTGAGAAATACAATGCTAGTAATTTAAATGTAATAGTCTTTGCTGGTTTCCTTATTTAGGACTAAAAAGAATATGCAATTAAGGTCATGATTTTCATTTAATATATTGCTAAGCTTTATGCAAAACATGAGATCAATTATTTTTGTGTGGATCAATTATTTCTGTGTGGATCAATGATTTCTGTGTGAGAGCACTTTCATATGTGTTGGAAGTTATTCTTTTGAATTTCAAGTAAACACCTATTTAATTTTTGTTTCTTAAGAAAAACTATTACTATTATCCTTTAAAAAATCTGGGCATGGAAACAACACAACAAAAGTTCTTTGAATTCTTCTGCAGTTTGTTGGAGCATCATGTATGAATTTCACATCTTTAAATGCCTTTCAGTTTCTTTACATCTGTTTCCTGTCTTCAGTACCTCTAGGATAGCCCAAATTCCAGAAAATGTAGAAATCATCTTTGACCAGACTTCTGTAAAAGCAAATTAATATGATCTTTCTGATGAGTGGGCTGGGATTCCCAAGTGGTAAAATAGTCTTTGCCATTCTTCACTATTTTAATTTTTATTCACTAACAAGGAGGGTCCGGTTGGATCAGTGAAGGTTGAGGGAAGTCTTGGCTGCAGCAAACGTGAGATGGAGTTCAGGATCTTGTTGGTTCAACAAGAACAAGTGCAGGGTCCTGCACCTGGGCCAGAACAATCCTCGCTATCAATACAGACTGGGGGATGAGGTGTTAGAAAGCAGCCCTGGGGAAAAGGACTTGGGGGTGCTGATGGACGAGAAGCTGGACATGAGCAGGCAGAAGGCAAACCACATCCTGGGCTGCATCAAAAGAAGCTTTGCCAGCAGATCCAGAGAGGTGATTCTGCCACTTTACTCTGCTCTGATGAGACTTCACCTGGAGTACTGCATCCAGGTCTGGAGCCCTCAATATAGGAAGGACATGGACCTGATGGAGAGGGCCCAGAGGAGGACCAGGAAAATGATCAGGGGGTTGGAGCACCTCTGTTATGAAGACAGGCTGAGGGAGCTGGGGTTGTTCAGCCTGGAGAAGGGAAAGCTCCAGGGAGACCTAATAGCAGCCTTCCAATACCTGAAGAGGGGACCTACAAGAAGGATGAAGAGACACTGTTTACAAAGGCCTGTAGTGATAAGATGAGAGGCAATGGCTTCAAACTAAAGAAGAGCAGGTTTAGATTGGATATTAGGAACAGGTTCTTCACCATGAGGAACACTTGAAGAGGTTACTCAGGGAGGTTGTTGAGGCCCCATCCATGGATATATTCAAGGTGAGGCTCAGCAGGGTTCGAGGCAACCTGCTCTAGTTGAGGATGCCCCTGCTTACTGCAGTGGGGGTTGCACTAGATGACCCGTGGAGCTCATTTTCAATCCAGACCATTCTATGATTCTATGAATCTTGTGCCGTAGGAATACCAAACAGGATCACAACCCTGGACTTCAGATGGGAATACTTGGGCCTTTTCAAGCAATTGTTAGGGAAAATCCCATGGAACAAGGTACTAGAACGTAAAGGAGTCCAAGATAATTGGCTAAGATTCAAGGACCACTTCTTCAAGGTCAAGATCAGAGCATCCCAACAGATCAGAAACCAAGAAAGGGAGCCAGGACACCCTCCTGGTTAAACAGGGAACTTCTGAGCAAATTCAAGTGGAAAAAGAGAGTCTACAGATCGTGGAAGTTGGGGCTGGCCACTTGGGAGGAATTGAAGACTGCTGTCAGAAGATATAGGGAGGCAACTAGGGAAGCTAAGGCCTCCTTGGAATTAAACCTTGCAAGAAAGGCCAACAGAAAGGGCTTCTGCAAATACATGGCAGACAAAACCAATACTAGAGGCAATGCAGGCCCACTGCTGACTGAGGTGGATGCTCTGGTGACAGAGGACACAAAGAAGATGGGTTTATTGAATACCTTCTCTGTCTCTGTCTATACTGCTGGAGACTGTCCTCAGGAGCCCCAGACCCCTGAGGTACCAGAGCAGGTTCCATATGAACATAAGGGAAATTTTTTTCACTGTGGAGGTGATGGAGCACTGGAACAGGCTGTCCAGAGAGGTTGTGGAGTCTCCTTCCCTGGAGGCATTCAAACCCCACCTGGAGATGTTCCATTATGACCTAGTCTAGGTGATCCCACTCTGGCTTGGGGGATGGACTAGATGATCTTACAAGGTCCCTTCCAACCCCCAACATTCTGTGATTCTGTGATATCCTGTAAGGGTCACTGGATTTTCATTCCTCATCAGTATGTTTGTTTCCAAAATCATCTAAGGCTCTTTAATATCCTAGTTATAAACTGTTATATGTTTACTGCCTGGTCAGTAATCCATATATTACCTTTCAACCAGCAATGGAAACATTGTGTCCTTATGAAGTGGACAATGTGAGTGCATAAATAATTTTCCTTTTCTAGCACTCATTGAATGCAATGCTGATCAACCTAGACCTTCCTACCATAAGCGGGAAAAATTGAAGCACAATGTTATTCTGTTTCCTGAGCCATTTAAACGTATCCTCTTCAGCTTTTCTGTCACAAGGAGTACCTTTCCTGGATAAAAGTTGATCAATGGCTTCCACACAATGCTTTCCAGTGGCTTGTGAAGGGTTTTACCCTTGCAAAGAGTTAAAATTGAATGACAGCAATGTTCTCATATCTTCTTATCCAGACTGACTCTTCTCTGTGTTATTCAGAATCCTAATGAGAAAGCTGGTAGCAACAGTGCTTTTCCAGGTCTCCTTCAGATGCATTATTCTCTTGTTGCAGTTGCTTCACAACTTTACAAACAAGTTTGTTTTGTTTTGTTTTGTTTATTACTGGAAAAGATATTCCTGAGTCTCAATAGTGCTATCACTTAGTGTTTCAAGGGCAGAACATAACAGAATCTGAGATATTCCAATAAAACCCAAGATCTGTCAGATCTGTCTCACAGCATCCCTGGGTGTTTTGTGTATTTTTAGCTAGACACTTCCTTGGAGTTTTAGTTTCCCTGGGGCTGTCCAGATTTCCTCAGAAGCCAAGAGATTCATAATTAAGAGGATATGAGTTTCCCTCAGCTTCAGTATGCCTGCATTTAGTCTGATATTTACCTTTCAACGCTTTCTTTGGCAGTGTTACAGTCTGACTTGCTATGGCATTGCCATTTCACAGACTCACAGAACTAACTAAGTTGGAAAAGATAGAAAAGATAGAATAGAATAGAATAGAATAGAATAGAATAGAATAGAATAGAATAGAATAGAATAGAATAGAATAGAATAGAATTAACCAGGTTGGAAAAGACCTTCAAAGTCATTGTATCCAACTTATCACCCAACACTATCCAATGAACTAAACCATGGCAACAAGCACCCCATCCAGTCTCTTCCTAAATACCTCTAGGGATGGTCACTCCACCACCTCCCTAGGCAGCACATTCCAATTGCAAATTACTCTTTCTGTGAAGAACTTTCTCCTCACCTGAAGCCTAAACCTCCCCTGGTGCAGCTTGAGACTGTGTCCTCCTGTTGCTGGTTGCCTGGGAGAAGAGACCATCCTCCACCTGGCTACAGCCTCCTTTCAGGTAGTTGTAGAGAGCAATAGGGTCTCCCCTGAGCCTCCTCTTTTCCAGGCTACACTTCCTGACACAGGCCAGGATGCTATTGGCCTTCTTGGCCACCTGGGTGCAATGCTGGCTCATGTTCATCCTACTGTCAACCAGTACTCCCCCGGTCCCCAGCCTGTAGCACTGCATGGGGTTGTTGTGGCCAATGTGTAGAACCTGGCACTTAGACATGTTAAATCTCATGCTGTTGGACTCTGTCCATCTATCCACCCGTACCTTGGTCTTTTCATAAACAATATAGTAAATTCAAATTTGGTCTTTGGTAAGAGTAATTCTGTTCAGTGACTTTTATGCAAACACCAGTGCTCAATACAAAAGCCTTATTTTTCCTAAAAGTTTTCTCTCCTCTTACCGGAGCTGCTGGTCTATTAAGTTGTGCATGGTAATTCATTGGTTTTTGCTGGCTTGCCATTTATCTCATGATTCTCCCATCAGCATCAGCACATCAACACCATGCAATATCTGTTAAAATTCCTAACAGAACCCAAAAGCTGTATGTTTTATTCCTCTCTCAGTTTTGTTCAGCAGTTATATGATGCCAAGCAGTGACTACAGGACCTCCTACAATTTCCACAAATGTTATGTTGTGTGTTCCTTCAGTTTATGTTTGCCTGTTGGTAACATCACCTTGCATAGTATATCCCTAGTGATTGCATTTCTCAGGTCAGACATCACTCATGTCCCTGTGCATTCACATAGCACCACTGGCTGCTCCTGCCTGGTTGGCACATACCTGTCTGACTCAGCTTTGTTTGCTTCTTAATTGCATTTCCTTGTTTGCTGTGAGTGTCACTAGCCCCCCAGCCATATGTTTCATATACCACTGTAATGGGTTGGGGCAGATCCCCTCCCCACCACAGGCAGAAATAACGACTCAGGCAAACGGATTGCAAAAGTGATGAAAGTTTAAATAGAAAGCAGTGAATGTTACAGAGAACCCAAAGCGCAGTGACAAAGAGAGATCCCAAAACAAACCCAGAGGCATCCCATTCCCACCTGAGGGTACACCCGAGACCCTCAGGGCTCCTTCTTCCCCCTCCCTCTGCTGGGCTAGTCTCAGCTGGCCAGATCTGAGACTGCCCATCCCCCCGTGGCCTTGGGCCTAGCCAGGCCCAAAGCCAGGAGACATCTCCCCCAGTTACCGGCTGGCGGAGGAGGAAGAAAAGAGAACGTGCTAGACTCCGCACTGGATCTTATAGTGGTGCAAAGAATTATGGTAGGAAATACACAATTTCCTGTGTCCATCCCTCTGGGCTGGACTTCTGGACACAGGAAGTGAACACCCCAGGGGGGCACTCAGCTCAAACTGCAACATGCCACCCCTGTATTTCATACCATAATCTTTGCACCTAAACTCCTGATGATATGTCCGGCGAAGTCCACATCTTCATCTGGGCGTCCACTCAACCAGTCTCTCCTTCAGGCTCAAGTGTCAGTCCATTCCAGTCCTTCTCCTCTCATTTAACGGAGCCTCCCGCGATGCAGAGTTTACTCTTCTGTGGTGCAAGCTCTTCATGGATCCGTTGGACATCCTGGTCACCTGGAAAGAACCTCACAACTTCTCAACCAAACCATCATTCCCATTTCTATCCACTCAGCGGCATTATTTCCACCCCTGGGGCAAGTCAGCCAGAACAATCAGGCTCTGCTGCTTTTCAGGCACCCAGCTCAAACTGCAACAACCACATGCTGGATTACAATGTAATGGGCCTACTTATTTCTATAAGGAAACTACTCCCTTTTCAGAGGTGTTGCAGGCACAGGGAGTGCTCCAGGTAAATCTAGTACAGCGTGGCTTCTTCAAAGTATTCTGCACCTCGTATTCTTCTTCCCAAGCTCTTTGCAAACTGTTCCTGCCTTTTTCCTGCCTATATGACTTCAATGAGTAACAGCATAATGACAATGAATTTTTCTTGACAGTAATAATTCTTCATCAGTGACACTAAATGATTTCTCACTTTACGTGACTGGTAATAGATTACTTTTTTTTTTACCCCACAGCATTTTGGGGGATGGAAATGTTGATTTTCATTGAGATTCTTGTAAGAATTTTGCCTTGGGCTTTACAGCTACCTGTTTACACAGTGGGTTAACCTGAGTGAGGAGAGAAAGCTTCCTGCTCTCACCCAGGAGCTTTTCTCAAAGGAAATGATATCATTATGTCCATTTTACAAGCAGAATGCAAGAAGAACGTGGAAAACAAAACAGATTTCACCTGTCTGCTCAACAGAAATGTGAGTAAGGTTTGTATTACCCACATTAGGTCTTGTAATAACTGCTCCACCAATTAAGCAGGAAGTGTGTCATCTCCCTGTTCATTGGAAGTACTGTTGCGATGATCCAGGTTTGGAGAGCTGAGCTGCAGTCATCTGCCCCCAGGATAAAATCACTTTTTCAGGTGTGGGTTGCTCTGTTGAAAGTATAGTGTCTGCTTTTGACCAGCAATGGAGATTTCTGCCTCAGTTTAGCATTTAAAGGTAGCTTGGCAATCAGCTTTGAGATTACAAACATTTTTCCATGCAAATCACAGCTAGATTGTGGTGGGGTTTTCTGTGACATTTTCCACAATTGCTTCCATTTTTGAAAACCTTTGATATTTAGACAGATGACATATGTCAGCCAGAGCTGCGTGCCACGGACAGAAATGGCAACAGGAAAGAAATAGATTGGTCCCACGACACTGAGTCAAAATTAAAAGCCAATTTCTTTAATTAAAATTACACAGATTAGAAAGAAGATCATCAAGATATTAAAATGACAAATAGAATGGATAATTAAGAAAGCAAATGCAAAACTCTGTGTGAAATCTACTCCAAAGGTACCAATGAGTCTCAGGGATACCAAAGTCCAAATAATCGTGGTAAGACTTGCTCAAAATCTTGCTGGAAATTCCTATATCCTTTCTGTGACTCCATCTCCAGCCCCAGGTGATGGTTTCTCTGCTGTTAGCTACATTACCACAGTATCACAGTACATTAGCAGTTGGAAGGGACCTCCAGAGGTCATTGAGTCCAACCCCCTTGCAACAGCAGGATCACCTAGGTTAGTCCACACAGGAATGCGTCCAGGTGGGTTTTGAAAATCTCCAGAAGGAGACTCCACAACCTCTCTGGGCAGCCTGTTCCAGGGCTCTGTCACTCTCACTGTAAAGAAGTTCCTCCTCATGTTGAGGTGAAATCTTCTATGTTCAAGTTTGTACCTGTTGTTTCTTATTATTGTGCACCACTGAAAAAAGCTTGCCCATCCCCTTACTTGACACCCACCCCTCAGATATTTATACACATTGATGAGATCCCCTCTAGCCTTCTCAAGGCTAAATAGCCCCAGGGATCTCAAGTCCCCTAATCATCCTCGTGGCTCTGTGTTGGATTCTCTCCAGCAGTTCTCTGTCTCTCTTGAACTGGGGAGCCCGAGACTGGACACAGTAATCCAGCTGTGGTCTCACCAGGGCAGAGTAGAGGGGGAGAAGAACCTCCCTAGACCTGCTGGACACACTTTTCTTAATGCACCCCAGGATACCATTGGCTCCCTTGGCCACAAGGGCACATTGCAGTCCACTAGGTCTTTCTCTGTGGAGCTGCTTTACATAGAATACATAGAATACAGGGCAGCCCCTAACCTGTGCTGCTTCTTTGCTGTGACTCAACTGCTTGCTGTGCAGCTTTTCTAGCTAAGAAGAGCAGCAATTTATCAACTGCCCTGACAGTGGGACACAACAGGTACCACTGATAAACAGAACAAGCAGAGCCCAGAGTTTCTTCTGGTACTCCCAGCGCAATTCTGAGTTGGGCAGCCACCTGCCTCATCTAGCTCTGCTCTGGAGGAGGGCATCCTATCTTGCATGCATTTACTCCTTGGAGTGTGCAAGGTGGATGTGAGAGTGGCATGACTGGAAAAGCTATAGATTTGCATGGCACACACTTTGGAGGAACCTTATGTTTGCATAGTGTATGCCACCCTGGCTGGCTCTTTGGGGAGACAAAGCAGGGACCTTCTCCAAAGGAGTGCTTGAAGGGACACATGTGGAAAACCTCACACAGATGGGTGAGAAGATGATCTCTCAGGTATACCTAGGCATAGGCTACTCAGCATTTTCAAGAGATTTCTTCTTCATACAAGCCTACTGCCCCTCAGAAGCCTGCTCTTTGCATACAAGCACAAAGTTTCAAAGAGATACAGCTTGCCCAGTGCTGCCCCAGCATGTCTGACAATGGCACTGAATAGTGTGGTTGTCTGAAACACCATCATTCAAAGACAGGTTGTGAAATATCAGTCCACAGTTAAAAAATATAGATAACTAGATATCTAGATAACTGTGTAAGCAGAGAATCAAAAGTAATTTTTCTTTTCCAGCTTGGAATCCTGAGCACTTCATAGAGAAACTTTTCCACAAAGACCATTCAGTAATACACAGACCACTCAAGTCAGATGACGACACAAATGGCTGGTTTTAATTCAGTTTCTAACAAACTGATGGCAGTAATCAAAAAATGTCTAATTTTCTTTTTTTCTTCTTTTTTTGTGGTTGATTTTTTATTTTTCCCTTCTGTATGCTTCCCTGGCAGGTTCTTTGTTCCTGTATTTTATAGGGATGCAGTCTGCTTCCTTTTAGGTTATTTTTCCTCAGCTCACTTCCCTCCTACTTTTAATATCCTCTTGATTTTTCCTCCTTTACTATTTCTTTCCCTTTTCCTACCTGATTCATGTATATACACACACGACCAGACACTCAGAGCCCTCTTGACATTTTGTTTTCTTCCCTCTCATCCCTTGTTTTTCCTATCAGGTGACCAATCCAAAAATGCCACAAGAACAGCTTGTTTCCATGATATATAAATACAAAAGCAGCCATGGTCATTGTATTTTCACTAAGAGACACGCAGAAGATCAGCCTTTTTCTGCTGACCAGAGAGGCTCTACTCCCTCAAAATCCACAGGGCTTTCCTGCTTCCTTCTCTGTCTTTTAAAGTAGGGCAGCTGCTCCCTGGCTGCCTGAAGACAAATTTCAGGAGTGAGATTCCCAGATGGATACATCCATAGCACAAGTATAGGTCTGCACTCTGTTTTATCACCAAATGAGGTTAAAAAACAATGATTCAGCAAACATTCACCTAATAACACTAAGTATCTCATAAACATGGAACAAGACAGTACATGTCACAAGGCATTTATAATCTGAATTAATCTAACTATAATACAGGACATGCAATAGATACAGACAGAAAGGGGCAGTCAAAGGGAGCAGTGAAACATTATTTGTCATCATGATGGGATCCAGGCTTTACATATCTCCACTATAAACAATGTTGGAGACACCAGATGCTAAACCCTCTGACAAAATGACTTTTTCTTTGATAGAGAACATGGAAGCATGTATTTATGGAAGACATAGAAATATTAATAAAGAAAAAGAAAAATCATTCATTGAATCCTTTACCTCCTTCACTCAGGAAGCTCCTTTCCTTTCTGACTGCAAAACCTGCAGACCTTGTACCGATGGGACAGAGCAGAGCAACTTTTAGCTGAATGTGTGTATGTCTAAGATTTGTCTGTAATATGGGAGAGATATTTGTTGGTGCCTTTCTTTTTCTGGAACACATTTTGTAAGTCTGTTGCCCACATCCTATATTTGGCAACTATATTCCCATTCTGACATGTAGGTGAACAGATGCATGTTTGGCACCTCAGTTTATGGTGCAAAGTCTGTATTTTAGATTACTTTTCAAATAGTTCTAGCTGTTGTTCAAACAAATGTGCAATGAGACAACCTCATTGTCTGGCATAGTCCTCTGAAAGCAGACTTGCATGAAAACATGGAAATCTAATTTGACAAGTGTCCTCCATTATGGTGACAACAGACACAGCAGACTCAGTACTGGGTCCAGTATGATCAGCTTTCTGAATTAAATACTTATTAGTATAAGGTCATGCAATTTTGTTCCCAGACTGAAGTGACTCTACTTCCCTGTCCAGACTCAGGTGAAATCAGAATCATAAAGCCATGGAACAATTTAGGTTGCAAAGGACCACTTAGGTCTACCAGGTTCATATCTTACTCAAAGCAGGGCTCACTTCGCAGTTAGAACCTAAAAGGTGATATGCACAGGAAGCTACAAGACAGAGAGAGAGGTGGAAAAGTAACATTGCTGTTGGATACAACCAGAAGGAGATTGAACTGCAATGGATGACAGAGGCAGTGAAGAATTAGAGGGGGAAAAGGGTGCAGACATATCAACACATTCACTTTCCTGCAAGTCAGATGTCTGTCATCTCAAGCATCAGACATGAGGCTGTCTGAACGCACTTCTGATTCTGACATTTCCCTAATTTTGCCAGAAAGCACTGGTAGGCTGTAGCATCAGGGAGAAGAGGAAGGAAGAAGAAGGATAAGTACTGAAAAGTACTTCAGGGACTATTCAGGGAATAAGCCCCCGTATATCAGAACGAAGGAGCACAGTATCTGCCTCATGCATTAGAGTTTTATCCACCATGTGTCAGTTGCTAAGGGGTATTGAGAGATTTTGGGGTTGTATGGACTTTCCTTCCATTGTTCTGGGATGGAAAGAGATGATACAACACTGGGAGTCATGGTAGAAAGAGGTAAAAGCACAGGGATTTGCAAAGTTACACCGAACAGGCCATGGCAGCTGGTCCTAGAGACTTACATATTCCAGAAACATCCTCACTTTGGAACCAAGCACACTGGCCATTGGATATTAATTGCCACTGAGTAGGCAAGATTCAGAGTCACCCCTCCACTTATTTCTAGGCAGTGAATTATTCTGGATTTGTGCAAACCCTGTTTTGTAAATCTGTAATATCACTTCTAAATGTTAAAACTGGCCACTGTGCTGCCAGTGACAATCAGAATAATTTGGCCTCTGCTCTTTCCCAAGCCCAAAGTTGCAGGTGAAAGGAGAGAGACCAACCAATCTTCCCAGGACCTTCATCTCCTGTCTACCTGTAAGATCAGCACTAAGCAAGAAGGGGAGGATCTCATCTCTCTCTGGCAGCAGCCTGGAATGAGTTCTCCATGAGGTTTGAACTTGCAGAATGCAATCATGCTGTGATTTCCTTTCCCAGTCTCTGAAGGCCAGGGTTTCTCTGTCACATCAAGACCAGCTCCTGCAGGAGCCAAAGTAACATTGCACAGAGTGAAATAATTGATGCTCTGCATAAGGCAGAGTGCTGCTGTGCCAAGTCAGTTCTAATCAGGCCATTTTGCTACTGACTTTGGAATTAATCATTCAGTTTACTGCAAAGGCCTAAATTAAAAGGTGCTTTTAAAGGTCTTTCTAAAAACTGCCCATACATAGGAAACAGCATGAAACTAGGGAGGAAGGAGACCAAGCCAAAGGAAGGAATACTGAAGCAGGTACTAAGAAATCACTCTGAAAAAAAAATAGAAAAAAAAATCCAGCTTCTGTGGGAAGAACTCTGAAAAATCCTTATTTTTAAAGAGAAGCACTTTTAGCTCAGTTAAAATATGGTCCTCACATTATTACCCAGCATGGAGCTCAGGGAAAAAAAAAAAAAGGCTTTGAGTTTCAAAGTATTTCTTCAGGAGAGATCAGGAGACTCCAGGAAGAAAGGGCAACAGATAAAAGAATGCAGCAAAGCTTCTGAACCTACAGTTCCAGCTACATTTTGTGTCAGCAAATAATTTGCTTAAACTGCAGACTGTCACAAACAGAGAAGAAGTAAATGATTTATGCTGGACATAAAACTGCAAAAGCATCGCTCAAATCCTCTGCTTTCTATTACATGAATTTCACAAGTGGTTTCATCTTAAAGAATGCATGCCATCCTTTTCTTTCTGTGTGCTGAAAGGGAATAATACAAGACACCATTTGGGAAGCATAATAACACCACACACACCAAAAAAATTGGAAATTATGCAAGGGAAATGAAGGAAATTGAATTTGTTTTCACAGTGATCTTGGGCTGTCATAACACAACGGTTCAGGTTAGGGAGAGATGAAATTCAAATAAGAATGAAAAGCTTTTTTGTAATTCTGTGCATGAACTTAATCACAAAATTTAGGTAGAAAATAACCTCAGAAAATGAAGCTTTTCAAACTTAAAAAAAAAAAAGTCTTCCGAAAGTATTTGTTAATCCTTGCAGAAGGAATGTTTTAAAACTGCTTTTTGTCATGGTTGGCTTTGCTTCTTGTGTCCTAGCTACCAAAAGTTTCATTCTTTCATAAGAATGCAGTTTTGTAAATGGGTATCACTTTTCATTTTCATTCTTTCATAATATCCTAGATGAGAGTGGACCTTTAAACAATACACAGAAAAAGTTATTGGCTAATGTTTACCAACAAAAATGAGCACTTTCTTTGGCCATCCTTCAGGGATCAGCTGCCTGCCAGCTGAGCTGCAAGTAACACAATGCTAACCTTTGAAATTTGGGCTTTTCTTCTTCCTCTTTTCCTCTGTTACTATTTGAGTGCTATGTAAGTGAAATCAAACAAGAGCCTGAAACTCTGCCCAAGAGGTCTGCAAGGCCAGCACTGCACTTTTTAGCAATCTGTGAAACATTTCCTATTTTAAGTACCTGTACTGGCTTTACCACTCTAATGTCATAATCTTACTGAACTTTATCTACAGAGATATATCCCTGCTGTCGTCCACCTGGGAACTCAGAGGAGGGTTTAAAAATTTTGGCTTGCTGAATTTCAGAAAGCATGTTTGAACCAAGAACAGACCAATCCCCACAGCCTGAGGCAGGGCAGGAGGACAGAGCAGCATGGGTGCTTCAGTGTCACACTGTCGGATGAAGTTGACTCTCTGATGGCAGTTAAGCTTATTATTACAAGAGTATGGCCATGAGAGAAGGGGCATTCTGGCAACTCCAAAGGCTTCCAGGTGCAATTTTGTAAATGGGTATCACCTCAAGCGGTGATTATACCCAAGCACAGGGATGCAGTGTGTCTACAGGCAGCAGAAAGGAAAGGCTGGTTGTTATCTCTACCCTCTGCTTTGCCCCTCAACTCTTAGTTTCATTTTGTTTCTATTCTATTCTATTCTATTCTATTCTATTCTATTCTATTCTATTCTATTCCATTCCATTCCATTCTATCCTATCCTATCCTATCCTATCCTATCCTATCCTATCCTATCCTATCCTATCCTTATAAGATATGAGAGTTAATAGGCCACCAGAATCATGACAAAAAGGACAAAACTTTGGCCCTTTCTTCTTGGTATCTCCTTTCTATAACAGGAATGCTTAGATTAATGTTTTCCATGGCGCTTCAATGCCTACATATCCACAATCCAGTTCAGAGGAGGAAAAAACAAGATTAGATAACTGATATTCTGTTTCCCATTTTCTTCCACAGTAACAGAACAAGAGAAAGCTCCTTATTGTTTCTTATTGTTTGTGTTGGGTTTTTTTTTAAGACAGAAAAACTTGTAATGTAGTTTAGCAGCTCCAGAACTACAGGTTTTAACAGTGTGGTTGGATATACCAGAACATACTTTGTTGTTTTCTGACATAGTGATAGTTTTCTATATGTGATATATCTATGGTTAATGCACACATGCTGTGTGTACAGATCTAACAGCATGAAATTCTAATAACAGGTGCATAAATAACTGTGTGTGGTTGCACTGAGGAAAAAGAAAATGAAGGTTGGATAAAGTGAGTAACTGCTGTCTGTCTGTGTACATGCTGAGAGAATTGCCTGCCATATGCCATAGCTCTTTATCTTCTACTTAGTACAAACTTTGCAGTGGTCATATTTTGTGATCCTGTTCTTATGCAGCCAGATTTTAATCCTGCTCCTGTGCTTCTATTGTGGCTGGTGATGGCCACAGAAATGAAAGCAAAATAAAGTGAACAAAACACTACATAAAGCTCTCTGACAAATCTCCCAAAATACTACAAACATTTCAAGTGTCCAAGGCATGCCAGCCTACATGGGTTACATCCACCACAGTATAAAGTGCTCTGAATGTAGCCCAGTATAAGAATTATATTATATTATACATTATAAGAATATAATATGTAAAAATCACTTTGCATTCTTCCATGTCAGCACAATTTTTCAGTGCTGAGTTGTGACTCTAAGAAGTTTACCTAGTTTAACTTCACTTTTGTGGCCTTAGAATGTTGGAAACATTGTCTTTGAAAGATTTGATTTTGAAAGTCAGTAAAAAATTACTATATCAAAATAGAAAGGAGAAGTCATGCAGGAGATAGTAGCTGTGAAAACCAGGGAGCAGAGCTTATTTTTCCTTCTCTGCTCTTTGGATTAGTCCTGATTCCCTGTACTGAGGAATTTCTTAGCTGACCCTGCTAGTCCTTTCATTGGGTGCTAGGTAAGAAGTGAGGCTGGGGCACAGCAGCCACGGCCTTTACCTGAAAAGGCAAGTGAAAACTGCTCCATTGTCCTTTACAACACAAAAACATCCAAGAAGAAAAAGTTGCATGCACTCATCTCAAACAAGAGGAGACAAAACAGGAATGCTGTGTTTCCACAAACAGAGACATGCTGTTTGCATTCAGAGAGGGCTGCTGGGCTTTGTAAATGTATTCAGCTTCCTCACCAAGTAGAATGTGTTATCCATCTTCCATAAAAGCATATAAATCTGTTTCAGCCAATATTCTGTGAGTTTTCCAGATTACAGTGTCTCAGTGTAAATAACTTTGCACAAAATGAGCTAATGTTTGCTTCAGTTATTTTGCACTGATTCATGTAAACAGTCTTGCAGAAATCTGGCTGAAACTGTTCAGTCTTTAGCAGAAAGGGCAAACTTGACTGAGGTGAACATGCAAAGAGGGAATCCAGTTCATGAACCACTGAAGCCGCTTGTGAAGAAAATACAATTTGCTTCCTTAGATTTCATTCTTCTAGAATACAAAGAGGTAGGAATCAAATCACTTCTAGGTTGTCCTCTAAAAGCAATGTCAGACTAAAAGTGATGGCTAGAGCTAAATTTTTTATATGAAAATATGATGCAGGCAAGCTTAGCTTCATATGCATATAAAAATTTTAGAATGAAGAATTGTCTGAGTACTGCATTTCCCTGAGTTAGTGAAAACAATATTAATAATAACACTGAAATCTCTGGCTCCTTGTTTTCCCTTTTTATTTGATGTCTCCTTCAATAAAGCAGGTTTTGGGGTAGAATGAAGCTAAGCTTGCAAATAAGTCAATGAAGAGTTTTCTTGGTCCAGATGACAGCACGTGAGATACTTCTAAATTCAGCCAAAGGCAGTCCTGCTGCTCAGACAGAAACCCTTGAGTATATCTGACCACCCAGTGAGGGCACAGTAGCCATGGCAACACAAAACTAAGCACAGGCTATGAAATCTGCCCCAAACATTGGGTGAATGCCAGGGTGGTGTTTAACCCATGCTTAAATTTATCCTACTGCTTCCAGGTCCTAAACCAGATTACCCCTGCCTTGGATGTATTGCAAGATTTTAACTGCTGTGTGCATCCTCTTCTTATGATGTACATGCAGGTCTCAAAGGAGAAAGAAAGATGTGCAAGTGCTGCAGTGCTCCATCAGCCTGCACAGGGAGCCCTTGCTTTGCAGGATGCTCATCAGTGTCTCAGCACCTGACTGTCATTGCTCCGGTGCAGTAGCTGTAAGTGAAGATGCCTCTCAGGCTGTCAGCAAGCACACAAATTCCTTCATGAGTTGCAAGTGCCCTGTGCCGCCTGCATCCTGTTCTCCTTTTTCTACCAATTGTGTCATGCATTAGAAGAGCCTCTTGCTTGAAGGACTAAAGAAATGGTGAAAAATATCTTGAGCTGAAAACAAACAGCTTTTTGTAAAGATCTCTTGGCAACTTGTCTGCGTAGAGGAAAAAGAAAATTTCCCTCTGAGCAACAGATCAACAGATGACCTAACCTACTAGTACCTGTCATGGGGTAATCACTAAAATGCAGCTTTTCAGAAACACTTGTCACATGTAGGAGAGAGGCAGAAATGTTTCATGAATATCTTTCATAACACCACTGAAACTGTGTTTGTCGTCTTGCAGCAAGCACAACGTAACACCATTATATTCCTGACTGCTTTCTGAGGCTGACCCTTACGATGTCCTTTGGGGTCAGAGTGGAGAGTTCAGTTTCCCTGGGTGGCAGAATTAAATAATATCTGCCCTAGGCTTCCACAGCTATTTCAAGCAGAAATATCTAACACTGTTTCTTCAAAATAACTCTAGCCTGTAGTCTAGCTGGTGCTCATGTGCCTGTTGGCCCACAGGCAGTGCTTGCCAGTAGCTTCTGAGGAATTTTTATAACAAATATTGAAATATAAGGTGTACATAAAGTAAAAACCCACAAAAAAAAAAAAACAAACACCAAAACTTTTCAAATATATTCAAGATGGCTCCAGGAGCAGTAGGACCATGCAAAGTTACATTATTTAGCTGAACGGGAAAATTAAAGCTCAAGCACCCAGCCCACTGTGCACTATGCCTGAAATACCAAGAGAGCTCATTCAAATATATTTAAAAAACCCACATGGCTGAGACTCTCTTCTATTTGAATAGCAGAGCAGCAGAGAATGAAATGCCAGCATTTGTGCCTTTGTCAGAGACTCAGGAGGAGCCGAACGCTGCTTTTTCATTATGCTGACTTTATTCTATCTGACTACAGAGTAGACTTTGTGCAGATTTTTGCTGTGTCAAATGTGAAATGTCCTGGGAATTCTGCGTAAGACTGCATCACAAAGATTCAGAAGCAAAAAGGAGATATGCCTCACTGTGCTTCCTGCCTTCCCTCTAATGGCCACACTTACGGTACTCCCAGCATAACCCAAACAGATTATATACTTTCGTAGGCAAACAATGGTGCATACAAAAGTTGCAAAAAAAGATCTGTAGTCATTTCTCTGTCAGTAGCAACACATTCATGTATAGCAGGGGTGTAGGTAGTGCTTTGAAATTGTACGGGGATTTCTTGATGTGGAAAATAATGTTTATTCAAAACCCAAGCAATTAGATACAGCAGCAATACAAAATTGGATTACATTTTTTCCCAAGTGTAATCAAAGCCAAAAGAGGTACTCTTGAAAGGTTTAGGGGCTGCTAAGATTCCAGTGGGAATTAGAGTTGTTCTTCTACCTTTCCTTTTGTTCCGTGGATTATCCAGATGGTAACAGAGCTTGACAGATAATCTTGAGCTTCTGTACTAAAAATGAAAATGATTGCCATCTACTGCCTATGTTGTTTTGCTAAATACTTGTAAAGAGAAGCTTAATGATTTAATACACTGAACTTGTCAGGCAGTATCAGAAATACAAAGCCTAGCTGTAAAAATCTTCATTGGCAGGGAAGAGAAATTACTGCCTGTAACACCACTTTGATGTTTATTACTCAGCAGTGGAAAAAAAAAAAAGGTGTGCTTCAAAACCACACCAAGACAGAAAATTACAAGGCTCTTGTCTTTCTTTTCCTGTTCAAGGGACTTACCTGGTGAAGAGAGGTTAAATCCGTGCCTGAAAAAAGAAGCACTATGATGTGAACATCTCAAAGAGACCATTTACAGAGCCACAGAAAGATGATTTCTGATGATACAAAAGATTCCCACCCTTCACACATGATCAACCCAAGGGAAATGTTTGGCAGTCATGTTCCACAGAATAAAGTACAGTCCAGCATTCACTGGAGACAAAACTCTCAAAAGATTTTTCAGGGAGCAATGTTAGGTTCTGCCAGACCTGTTTTGGTGACAAAACAGAAGGATTTAGCCATAGTTTGAGTCAGGAAGATAGATAGCCTAGAATCTGCAAATTTGAATAATATAATCATTGATTTATAGAATACATAGAATAGAATACATAGAATAAACCAGGTTGGAAGAGACCTTCAAGATCACCGCGTCCAACCCATCAACCAATCCAACACCACCCAAACATCTAACCCACAGCACCAAGCACCCCATCAAGTCTTCTCCTGAAAACCTCCAATGATGGCGACTCCACCACCTCTCCAGGCAGCCCATTCCAATGGGCAATCACTCTCTTTGTGTAGAACTTCTTCCTAACATCCAACCTAAACCTCCCCTGGTGCAGCCTGAGACTGTGTCCTCTTGTCCTGGTACTGGCCGCCTGGGAGAAGAGACCAACATCCGTCTGTCTACAACCTCCCTTCAGGTAGTTGTAGAGAGCAATAAGGTCACCCCTCAGTCTCCTCTTCTCCAGGCACCATTCGCATGCAAAGTATACTTATTGCAGGCATATTTTAGCAAATATCATTAAATAATTGCCATTTTTAAAAGATATAATGAAACCTCTAATTTCAAATATGTAAAGTAAGTTTTAAAACCTGTGGTATTGCTTTTGAAAGCAGTGTGTCTTCAGGGAAAACACTAGGAAGTGGCTATGCAAAAGCACTTCCAGCCCTGCTGAAAAAGAGGCAGCATGTCTGGTGGGGTTTAGTGGATTTTCCTCTTTTTATTAGTCCAGGATTTTAACCAAAACTTGCACAGCATTGTGTTTAGTCTGAATATGCAGCTGAAAAAGCTGCCAATAACAAGCATATTGTTCCCCATTTAGATTGCTAAATTTTACCTATTGCAAGATTATGATTTTTTGTTTTAACCCACCACCCATTGGTAGCAAGTTTTGAGAGTAAGAAACACAGAGTCCTATGGGGCCTCCAAGCATATCAGGGCTTGATACAGCAATATTTAGGTAGAGAAGATTCTCCAGAGTTTCTTCAGTTTGTTTCCAAGGGTAACCTGCGCTCCCTGTTTGATTATTCTGTGGTGTTGACTGGTTGAATTAATGTAGCTACATATTAATATTTATGTGGCTGAGTGTTCAGTGTTGCTGTCAGTTGTTAGCTTCTGCAGAGATCTTTTTGTTAAACTCAGTTGAACTTAGCTGTCAAACTTTGTGGGACTATGCATACTTTCCCCTAAGTCTGGGAATTACCCCTGAACTTGTTTCAGAGGTGCACTATGCTTTTTGGTATTTCAAAGTAGACATGACAACCAGCATCCAGTTAATGTACATCCTAATGGATTGGCTTCTTAGCGCTGTCTGTCAGTGCTGCTTGAGCTCTTGACATCCACTCTTCTAGGAGTAAATAATGTAGTTTAATGTGTGGGGGAGCTCAGTCACAGCATTAAGAGACTGGGCAGGACCGCTGCTGAACTTTTTAATGCAGAGCAGATAACTGATGCTCAGCCCATGAACAGCAAGGCAGCAGCATCAGCACTGGCAAGCTCTGTGGCCAAGCAGCAGTTTTTAGAGCAAAACAGGGGGAGATCCAGAGATAGGGAGCCCAAGACAGAGAGGAGAGACCCAACATGAGTCAGCGTCTCTCATGTGTGTGCCTGAGAGGGCAATGTGGCTGGGGGTGTTGCTGGGGGTGTTTAAGCCTCCCTGCTCCTATCAGACAGACCACTCTGGATCAGGACAGTTTATTATGAAGGGGCTATTGCTTCTGTCTGCATCAGTTCTGCATAGAAAAATGTGAAGGGACAGCAAGGAATTATAAAAAAAGAAAGATTAAGATAAAGCCCCCCATAAATAATACCAACAGTGGCACTTGGTGCCATGATTTAGTCATGAGGTCTGTGGTGACAGGTTGGACTTGATGATCTTTGAGGTCTCTTCCAACCTTGGTGATTCTGTGATTCTGTTGATTTGTAAGTGGTACTTGAAACACTAGAAAGTTCAAGAGTATAAAATGTGGCAATCAATATTGTCATTACAGCAAATGGGTGGACAGCACCAGTGCTGTCACAAACTGAAGAACCGTCAGAGTCGGAAGCTCCAGCTTTGATCAACAGTATAAAAGGATAATGATGATAACAAAACTGCAACACATAGTGACAAGAAGACACAGCTGGAAGCAAGGAGTTTTACTGCTGCTGTTGCCTGATGAAAGTGCCTCAGTTGCACTGGAAGGGGAACTAGCCATAATATTGCTTTATAAGACACAATGTTTTCTTTGCCTGCTCTGATCATCCAGGTGTGCTGGTCAACATGTAGAGGGTAGTCCCTCTAGTGAGGGTAAAAGACTGTCTGCACAGCAGTGGAGCAGAAGGACAACCCCTGCAGGGTCTTATGCAAGCTGCAGGATAATGAAGTGCTGAATAAATATTTGAATACTTATTTTCCTGAATACTGTTAGTTATAACTGGATTTATAAAAGCAGTACAGTCCTCAAGATAATGTTGAGAATGCCTTTACATTACCATTCAAGAAAAATACCATACTAATCAGCACAAATTTTTCATCTTGTGCTAAAAACACTTTATGGTCTTAGGCACTGTTTCATCAGATACTAACTTTTACAGGTTACTTAATGAATCCAGAGAAGGGCAACAAAGTTGGTGAGGGGTTTGGAACACAAGCCCTATGAGGAGAGGCTGAGGGAGCTGGGGTTGTTTAGCCTGGAGAGGAAGAGACTCAGGGATGACCTTATTGCCCTCTACAACTACCTGAAGGGAGGTTGTAGACAGGTGGATGTTGGTCTCTTCTCCCAGGCAGCCAGCACCAGAACAAGAGGACACAGTCTCAGGCTGCACCAGGGGAGGTTTAGGCTGGAGGTTAGGAGGAAGTTCTATACAGAGAGAGTGATTGCCCATTGGAGTGGACTGCCTGGGAAGGTGGTGGAGTCACCATCATTGGAGGTGTTTAGGAGGAGACTTGATGGGGTGCTTGGTGCCATGGTTTAGTTGATTGGGTGGGTTGGATTGGTTGATGGGTTGGATGCGATGATCTTGAAGGTCTCTTCCAACCTGGTTAAGCTATTCTATTCTATTCTATTCTATTCTATTCTATTCTATTCTATTCTATTCTATTCTTTACTTTCAAAGCAGCTAAGAGTACTCCTGTGGCTTTCTGTGTCGCTTACTCAGATGATCTGGTCTCACTTTCCGTTGTGAAAATAGACTGGTGCTGTTCTACATGTGTCATTTTTGTTGTTGTTGTTGTAATAACAGAATTAAAACAATAATATTAATATCTGGAATAGCAGCTAATGGCATCTCTGCAAGAAAGATCACAACAATGCAGAGCTGCATATTTCAAGTGGATTCTGTAGATTCTGCAGAAAGCAAAATTAGCTAATAAGAAAAATGATCTAATAATGAGTTCTGTACTTCAGTTTAAGATATTTAAACAGCACATATACACAAAATACAGCCAAGTCAAAAAAACATAGAAGGAATAAAAGTAGTATATTCTCAGAACTTTTTGAGGACAAGGAACTTCCATGGCATTCAGTGTGTCTGTGCATTATTTAATGTGTTTTATAAAATATTTAAAGTAATTTCACATGATCTCTCAAACACTTTCCACATTCCCTGCAGATGGTGCCACAGATACAAGTACATGAGGTGATGATCTGGTGTTTCTTGTGCCATCATCTAGGTCATCTGCCTTACCTGATGTCACAAATGGGGTTACAAATAACCCTCCTCTTCAGCCCTTGTGAGACCTGGCCATCCCTCATGACACTGTTGATCACTTTTTCAGCTTCAGAGCCTGTTCATTGTTAAGTAGCACTTTGGTCTCCTGCCGTTCATACCATCCACAGTTAGATATTCTGTAGGACTTCATATGTGACTGTAAATGAAACTCTGCTTACCTTTGCAGTGTAAGTGGTCAGAATCACAGATATGACATTGCAGTTAGAAAAAAAATGTAAGCAAACCTGGTTTTCTCCAGGATGGAGAGGAATAAATGCTTCTGGATGCTGCTCTCAATTGCTATTTTCTAAACAGCTATGCTTTTAATAAAACAGCTTTTCTGCACAAACTGTCTTTGGTTCTAAAATACAGAAATATTGCCACAAAATAGACTCTAAAATGGATATGTATACCCTAAACCACGATAGTCCTGAATCATGAAGGCTGTTTTCTACTTTCCTTACTCCCATGCCTTTCTAAAGTATTTTTATATAAATTGACAGACATGCTGTCTGTCGACTACAACAGGCAAAAAAAAAATTGACTAAGTGTGAAAGCTGTCCTCAATTGTGCTTAATTGTAATTATTTCTGCATTGGTTTTGCTGGATTTCATTGGCAAAATTCTTACACAGTAGAATCCAAAATGCAATCTGAAAGTCAAATGAATATAACCAGGAAATTTGTCTATAGATTATTCAACTATAGAACTGCATTAAAATTTTCTATAAATGTAGATAAACAAATCCATTTGCAAATATATCTAATAGCTTTCTGTAAGAAGATCTCTGTTTACCCTTGCACTTAGCAAACGTTTTCTCATACTCCATGCACGTTATTAAGTCCCAAGATGCTCTTTAACGAAATTGACTTGCTAAACTGAGTCAATTTTGTTTAGATCAAATGGAAGTGCTCTGCACCATCTAGGCCAGAGCTTCCATCTTGGGGAAGATGGTGGCATCATGCATCATTCTGTACTAATTTTATGCATACCAAGGCTTCATCAAAGTACAATTGCAACTCCAGAATACTGTGATGTGAGGCTTAGAAATCCTTAATGGAAAGATCCACTCATCAAACAAATGCATAGCTATTCTGTAAGCATGAAATAACAGCAGTAACAGCAAATACTCATCTCTTCTCAGAAGGGGTGCAAGTTAAATGTAAAAACATTTAGCTATAAAGCAAAAAAAGTCATACACAACATGACAAAATGTTTCCAAGCATCTCATCAGCTTTAGTTCCTTAGCTGATGGTAAATATGGAGGAAACTTAACTTCAAGATAAATGAAGCCTGAAGATTGAGAAGCTATGAGGGATAATATATATTTAAATTAAAATTGTAGGCTTGGAAATTCTCTTTGCATAACTGTACCCAGGGTTGTTTTTCTGTACTGTGCACATCCAATTAACCAGCTGCACTGGCATCTGCTGATTTTTATTAGCATGGGAGGCAGAAACCCATGTTCAGAGAACTGTTAGCTTTACCCACCATACCTGAGTCTGATAGAAGATGCACAGTAAATCCATGCTCCCCCACAGACTCAGCAAGTTGCCCCAAGACATTGAGAAAGGACACACAGTCAGGAGCTGTGGTCTCTTCATAAGTAGCCTAGAGTCAAATGTCCTCTCTAAAGTAGGAATCTCCATGAGTGCCTTCTTAACATCCACTCTAGCATCTTCTACACTGACAGATGTAGAACGGAGCGTGCAAGGCAGCCTGCCCCTCCTCCATGGCTCTCAGCTGTGATGCTTTGGCCCCTTTTCTATACAATGATCTAGGAGACCATATTCATGTCACCAGGATCACACATATTATCCTAATGAGTGCCAAGGCCCTTAGAAGATTCTGACATAAAGCACAGACAACTTGTGGACAGAAAAAAGATCCTATAGCCCACAGAAAGCAGCATCTTTGGTCTCCATGCCTGGTATTGACACCTCAACTGGAAGTGACACAAGAATTTTTACCAAGGGAACTGGATGATTCATCATCAAATTGGACAGTTCTGGCAGGTTCAGAGCTAAGGACTAGGTGAAAGACAAACAGCATGCACTACAGCCTTTTCAGTCCACCAAATGCATTCCCAAGTTCACCTTCAATGTCAGCCAAAGCTGGCAGCTATGCCTGGAGGAGCGTGCAAGACTAAGGAATCTCCCATTTTAGCAAAGCAGAATGGGTTTGGAAGTGGCTTGGTAGAGACATCACTTTAGCCATCACGAGCCCCCTCTGAGTGCCAGTGCAGGTGGGAAGAAGAGATACATTCCTTTTATTACAGTCCTGTTCCTTCTATGGGTAAATACTGTTCCTGTTAATCACAGCAATCTGGCAGACCGCAGTACTTTCCTAAGACTATCACAGGCACTTTGAATTATAACAACACACATAAAATTATAATGAAACTTGAAAGGACATCTGACAGACCCCAGGGCTGAGTGTTTCACAACATGGATGTGGTTTGGTTACTGAAGTGCAGGGTAGCCTTAAGCAGCTCCCATTTGCCCTGAGGATTGAGAATCACTGTCTGAATCAATTACACTTGTCAGGATGGAGGTAACCCTGCACTAGACAGGTGAATTTTCCATTTCCTTATTTTCTGTTTCAGTGTTGATATATGTGTCTACCACCATTTTATCTTTTTTTTTTTTTACTCCAGTAAACATGAAGAATAACACCATTGAAGTTAATGAAATCTAATATTTAAAGGAAGGTGTGAGAGAAGACTCAGGACTAGAGGTCCAAAATCTGCATTATTTTCTACTCCCAGTGTTGACTCATCCTTCAATATGCGGCTTTAAATACACCATGAACCTCAGAAGACAGACCAATGAGTTATTATTTTAATACACATTAACCAAAGTTCCACTGATTGTTGTAAGGCACACAAAAGAAAATGATATAGAAAGTTAGGTTTTAGCAAAAAGGCAAGAACATCTAATCAGTTTAATTTCTACAACGTCTTTGCTTTTAATTGGATTTTCTGCAATTTGTTGACCTGCATTTCAGGCATCACTGGGCTATAGCTAGTGAATGGAAAATTAATCTTACCCTCTTACTCAAACCTCTTCCCAAGATGAATGCTTTGGCAGGGATGGAACATGTATTAACTTTAAAATATTATAAAAATTACTTCAGTCATGAAGGTGCATTCACTTCACAGAGCCTGTAGTTCTATCCCAAGTCAAGTATAAACTGAACAAATCATTGTATTAAAGATCCAGACATATGTGCAGGCATAAGCCTCTGATCACAATCATATAAAGAATTTGTTAGAAATGAAGTATTTAAAGAGGTTCTTCACAAAATTGCAACAGTCAAGAAAAAGCCTCAACTATTTATCTCTTCACTTCTTTTTTCCTTGATTAATCCTATCAACGTTTATATAAGAAGCTAGTAGTGAGAGAATTTTACTTATCTAGAGGTGAATTCTCACCTGTGTTGGGGTTTTGTTTCTTTTTCTCTTTCATGAATATTTCTGACATTATAGGAGAGGCATTACAACCCAAGACTCTCCTAGAATTCCGTTAATCGGCTTTGCGAAGTTTGAGATACTTTTCTTGCCTTTGAGGGCTTTCTTATTTGAATACTGCTAAATCATCTGAACTGAAAATGATTTATAAGTTAGTTTTGCAGACCAGCCTTTGCCTTTAGAAAAGGCTGAATTGCTGCACGTTACAGTGTTTTTAAGAGAACATTACCTAATGTATGGAGTGTTCATTTTAAACCTTTGTTCAAATGGTATCAACCAAATACAAAGTTATATTGCAAATACAGGACACACTTTTTTTCAGAAAGCACATATAAACTTTACTGTCTTTTTTTTTTCATGAAGAACTGTCAAATACAAGTTTAGAATAGAATACATAGAATAAACCAGGTTGGAAGAGACCTTCAAGATCATCGCGTCCAACCCATCAACCAATCCAACACCGCCCAAACAACTAACCCACGGCACCAAGCACCCTATCAAGTCTTCTCCTAAAAACCTCCAGTGATGGCGACTCCATCACCTCCCCAGGCAGCCCATTCCAATGGGCAATCACTCTTTCTGTATAGAACTTTTTTCTAACATCCAGCCTGAACCTCCCCTGGTGCAGCCTGAGACTGTGTCCTCTTGTTCTGGTACTGCTTGCATGGGAGAAAAGACCAACATCCGTCTGTCTACAACCTTCCTTCAGGTAGTTGTAGAGAGTAATAAGGTCACCCCTGAGTCTCCTCTTCTCCAGGCTAAGCAACCCCTGCTCCCTCAGCCTCTCCTCATAGGGCTTATGTTCCAAACCCCTCACCAACTTTGTTGCTCTTCTCTGGCTCGTTTGCAGCATTTCTGCTTTTAACTATGTAATGGTTTAGCGCAAGGGCTAACCTACCTGCACCCCCAACACAAAAGTGGGGGGAAGAGTAATACACAAAACTCAGGGTTGAGATAAAGAGATGAGAGTTTTATATAATGTGAGATATCATTACCTTAGCTAATAATCTAATCTAATAATATGGTGCATGATTACCTTAGCTTAGCCTCTTTGCAGGAGAAGTGCAGTGAAATACAGGGGAAAACCCAAACAGCATAAAACAGAAAGCCAAAACCATCAGCTACCCAACTCCCACATGCCTTGCCAGTATCCCTGTGGAAAAGAGCCAACAGCTAAGCAGCCAGAACCCAGAAGCAGCAACTGGAACTTCCTGTTGCATGTTGCAATCTAAACCTCAAACCCCATAATACTTGCCTCCAGTTAGCGCTTTCGTTTTTTAAGATGGCATGACTGTGTCATGGTATGGATAACAGCAGCAGGTTCAACTCAGTCCATGACAAACTATAAAACAATTATTTTCTTAAACAGGAAAGCAAATTATTAAACAACACAGGTTTTCAAATATTTTCATAATCTCTTATTTTCGCACACATATATGCCAAATGAACTCCTATCACTTTTACACTGAATTTATTCTAGACACACACACACTCAAAACCAACCAACCAACCAAAAAAACAACAACAAAAAACCACACCACCAAAGCATATTTGAGGCTTAATCAGCTCCCCTTTTTTGTTTCAGATACTTTCACATGGTAAAGTCCAAAGGCAGAGTAGCAGCTAGGACCTCGTAACATAAATATTGAACATATGAGAACTGACTTCCAGCTTTAAAAATCACAGAGCCAGAGGTGACTATAGGTAGTGATCAGGCCATGCCTAATCAAGCATGTCTACGTTTTCTTGAAACACATTGGTCTAAACCATTCTGCAGTTTAAGGGATACAACCTCACTGGTATTCTACCAACTATTCCTTCTTCTTACATATAAGCAAGTTTTCTCTGTTACTGATTGAAATCATCCCTCCTACAATTTTGTTATTGCTTTTCCTACTCACTGCCCTCTTTCCCAGACCCTTTCACATATCTGACTACAAGTGTTGGATGATAGGTTGGACACGATGATCTCGAAGGTCTCTTCCAACCTGGTCACATTTTGTATATTTGTAACTGCTCTTAATCCTTTTCTCTGAACTGGCCAGTTGCCTTTGTTTAAACACAATGTCTCAAACTTGGGTACTGTTCTGCAATCTTGATGATAAAGAACAGAGGGAAAGCAATGTTTTATGTTTGCATACTATATTCCCTGAACACAGTATGTAAGGGGAATGACTTTTGCCTTTTTCCCTCTTTGTTTTATGCTCACCTTGTGATCCACTGTCGTGCGCAGCTCCTCTTCTGAAGCAGAATCATAGAATCACAGAATTCACAGAATCACAGAAGCAACAAGGTTGGAAAAGACCTCAAAGATCAAGTCCAACCTGTCACCCAAGACCTCATGACTACTAAACCATGGCACCAAGTGCCACATCCAATCCCCTCTTGAACACTTCCAGGGATGGTGACTCCACCATCTCCCTGGGCAGCCCATTCCAATGGCTAATGACTCTCTCACTGAAGAACTTACTCCTCACCTCAAACCTAAACTTCCCTTGGCACAACTTGAGAGTGTGTCCTCTTCTTCTGGTGCTGCTTGCCTGGGAGAAGAGTAGACAGCAATAAGGTCTCCCCTGAGCCTCCTCTTCTCCAGGCTAAACAATCCCAGCTCCCTTAGCCTCTCCTCATAGGGCTTGTGCTCAAGGCCTCTCCCCAGCCTCGTTGCCCTTCTCTGGACATGTTCAAGAGTCTCAATGTCCTTCTTAAATTGAGGGGCCCAGAACTGGACACAGGAAGGTGTGGCCTAACCAGTGCTGAGTCCAGGGGCACAATGACTTCCCTGCTCCTGCTGACCATACTATTCTTGATGCATGCCAGGATGCCATTGGCCTTCTTGGCCACCTGGGCACACTGCTGCCTCATGTTCAGTCATGTGTCAATCAGTACCTCCAGGTCCCATTCTATTTGGCAGCTCTCCCGGGTCCCTTTCTGTTTGGCAGCCCTGCAGGGTTGGAAGGGACATCAAGGATCATCTAGTTGCAATCCTGCTGCCATGGGCAGGGACACCTCATAGTAGATCATAGTACTAGATAGTACTGCTATTTAACTAGATACTCCTTTTCCATATGTGTCTAGTTGATTACTCCTGCCCAAAAATAGTACAATATGTTGTCCTATTCAATTTCATCTTACTATTTTCAAGCTATTTAGTTCATTTTTTCAAGGTAATTTTGAATTATCTGTTCTTCTCATGCTGTCCAGTTCTATGTCACTTGAAAATCGAATGGACATATTCTTCAGTTCATGAAGAAAAAACTGAATATGGTCTGAAGAAATACCTCTGGAGAACCGTGCTGTGAATATGGTTTTCTTTTTGTTACAAATAATTGATCATCATTTCATGTCTTGTGAAATCTGCCCAGCCCTTTTTGTATCCTAGATCAGTGCTTTATAGACTTATAGCATGGATTGGGTTGGAAGGGACCTTTGAAGATAATCTAGCCAAACCCCTATTTTTCCAATTTCTTACCTAAGCCAATACAGAAAGTCCAACTAAAGTCCAGGTAATGTCATTTATGACTTCACACCCTGTTGTCCTCTGTTTGAGGAAATCACATGGATTTGATAACAATTGTCTTCCAGTGCTAACAAATTCTTTTGTCACTTGTTCAAACATTTGCTAGTGGCTGAATCATGTCCTGATCTTCCTTTCTCCTTACCTAATGGCAGATGCTAGCTTTTCCTTTATGAACCTTTCAAGACATCACCTGCCCATCACATGCTGTCATGTGCAACACTAGTATCTAATATTTCATCATTAAATTAATTTCTTCATTAGGAAACTTGCTGACCTGAAAGACTCTAATCTCTATATTGTTCCTTTCCCATTCAAAGTTGCGATCTTTACCACTAGTATGAACTACAATACCCTTCAATTGCTGTTTATCATTCTTGTAACAACCAAAGCAAAATAGTTTATTACAAAACTTGACCTTCTGAGTTTTATGAAGTGTCCTGGTTTAAGGCTGGACAGATCCTCTATTGCCCCAAGAGGGACAAAAGAATGACACTCACACAAATACACTGGATAGCGATGGAAAGTTTAAATGGAAAAGCAATTGGCATTTTACAGAAACCACAAAGCATAGTGGCAAAGAATCCCAAAGCATACAGAGTCTACCCAAAAGCCCCCAGGCTCTTTCTTCCCCCTGCCCCGCTAGGCTAGTCTCAGGCTGGCCAGGTCTGAAACTGCCTCCTCCCCCTTCTCCTCCTGGCATTAGGCCTAGACAGGCCTAAGAGGCCTTGAGATACTCCCCCAGCATTATGCAATAGCAAGCGTCTCCCACTGGAGCAGAGAGGGAAGAAAGAGTAAGAGAATGACTATGGAGATAGAGTTATAGGGCACAGGATTTATGGGTACAAATACGCAGCTTCCTGTGTCCACCACTTGGGACACCGGAGGTGTAACCTATTTGGCAGTAACAGGAGGCACCCAGCCTAAACTGCCGCATGAGGAAACAGCTTTTTCTCTCTTCTGAGCAGCTGACCAACTGATCCTTTCCTTCACCTTCCCTTTGTTACAATCACATTCTTAAATTGATTGATGTCTCTTGGCAGATGCATCTGGTTTTGAGCTTTGGCAGATGCATCTTGTTTTGAGCTTTGGCTTTTTAAAATTTTGTTTCTACATGTTCATGTTATATTTATCACTCATCCTAGGTAGCCTGACCTAGTTTCTGCTTCAAGTTTGATTCTTTCTTGTGTTCAAGGTTCATGCACAGTTCATGCTTTACTGAAGCTGTTCTCATACTACATTTTATCTCTTTTCATCACAGTGGGATAGTAAAACCCTGTGGATACATATTATGTTATTTTGTGTCTTACTTCTAATTTGTTAATACTTTAACAGCATTTTCCTGCACATGAGATCTGGTTACAAATTCTATGAGTTTATTGTAGTCTACTTTCTATCATTAGGTTCTCATCATTCAGCCCCTATTCCTCCCTCTTGTCCCAAATGACAATGAATCTTTTCTTTAATGGCCACTCTTAAATGGACCTTGCAGCCTCAAATTCTCATCCATTCCTCACAATTGTCAACAAATATAAAAGAATCTCTCTCTCTTCTTTAATGCTTTCTTCTTGAATCAGAGACAT
The DNA here is from genome assembly GCF_014839835.1 of Dryobates pubescens. Lineage (NCBI taxonomy): Eukaryota > Metazoa > Chordata > Aves > Piciformes > Picidae > Dryobates > Dryobates pubescens. The sequence continues at coordinate 26,551,152 of NC_071618.1, read as the reverse complement.
TTTCAGTGATGCAATCCAAAGGCTTCCTGAGCAATCTGCTGTATTACTTTCCTGGCAGATATTCCTCATTATCCCCAGTTACCCTGTGGTGAATAGAATAGTTCTTGCAATGTGTCACATATCATTATTTCTTTTAGTCCTTTGGATGCTTTGGATGCATCCAAAGACTGAATTTCAGGAAAACTGATGTCTAGCACATGTTTCTTTTGATAGGCTTAAAAAGGTCAGTTTCAAGATACCTTCAGTCACTGACAGCACAATCCAGAGCACATAAGATCTTGCATGTAAGGGTATCTTGTGTGCTACTGCTATGGCATATGGCATTAAAGAATATGTCATCAAGCAAGTCTGCATAGTCTGGGGTTCACCCACACTGTCTGAATGCTGGAGTTGAGTGGATCTAAGAGCATGTCAGGCTGCTGACTGTTCATGTATGTCCTGTTTAAACTCATGATAATCTTACTGAATCATATGGAAGGGAGGCCTACTACAGTAAAAGCAAGCCTTTCTGAACACAGCTGAACACTACTCAGGAAACAAAAAACACTTCTTAATATCAAAATCCCAAAATATACATCTAGGTAATTATGCTAGTTTAAGTGCTTTGAGAAGAAAGGTCATTAAAAGAAATAGATAGTATATAAATAGGGTAATTTGAAGACATTAAATGTAAGCTCCTCTATCTTATTTAAACAAAGTGTTTCTTTTATAGTTCAGAAAAATAAAGCATATGAAGAAAATAGCAATCTCATAAGATTATATTTGTCATGTACCAGCATATAGGCCAAAAGTTCATAGCAGACATAGATGTGGAAGCTGTCATTCCAAGTCAAATAAACATCAAACATAATACAAATGGCAAAATATAAAGCTTGCAAGCTGAAGTTAAATCCTGAGCATGTAGCATAAACAGGATGCATGATGTAATATTGGATTTCCATGAGCCATAAGGGGTGTAATAGCATAATTTGAAATGACTCCATTGCAAATTTACCAGAGAGACATAAATAAAGAACCTATGGACAAGGTATTTAAAAGGAAGGCAACAACACCTCTCAAACAGAACTCAAGAGACTTCTTTTTCTTACGATGTATATGTGTAGCACAGGTGTGTTTTATAACAGCCCAGAAGAAGCCTTGTTGTTTATTAGACCATATGTAATGCTTGGGATTGTATCTTAGCATTTCAGCTTTCATTCTAAAAAGAAGTGTATTGGCAAGCTGAATATTTTTTTTTTTTAGAAGGTCTAAAAATTAAATTTGAATGTATCCAATGTCTCAGTTTCTGTCTGAATCTGTAAAGACCTGGAATTAATAGATATTAAGGTTGTATTTACATGTCCTTTATCTGATGGTTTGCTGTGACCACTACATTTGCAAAATTAGTCTTCTCCCATCTCCACCTAAAAGAGTGTCCTACGCATTTCCTAATAAATTCCCAAATATTTGGGTTACTGTTATGAAACCAAAAAGGAAGACTACTAATATGTCAGTCAGGCTAGTGTACACAAGCAAAGGAAGAGCTGACAGCCACTGTGCCTTGAGGCAGTTTCTGTAACAGAAAATAAATTCCTTGCCTGAACTCAACTATACAAATGTAATGCCAAAAGTTAAGTAACTCATGGCTTTACAGCCCCTGAGAGTCACTGGAAAACTTCCCTAGACTTTGGATTACACTGTAATTTATTTTCCAGCTATTCTGTAGTGAGCAAATCGCTGAACTCACACTTAAGAAATGGAGTTAATTTCCTGTTCCAGACAGGGATTACCTACAAGACCCTGAATCAGACACAATGCAGTACTCTAAAATATTTCATTTTATTTTATTTTATTTTATTTTATTTTATTTTATTTTATTTTATTTTATTTTTAGTGCATAGACACTAATACTGGAATAGTAGGCTGAAGAATAGTCATGGTGCCGCTTTTAAGCCTGATGGTGGAGAAGTTGTAAGTGGAATTATGATACATGTAATATAAGAAGGATGAATATAAATCAGTGACATCTGAGAGATGAAATAGATGATTCCCAGTTCACAAAAATAAGTTACTGAGCCTCTTGAAACACCTACCAAGCAAACAAAGAACCTGACTTCTGCTTGAAAGTACCTACCAAGAAGAAAATAATAATGCCACATGCAATGGGAACTTCTGGCCAAATTCTGACCTCAAAGGATGGTACCTATTTTTAGCCATGTTATCCATAAAAGTATTTATTTATTTATTAAAAGTTATTTAATAACTTAACCTTATTTAAATATTCTATAAGAGCTTTAAACTTTCGTTCTACACCTTAAATTTATTAGTTTGACACAGAAATTGTTTCATATACAGTAGGTTGGACTCACAACTAATAATCAACGTTTCTTCTGGATAAGTCGTCCAGGAGAAGAGCTGCCCCAGTTTTCCAGAGTGGTCCCTCTCACTCAAGAGACCCTTCTAGTAACACAGTACACTGTGACAAGTGTGGGCATTGCCACCAGCATTAGAAGTGCCCTACCTCCAGCCATGTGGAGGCCAGGCACAACAGAGTGTACTGGGATGTGTATGTGAAATAGCCTGGCACTTCAGAAGCCCTGAAGTACCAAGCTCTGGTGGACACAGGGCACAAAGCACCCTGATAAGCTCAAACTATAAAGAGAGTGAGCACATAAGCATTCAGGGAGTCAGAGGGGGCTCACAAGATTTGACTGCACTGCAGGCTGAGATAAGCCTGACTGGGAACAAATGGGGAAAGCACAACATAGTGACTGGTCCAGATGCACCTTGCATTCTTGGCATTGACTTTCTGCAGGAGGGATGCTTCAAGGACCCTAGGGGACACAAGTGGGCGTTTGGGGTGGCAGCTGTAGAGACTGCAGGCAAAGAACAGCTGTCTACCACACCTGAACTGTTGGATGACCCCTCCATAGTGGTCTGTCATAAGAGGCAGGATTTGAAGTTACCTATTGCCTCTGACTTAGTACATCACAGGCAATACAGGACCAACAGAGACTCTGCACCCCATACACCAACTGATTCGATGACTGGCAAGCCAGAAGGTAATCAGCAGAACTCACTTATCCTTCAACAGCTCGATATGGCCAGTGCAGAAGGCAAATGGGGAACGGAGACTGACTGGACTACCGTGGCCTGAATGAAGTGACTCCTATCAGCGCTGCTGTGCTGGGCATGTTGGGGCTCCAGTACAAACTGGAATCAAAGGTGGCCAAGTGGTATGCCACAACTGACATTGCTAATGCTTTTTTCTCCATTCCCATTGCAGAAGAATGCAGGCCACAGTTTGCTTTCACCTGGAAAGGAGTCCAATACCACTGGAATAGGTTGCCCCAGGGCTGGAAGCACAGCAGTACTGTCTGCCATGAAGTGATCCAGACTGCACTGGAAAAGGGTGAAGCTCCTGAGCACCTGCAGTTCATTGATGACATCATTGTATGGGGTGAGACAGCAGAAGAGGTTTACCAGAAGGGTAAGAAGATAATCGATATCCTGTTGGAGGCTAGTTTTGCTATAAAGAGAAGCATGGTGAAAGGGCCTGCCAGAAAGATCCAGTTTCTGGGAGTTTGATGGCAAGATGGCCATCACCACATCCCTCAGGAGGTGGTGAGTAAGGTGGCCACTATGGTGCAACCCACTAGTAAGAAAGAGACACAGTCCTTTCTGGGGCTCGTGGGCTTCTGGAAAATTCCTGGGTACAGTCCTGGGTACAGTCAAATTGTGAAAGCTCTCTTCCATGTAATTTTGTGTGGGGATCTGAGCAGCAGGTAGCATTTTACCAAATAAAGCAAGAGATGGTCCAGGCTATGGCGCTGGGACCTGTTCGAACTGGACCAGAGTTAAGAATGTGCTGTACACTGTGACCAGTGAGAGTGGTCCTACATGGAGCTTGTGGAAGAAAGCTCCTGGTGAAACAAGGAGCAGGCCCCTAGGTTTCTGGAGTAAGGGGTACAAAGTCTCTGAGGCCAACTACACTGTGACAGAAAAGGAAATCCTAGCTGCCTGTGAGTGAGACCAAGCTGCTTCTAAGGTAACTGGGACTGAGTCACCATCCTTTTTAGCTCTAAGGCTCCCAGTTCTGACTTGGATGTTTAAAGGGAGAGGCTCAACCCCACATCATGCCACAGATGCCACCTAGAATAAATGAATGGCCCTGATAGCTCAGATGGGGAGCTTTGAATGCCCTGGCATAGTGGAAGTGATCACCAAATGGCCAGAGGGTGCTGACTTCAGAATGCCACCAGAGCAGACAGTGACCCATGCTGAGGAGGCTCCCCCATATAGTGATCTCCCTGACAATGAGAAGGGCTATGCTCTATTTACAGATGGGTCCTGCCGGCTTGTAGGCAGCAAGCGGAGATGGAAGGCAGCTGTCTGGGGCCTGACAAGGCAAGTGGCAGAAGCAAGGGATGGAGAAGGTGAATCCAGTCAGTACACAGAGGTAAAAGCTTCCCAGGTAGCCCTGGATGTAGCAGAATGGGAGAACTGGCCAGTGCTGTACCTCTTTACTGACTCCTGAATGGTAACAAATGCCTTGTGGGGATGGCTGAAGGAATGGAAGAAGAATGGATGGCAGAGAAAAGGGCAGCCTGTTTGGGCTGCTGACCTCTGGCAAGATGTTGCCCATCTGGACAGACTGCACACATCTCCAAGAGCAGAGCCACTGAAGAACACAAGCACAACCACCAAGCAGATCTGGCTGCTAAAATCTCCCAAATAGACTTGGGCTGGGAACACAAGAGTGAGCTATTCTTAGCTCGCTGGGCCCATGACACTTCTGGCCACCAAGGGAGAGATGCCACATACCGGTGGGCTTGGGACAGACCTGTGGACACCTCTATGGGGGCCATCTCACAGGTTATTCATGAGTGTGACATCTGTGCTGCTATCAAGCAGGCCTAGTGCATGAAGCCTCTGTGATATGAGGGGAGATGGTCAAAGTACAGAGAGGTCTGGCAGATCAACTACATTACCCTTCCTCAGTCTCGCAGTGGCAAACAGCACGTACTGACTCAAACCACTACAATGTAGAAGGGGAAATGAGAGAAAACTTCAAACTCTATGTATCTATAGTTAACACAGAAGCCATTGGTGGTACTGAGAAGAGGGGTGCTTGGAACTAGCTGATCCTTGAAGTCCCTTCCAACCCTAACAATTCTATGATTCTATGATCTTATAGCGCTAGAAACTGACATGGCTATATTTGCCAAGAGCAAAAGTAATCATGATATCTGAGAATAACTAAATTGAGGGTGGAAGTTTCCCTTCCAGGTTTTTAGTCCATCTGAGATAAACAGCTTCTTGCAGAAAAGACAGGCACATAAGGAGATGTACTCCATCACACACCGGTGTGCTGTGTTAGCTGAGACTTGGAGGTTGTGCAAAGGGGACCTTTCTGGTGTCAGAAGAGCTTGTTAGAGTCTATAAACTTCTCCTAATCTTATTCGTTGTGCTCAGCACTTCCTATTTCTCATGTCCTTCCTTTTCTACAGAATAAATTTAACTTGTCTTTTGAAATCTCATTACCACAAGATTGCTTCTTCCTGTGTCAGCCAGGCCTTGCTGGCTGATCAAGAAAGAAAACAAGTTTTAATGACAAGCAGGATTTTTAAACTGGAATTTGTTTATACACAGACTGATCGTCCCAAGTTAGAGCAGGCACTGCAAGTTTCCCAGCTGCTGCTCTGTATATGCTGATTGCCCAGTTTTTCAGCTAGCAAGAGATCAGATATGGTCTTGTGGGTGATGAAATGCATTGTGAGCAAAAGAATGTGTTGGGATTACACAGATAAAACTGTAGCAGTGTTAATGTATTAAAGCAAGTAAGAGAAGCTTAAAAACACATGTATCATAATGCCTAGAAAGCTTAGCTTCACTCTGGCAGAAAGCTATCCTGGCTAATTCATGCAGTCATTCTGCTATCACTTTGTCATGCCAGCCCCTAATAACAGAGATGCTCAAGGTACTTTACTTCATTTCTGAGAGAAGATACTGGAAATAAGTGCAACAAGGGATGTTTCAGGAAGGGATCCTGCTAGCTGACATTCCAGACGTTCTCTCTTTCTAGCTTAAGCAAAAATATCAGCTATAGTGAAGATTGTTATTTGACATGCATTATGAGAGACATATAGGTGACACGGATGGAAACCAGAGGATTCCTCAGCCTCAGGTGTTTTCTGAGGAAGGAACTATCATGTATAACTGGTATTTTTCTACAGCTAGCTTTTCTGCCTTAATTTGTTGTCCTTCCTGGGAACGAAATGTAAGGAGGCTGATAATGGGAACATGAAACCATACAATATAAACCGGTTTGCATCCTCGAAAGAACTATGCAGGAAATGAGATGCTTAGTTCCTTCCACTGTGACACAACTTATTATTTATAAGGCTAGAAGCTGGTTCCAGGAAGAACTAGAGATGAATATCCTTTCAACAATCTAAGGCTTGTGCTTAGACTGGCTGAAACTCATAAAAGTCTGAGATCATGATGTGAGCAAGGCATTTTGCTTTTCTAAGGCAAAGTAGGAGTTAACTGTGCAGGAGAGAACTCATGGAAAGACAGAGGAGAAACTTGCACATAGAATTTCTCAGATTTTTTTTTCAGTGTAGCTATATAATGTAATCATTTTCTACTGATTGCCAGAGAACTTAGGCCTACTTGTATACCACAAAACTGTGAATTCAAAAACTGATACAAAAGCATTCTTTGTGCTATGTGGATTCAAGTTGATGATTATATACACATCCAATTCAATCCACATGTAGTTTTCCCAGACAAATGAGAATATTAATGCCTACAGTATGTACAGATTGTAGACATTACCTTTATAATTGGAAATCAATAGGATTTTACTCAGCCTTCTGTGGCTTTATGATTTCAACAACCAATCTGACAACCAATAATTTATGGTTTGGTAATATGTTTGATGTGCAGAAGATTGAAAGATGTGATCTCTAAGATTCTTCAGGGCTTGTCTTTTGAAAAAAATCTCATAAAAATGATAGTGTTCAAAATATGACACTACTTAATTAGATATGTGGCAGTGAAAATGAATTACATACGCAGAGGTACTGAGGCAGAAAGTCTGTTGGGTGATAGTAAAAGCAGGCAACACTATTTTAACTCATAGTGTACCCATCAAAACCATAGTGAGCAATATTCTTCAGAAGAGGTCATGTGGATTACTCCAATTCTAACTGAAAGATTAATCTCTTCAATAAATCACTCTGAAGTTATTTATTTCTAACTGACTTAAAAGATCCATGCTGAAGCAGAACTTTTTAATTGCATTTTAAGTGATTCCTTCCATTATACAGTCATTAAATGTATATATGATCAGTGTCTCAGGTCACCAAAATGTTAATCAATGAAAGTTTGTGAGTTTAATAGGTCTGTAGGAGGTGGACGTGTGTCAGCTCAAATCAGCCTTCAGCAAATTTTTAACACAGTTCAGGATCTGTTATATTAACAGCATTTTACAACAGTCTATATATACTTGTTACTGCAGAACAAATTTGAAGCAGGGTCATCCTCAGATTTCAAAGAGGTTTTGTTCATGAAATCACTTTTCTGGGTGAATATAAAAATTTAACCTTGGAGTTAATAGTCATGAATAATTATTCTGGTTTTATCTACTTTTGAGAATATTCTGTAATATAATGCAATCTCTCTTGACAGAGAAATCTCTTACAGTTTCTAAGATTCCCAAGAAGCAGAATGTTCTATCAGCAGACTGAGGCAACTTTTTTATTGGTTTTTTATTTATTACTTAACTGTAGTAGTCAAAGCTAGGGCAGGGGAAAGCTAAAGTGCTTTTTGGACAAGTCTAAATCTTCAGCCATTTAAAAAGGAAATGAAAAACAACTTGCAGTGAATGAACCTGAGGTTTAAAGTGTAAGTCTTTCTGAAGAATGGACTAGTCTTACATGCTTCCCTAGACACCTGTTAATGGATATTCTGAGACAGAACAGTAGACAAACTTCTGGTCTGACCCAGTTCAACTTCCAATTTCCAGACTCTAAATTGCAGAAGTGTGTATGAAGGAATCAGCATAGCTACACTTGTGTTTCTACAAGCTAAAAAGAGAACAGCAGGAAGCATACTGAAGATGAAAATGGCAGAAGACTGATCAAAGGCAGGGAAAGAGAAAGAATGACCAACTAGACAAGGGCTCTTTGACCTGGAAAAGTGATAACTAAAGGGGCAATATGACAGACCACTAAAAATAATCATGGCAGGGAGAAGGTTAATGAAGAATGATTATTCTTTCCCTATACAACTGGTGGTCATCAAAGAAAACTAGGGGTGGTGGGGAAGGGGCGGGGAAGGAATGAAACCCTGTAGCATGATATATCTAAACCTTGGAATTCACTGCTGCTAGATGTTGAAGATACCAAAAGTTCACAGGTGTTTGAAAAGTTATTACATAAAGTCATGGACTAGAAATCCACCAAGCATCATTAGATATAAAGACACTGCTACTAGTTTAGAACCACAAAATGAGAGTGGGAAATACCATCATATGTTTGCCTTACATTTACGTACCTCTTCATTCTTTCTTTATTTCTCCCTTTCTTCCTTAAACTTGCTTATTGCTCACTTCCAGAAAGACAATACTGGGCTAGATGAACCTTTTACCTCACCTGGCATCCTTGATCCTACCTAAAAGACCCTCACTCCACTGATGTTTTCCCCATTTGCTTCTCCCCTGAACTACATACACAACTGAGCAGTTAAGCACTTAAAATTTCAGAAGTTAAGAAGGGCAGTATGCCCTTCCCTGTCACAACACATTTGAGAGCTTCTCCTCAGCTGTTAGGCTTCAGTTGTAAAGAAAATAGAGAATTGAAAGTATCTGGATGAAAATTTGAAGGATGTCAGTAGCTGCTTTAATATTTCAATAAAACAAATCCAAGCAAAAATCCTGGACATTGTGAACCAACGGCAAGGCACAGTTATGTAAACTCTGCAGTCTCTCTTAGTCCCATGAATCTTAATTAGGTCATTGCTAGCCTTGCCTACTTCTACCCCAGTCTACATTGAGCCTCCGTTGGAGTCATACTTCACTTTGCTAAACTCTGCAATATGGGTGGGTAAAAGTTTCTTTGGGGCACAATGCCCTGGCATGAATTATTCAGCACCTAAGGCCCAAGAGACTCCTCTGGAAATGCCATCCACACTAATGCTATCAAGAATGAAGGGGAAAGCAATTATGCTAACCTTCATCCCCCCAAAACTGCTGGGTAGCAAGGTTACTGGAAATTAAAGGAGTGGAAACGGGACTGTGGGAATGAAAATATCCCAGAAAGTCAAACTGTTTACCTATAAAACACAAGTGTTCTGTTTGGAAAAGGTCAGGGCAAGTTCTGATTTTCACTGGCCCACTAAATGGTGATATATTGTAAAGGTTTACTAAGCAATAATTGTGTCAGTGTTTCTGATTATGCGCCCTCATCTTAAAATGAAAAACATAGGTGATAATCTGTTGGGTTTACTACGTTGTTCTATAACTGAGAACTAGGTTGTGTTTCATCTTAAGCATTTTCAAAAGAAACAGATAATTACAGCTTTTACTAGCAGCACTGAGGAAAATGTGAATTCTCTGGTGGGCTTTTAAGCCCCATCTCAGCATTTTTGAAGAAGGAACAAATATTAAAAGCACCCTAGTAATTTTTTATCAACACTTTCCTATGCAAATTCCATTAAAAACTTAGGGTTGGGTTGTTGTTTTTTACATTCTGTACAGAAACTATAATGAGGATCATTTCAATTTTTTTTTCTCATTTACTTGCAGTTGGTCATAACAAATCTATGTGAAGTAAGTCCTTCCTATTATTTTCATTCCTGTGTTATGATACAATCTGGCACAGATTTTTAGCACAGTTGCAAAAAAGTAATGCTGCACTGTATACTTTCAGATTGTCAGCAACTGCATGGGAGCAATACAGTTGTTACTGTAAAAGCAAATCCTGGCCAAGTTGGCAGCTCGTAGCTTGGACAGCAGCACTCTGCACTGGGTCAGGAAATAGCTGGATGGCAGAGCCCAGAGAGAGGTGGTGAATGGTGCCACATCCAGCTGGCAGCCAGGCACTAGTGGTGTGCCCCAGGGATCAGTGCTGGGCTCTTTAATGTCTTTATTGATGATCTGGATGAGGGGATTGAGTCCATCATCAGTAAGTTTGCAGACAACACCAAGCTGGGGGGCAGGTGTTGATCTGTTGGAGGGTAGGAGAGCTCTGCAGAGGCACCTTGACAGGCTGGACAGATGGGCAGAGTGCAACAGTATGAGATTTAACACATCTAAGTGCTGGGTTCTACACATTGGCCACAACAACCCCATGTGATGCTACAGGCTGGGTCAGAGTGGCTGGAGAGCAGCCAGGCAGAAAGTGACCTAGGGGTACTGGTTGATAGTAGCCTGAACATGAGCCAGCAGTGTGCCCAGGTGGCCAAGAAGGTCAATGGCATCCTGGCCTGTACCAGGAACAGTGTGGCCAGCAGGAGCAGGGAAGTCCTTCTGCCCCTGTACTCAACACTGGTTAGGCCTCACCTTGAGTCCTGTGTCCAGTTCTGGGCCTCTCAGTTTAGGAAAGATGTTGACTTGCTGGAATGTGTCCAGAGAAGGGCACCAAAGATGGGGAGGGGTTCGGAGCAAAAGCCCTATGAGGAGAGGCTGAGGGAGCTGGGGTTGCTTAGTCTGGAGAAGAGGAGGCTCAGGGCAGACCTTACTGCTGTCTACAACTACCTGAAGGGAGGTTGTAGCCAGGTGGGGGTTGGTCTCTTCTCCCAGGCAACCTGTGACAGAACAAGAGGACATAGTCTCAAGCTGCACCAGGGGAGGTTTAGGCTGGATCTTAGGAAGAAATTCTTCATAGAAAGAGTCATTTGCCATTGGAATGGGCTGCCCAGGGAGGTGGTGGAGTCAGCATCACTGGAGGTGTTTAGGAAGAGACTGGATGGGGTGCTTGGTGCCATGGTTTAGTTGATTAGGTAGCGTTGGGTGATAGGTTGGACTCGATGATCTCAAAGGTCTTTTCCAACCTGGTTAATTCTATTCTATTCTATTCTAATACAAAAACTTTGGTAATTTTCTTTAATAAAGGAAAATTGCATGCATAACAGAAATGAGAATTCAGTGTGGTATTTGACTGACAAAGGACATGCCTCTCTTCTGCCCTAGTGGGGCCACATCTGGAGTATTGTGTCCAGTCCTAGGTTATACAGTTCAAGAAGGACAGAGAACTGCTTGAGAGGGTACAGCAAAGGACTACAAAGATGATTAGAGGATTAGAATATCTCTCCTATGGACAAAGGCTGAGGGACTTGCAGCTTTTTAACCTAGAGAAGAGAAGATTGAAGGGGAATCTTATCAATGCATATAAATACCTCAAGGATGGGTCCAGGCCATAGAATCATCCAGGCCAGAAGGGACCAACCTCCCTGCAGTCAGCAGGGACATCCCCAACTAGACCAGGCTGCCCAGGGCCTCACTGAGCTTCACCTTGAATATCTCCAGGGAAAGGGCCTCAAGCACCTCCCTGGGCAACCTGTTCCAGCGTTCCACCACCCTTACAGTGAAGAACTTCTTCCTGATATCCAATCTAAATCTGCCCTTCTCTAGTTTGAAGCCATTGTCCTTCGTTCTGTCACTGCAGGACCTTCTAAACAGTCTCTTCCCATCCTTCCTGTAGGCCCTCTTCAGCTACTGGAAGGCTGCTATTAGGTCTCCCAGAGCCTCCTCTTCTCCAGGCTGAACAACCCCAGCTCCCTCACCCTGTCTTCATAGCAGAGGTGTTCCAGTCCCCCAGTCATTCTTGTGGCCCTCCTCTGGACCCTCTCTATCAGATCCATGTCTTTCCTATATTCCTATACTGGGAGGATGATGCCAGCCTGTTTTTCAGTGCTGCCCAGTAACAGGACAAGAGGTAATGAGCACAAACTTGAACACAGGAAGTTCCACTTAAGCATGAGGAGAAAATTCTTTAATTTGAGGGTGATAGAGCTGGAACAGGCTCCCCAGAGAGATGGAACAGGCTCCCCGGAGAGGTGGTGGAGTCTCCATTCCTGGAGTAATTCAAAACCTGCCTGGATGCCATCCTCTGCAGCCTGGTCTAGGTGAACCCACTCTGGAAGAGCGGTTGAACTAGATGATCTCCAGAGGTCCCTTCCAACCCCTGTTATTCTCTGATTGTGTAACAAGTCCTGTTCCTTTTCAGCTACTAGATGAAATATTCTACCATACAAGAACAATTTGTAGGGAAGAAGACATTTCTGAGCTTGAGAAAAGGCAGTGTCCTAGTTTAGAGCGGAACAGATTGCTCTATTGGTCCAAAAGGGACAAAAGAATAATGCTTACACAAATGGATTGAATAGTAATGGAAAGTTTCAATGGGAAAGCAATTCATATACTACAAAGACTAAAAAGCAGAGTGGTGAGCATAGCAAAGCATATAAAGCTCAAAGGAATCCCCAGTCTAAATTTAACACACAACCCAACACTCCCCTTCTCTCCATGTGGGGTTCACCAAAAACCCCAGGGCTCTTTCCTCCCCCTCCATTTCAGGCCGGCCAGGCCTGAACTGCCTCCTTCCCTCACCCTCCACCCCCCCATTTTACCCTGGCATTAGACCTAAACATGCACAGGGGGAAAAAAATTTACTCAGGCCAAAGAGGCTTCTGATCTTACCTCTCTACTCTGTCCTGGTGAGACCAGACCTGCAATATTGCATGCAGTTTTGGGTTCCCCTGTTCAAGAAAGACAGAGAACTGCTGGAGAGAATCCAACAGAGCACCATGAGGACAATTAGGGGACTTGAGCATCTCCCCTATGAAGAGAGACTGAAATCCCTGGGGCTATTGAGTTTTGAGAAGATTGAGAGGGGATCTCATCAATGTGTATAAATATCTGAGGGGTGGGTGTCAAGTAGAGGGGACCAAGCTCTTTTCGGTGGTGCCCAATAATAAGGCAAGAAACAATGGGTTCAAGCTTGAACATAGAAGATTCACCTCAACATGAGGAGAAACTTCATTACAGTGAGCCCAGGGAGGTTGTAGAGTCTCCTTCTCTGGAGACTTTCAAAACCCACCTGGATGCATTCCTGTGTGGACTACCCTAGGTGATCCTGCTTTGGCAGGGGGGTTGGACCTGATGATCCCTAGAGGTCCCTTCCAACCTCTATTATACTGTGATACTTCCCCATTGTTACCAGATAAGAGAGTATCTCTCTTCCATGGGAGCAGAGAGGGAAGAAAGAGGAAAGACAACAACTTTGCAGCCATATTTATAAGGGTGCAGGACTTATGGTTGGAAATATATGATTTCCTGTGTCCAGCTGTTGGGCTGGACTCTCTGGACACTGGAGGTCTCAACTCTCTGTCTTCTTTTTTGGCGGCACCCAGCCTAAACAGCCACAAATAGAAAACTAAAATCTGCAGAAAAACACTGTCTCTAAAGAAGATATTAATTTTTTCTCCTGTGTAAATACTTGAGTAATTACTCTTCAGTTCTCCAGACTGGAATTTTTCTGAAAGCTGTTCAGCATGGCTTTCAGTAGCATAAATAGTGAAAGCTTTTCAGGGTTTCAATTACATCTTTGCAATAGCTATTAAAAAAAAAAAAAAAAGTAATATATAAACATGAAGATTGTTCCAATTTATAAAACCAATTTTATTTACTACTGATTTGTCATACAGGGAATAAGCTAACAGTGACAACCACTGGAAAGTCTTAAATAAATTTAAAAAAAAATCCAGAGTGTGAAAAATGTTGTGCTATCAGGTAGCTGCAGCTTTGCTATGTGAGCTAATTATTCATGCAGAGGCATTTTCTAAATGTGTCAATTCAGACAGTAATGGCTTCTAATTCTAAAATGCCATTTGCCTAGAGCACTAGCTGCTATTGCTCTGTCTTGGCAACAAACCCAGCACAGCCTCCACAACTTTAGCTGAACAAAGACACTTGGCTGTCAGGTGCCACTCTTACAACTTTCGTGCTAACACTGCTAAGAAATTTTCCTTAGAAAATTTTCCACATCCTTCTAGAAAACACAGCTAGTGTCTCTAGCTGTCTCAGTCTCCCGTTCCACCACAGTTTGCTGTAGTTCAAAAACAAAGTTAGCCAATGGCTGATTACAAACTCAGGACTCAGCCCAACTTGTACTGCAGTCAGGTATAGAATTTCCATTTAGCCTGGACCAAATGAAGAGCTGATGTAAATATAAATAAATGTATGCAAATAAAAGCTGATGTGAATATATAGCAGAGGGATCTCAACAGGCTGGACAGATGGGAAGAGTCCAATGGCATGGCGTTCAACAAGCCCAAGCACCAGGTGCTGCACTTTGGCCACACCAACCCCATGCAGAGCTACAGGCTGGGGTAGGAGTGGCTGGAGAGCTGCCAAACAGAGAGGGACCTGGTGGTGCTGATTGACACCCGCCTAAACATGAGCCAGCAGTGTGCCCAGGTGGCCAAGAAGGCCAATGGCATCCTGGCCTGCATCAAGAATAGTGTGGCCAGCAGGAGCAGGGAAGTCATTCTGCCCCTGTATTCAGCACTGGTTAGGCCACACCTTGAGTCCTGTGTCCAGTTCTGGGCCCCTCAGTTTAAGAAGGACATTGAGACTCTTGAACGTGTCCAGAGAAGGGCAACAAGGCTGGGGAGAGGGCTTGAGCACAAGCCCTCTGAGGAGAGGCTGAGGGAGCTGGGATTGTTTAGCCTGGAGAAGAGGAGGCTCAGGGGAGACCTTATTGCTGTCTACAACTACTTGAAGGGTGGTTGTAGCCAGGAAGGGGTTGGTCTCTTCTCCCAGGCAAGCAGCACCAGAACAAGAGGACACAGTCTCAAGCTGCACCAGGGGAAGTTTAGGCTCGAGGTGAGGAGAAAGTTCTTCACAGAGAGAGTTGTTAGCCATTGGAATGTCCTGCCCAGGGCAGGGGTGGAGTTGCCGTCCCTGGAGGTGTTCAAGAGGAGATTGAACGTGGCACTTGGTGCCATAGTCTAGTAGGCATGAGGTCTTGGGTGACAGGTTGGAATTGATGATCTTTGAGTTATGATTCTATGATTCTATAATAAGCAACAAAGCAGGTGCATCCAACTTCAGATTCTCTAGTGAAGCAACATAAAATTTTATATACTGTCTCTCATATGCATAGTGACCAGCAGGCTGTAGAGGCTGATTGAAGTCCAAGCAAGATGAGGACTGCTTGAGGTGCTCTCTCAGCCCTCCCCATGTCTCACACATGGCCTGGAGCCTTTTCTGCTTCAGGGCTGCTGAGTGAGCAAAGCTCATTCCTTGCAGACTGGCACAGAGCAGCCTTCTCTCCTCCTCTCCCAGGCAAGCACTTGTGCTGCACCGGGGCTGCTGCTGTTGCCTTTCTTGCACGGCGTGTCTGTCCCCATTGCTGTTCAGCGGGAGAGAACTCATCCCCTGGAGCCCCCCACTCCCAAACAATGGCTCTCTTGTGTGCTTCTGTGTTGGCCAGGGAACAGTGCTGAGAAGGCTGAGGAGCGCTTATCTGTTGTGACTAACTCCACATCTCTCTCTTTTCTTTTCCTTGGCAGCAGGTGGGAGCTGCAGGAGGATGGGGCTGCCTTGACCCTTTGCACAGTGAGGGACCTCTGCTGCCACTGCAGAAGCCCCAGGCCATTGGGCTCTGGTGTCAGAGGGCTTCTCTTTTGCCAGCCCCTAGCAGAAATGTGCAGCCAGTATGGCACATTGTCTCAGCCTATCCAGGTAAGAAAGTCTGGCCAGGGAGTCCTCATGCCACTGGCTCCTCTGGAGAAGTGGTGTCTTCAGTAGAGGGACCCTGCATGGGGCCTGGGCACAAAGCCAGCTCCTCCATATCTCACCATCCTCCAACCACCCCTCTATCCTGCACCAGTGAGAGCTGAGGAGCCCTCCACACTTGCTTCTGCCCTTGAGGAACCTTCACCTGTCCCAAAGCCTGATGTCAACCAAGCAACTATCTTCCTCTGTCCCAGCACCACCTTGGCAGAGGCAAGGAGAGAGGCACAATGTCATTCTGCTCTGGCCAGCAGATTTCACTTTTGCGATAGTAAGTTGGAGCAGCCCCTTACCACCAGTAGACCAATCACTTCCAGCTCACTCATCAGCTCCCTGAGCAAATGCCCACCAGCTGGCACATCTTCCCAGGTGGGGAGGTGGCATGTGAGCTTCAGGTGATATGGAGCATGGTATGCATGGTGGTGTTTATCATCCAGTAGAGACATGCTGGACAGTATGTTCTTTACTGTAAAACTCTCCAGGTTTAGTTTACAACTACTCATTCTTGCAAGAGAGGAACTAAATCAACTTGCTTGATACACGAAGTGAGCACCCATTGCTGCTCTCGGGTCAGTTCAAATGTGTAAGGCAGACAGCAGAACATTCTTTCCAACAGTCCTGTAGCACTAGGCATGTACAGAAAAAAGAAATGTTATATGCAGAAAGTGTACCTGCCATGGCTGGAGCTTAGAACACACAACAAAGGAAAATCAAGCATGCCAAGCACACTCACACCACACAACCACATGGTCTATTTGTACATGCAGCTGGTGTTTTCTTGTCTGCATACAGACTTAGAGTCTCTGCTAAAATCTTGCAATACAAACTTGTGTCCCTCTCTGTGGGAATGACAGTGACAAGCAGTGTGAGCAATCTGGCAGTGCAGGCCTAGAGCCTGACATGGTGGTAGGCCATGCTCAGCTTAAGTGCAGAGTCAGCTAGCAGTATGCCAAAACAGTGCTGTGCCTGCAGCACTGTAACTAAAACAAGAGGCTGGTAGCTAGAAACATAGCAAGTTATCTTGGGACAACAGGACATGCACCTGCATCAACAAACCTCGTGTGTCATCCGTAGTTGGACCAATAATCTACAATAGTGTGATGTGTGGTCACTCATAGGGTACCAATGAGTCCATGCCAACAAGGCACACCAAGGTTATATAAATTGTAGCAGTTTCCTTGCTACGCACTTCTTCTTTTCCTGCCTGTCCTATCTCCTTTCCTTCCATGCTTTACTGTGCCATGCTTTCACCATAGGCCTGAGCCATAGGCCTGCAATACTGGAACAATAAAGGATCAATACCCGATCATATTGGTCAGCCGTATTGATTCCAAGAACCTCCGTCGTCGCTAAATCTGGCTAGATCTGGCGCCCAACGTGGCCTCTCTCTTTTTCATACCACAGATGTACCAACATATATCAGGACACTTTATTAGTAGAGGATTATTTAAATTCAGTTAGGAAATGACAGCAGGCATCCCCAAACATTTGCAAACAGAGATGTCTCAAATCTGAATACTAACAAGGTGATTTGTTTGTAAATAGAACCAAATGAGTCAATGACTGCTGTGTGCCTGTTCCCTTTCCTGGAATGCATCATATGGGCTGTCTGTACTGCTTTGTATTTCTTCACATATATGTCTTTCTAAATGTGTTGGTGTTTTTTTCCTTACAGAAATAAAGTGTCAAAATCTCAGTATTTGGATGAGTCTCTTCCCTAAAATCTTAAAAATTCTAAAAATCAACTTGCACTATAAAATACATAATTATTATGTTCCTTGCTGATCCTCCTAGGTGTGTGCTTTTCCTTCTAAGCCACAAGGCCTTAGGGTTTTCCATCACTTGTAAAATGTCATTTCACTGACAGTGATGCAAAGTCCAGGCACTAGTTTCCAACTGAGATCCATAGTGAGGTTTGCTTTGTAATATTTTTATTGTATAGGTGTTCCTGTAGCATGAAATGTTCATCTGGTTACAAAAGAGACTTCAAACTGCTCTGTCTTTGAAAGTTAGATCTAGTGAATGTTTGGTCTGAAAGAGTAGCTGGAGTTCTTTGGGGTTTGTTGGGGGGTTTTAAAGGAAGGTAGGCCACATTCTGAAGTAAATGTCTTCATGGAATAACTGTAGAACTTTAGCTATTTTTGAAAAAATCTTTTTAATTAAAAATTTGAATGTTCCTTTAAACAATCTGATGAAGAACTTCTTCAAAGATCAACATTACTGATAAGCATTTTATATAAGCTTTTTCAGGAAAGTCATGAATATGTAGTTCATTTTCCATCCTTCTTCAAAGACCTGAATGAGTGCAGAAATTACAAGTCCTATTATTACTTGCATCCAGCGCCAAATAAGAACACCACAAAACACTGTACACAGCTTAACCTCAGTCAGCAGTCTTACAGCTTAATAGAAAGTCTTTGTGTTCCCTTATTCCAAACACCAGAGACTACTGGTTGATCAGTAGGTGGTATAAATTCTTCCTGACTCCCCATTTCAATCACAGAGCTTTATTCATCTTCTATTAAAACCAACAAGAGCTTGCCACTCATCCCAGAAGGCTGCAGAGGCTGCACCTGTGTGCACTGTGTCCTGGTGGCAAACCCAAAATAAGAAGTGAAAGGCTGAGGAGTATCAGGGAGTAAGAAAGAGCAGAGTATGGTTGGTGGACCTACACTCTATTGTCTCTGAGGCAAAGGCAGCAGATGGAGGCTCCACAAGAAACAGTGGAACCCCTGGCCTCTTGCCACTAGGCAAAAGGGGCAGGGCTAAGAAACAAGGGGGAATGGAAACAGGTCTCTGCTTGGGGCTGCAGGTGAATCACTTGCCAACCTCCCTCAACTTCCCAGTTGCCTTTACACAACAGATAGGGCGGTCTGAACTTGAGGGCCATTCAAATGAGGTTGTAGATGAAGGTTCGTCCAGGGGTTTGCCTAGGTTGAGTCAGTCAGCCCCACAGATTACGACTGCCTCTATTAAGACAAAAGGAGGTAGTTCTCTTCTGAGGGGCACTGAGGACCCAATTTGCCAACCAGACCCAGCCCACAGGGAAGTGTGCTGCCTTCCTGGGGCTCAGGTTAGAGATGTTATGAGGACACTCCCTGGCCTTGTAACAGCCCTCTGACTATTACCCACTATTATGCAGGTTAGCAGTGATGAGGTTGTGAAGAGAAATCCAAAAGCAATCAAAAGAGACTTCAGAGTGTGGCCTTCCAGTACCTGAAAGACACCTACAAGAAGGCCGGGAAGGGACTGTTTGCAAGGGCTTGTAGTGATAGGATGAGAGGGAATGGCTTTAAGCTTGAGGAGGGTAGATGAGATGTTAAGAAGGTCTTTACAGTGACAGTAGTGAGACACTTCAACAAGTTGCCCAGGGAGGTTGTGTATGTCCCTTCCCAGGAGGTGTGCAAGGCCAGGTCAGATGAGACCTTGAGCAGCCTGGTCTGGTGGAAGTGTTCCTGATCATGGTAGGGGGGGAGGAACTAGATGATCTTTAAGGTCCCTTCCAAACCAAACCATTCTATGAAGCTATCAATATTTCCATGGGGAGAAATCTGACATCTCTTGCCACCCAGCCGCATGCCTGTCTTGCCTGAGGAATTCTTTCTCACTTCTTTGCTTCACACTAGTCAGGCATTAATGAGGACTACAAATCTCAGTCTGATCACTGCACCATGAGTTCTGGTTGAATGGTTTCTCTGCCTTTAGCATGGCAACTTGCACATGGATTTCTTAAATTGTTTATTGTTTTGTCTTGGGACTAAACAAGTACTGATGAAACTTAGCAGCGTGAAAGCCCCAGAGATGTCTGATTCCTTACTCATGCTGAAGTGCCTGCTTGTACTCATTAAAATGCTCAGCTCTGTTCACTTTTACTGTTTGAGTAGCAGGTGACCCCCAGCACCAATGAACAGGTGAAGGAAAATAGGAATAGAGATAAAAGATTTTTATTCCTATGGGCATATACAAGACTTTGGAGCATGACGTTTCCCAGCAAGGAAAGATTACGACATCCAATCAAGTTTAGTCTCGGCACCTAACTGGAATGGTACCTCCCTCTTTCCTGGAAAAGTGATTCCAGAGCAATTTCCATTCAAGGAAAAGGGAGAATAGAGAAGGCAGCTTCTTAAGCACGTGAGTGTGTGTCTGTGTGTGTGTGTGTTGAGGAAATCAGAAAGCAGCACAAAATAAAACTGTTGTTAACATCACGTAATCAAGTTCCTCTTTGTCATGCATTAAGCAGGAGAATAGGAAGTCCTGTGGCTTCCCCCCCACCCCCCATCTCCTACAAGGCTCTAGAACAGAGTTTTGTAGAGGCTCAGAAATCATTCCTTATTGAGCTCAGTACTTCCTACAAAGAAGTGAAGAATAGAATGAGACCCCATGGCTTCTCCCTTGCCTTGACTGCTCAGCACACATTTGGGGCTTTCTGCCTGAATTTCAAGACAGTCAGTTGTTCATTTTCTCCAGCTCAATCATATCCTGAAAAATACAACTAACTCTCCCTAAAAGTATTTCCTTCTTTTCCTCTCTGCCTCATTTTTCCCTCCTCCAACAGGAAGACCTGATGAAGTTAAAGTTATCTTCTAACCAAAACAGTTCTGTGACTCTGTGGTAACGCTGATGGAAAAGTATGGCAGAACAGGCTTTAGGGTCCTGGTGGACAGCAAGTTGATCAGAAACCAACCAAGTGCCCTCAAACAATGGCAGCAGCTGGTACCCTGGGCTGCACTGGGCAAAACCTTACCAGTACCCAGAGGAGGTGACTCTTCACCTCTACTCAGTGCCCATGAGACTATTATGAGAGAGACATGGGCATACTGGGGAGAGATCCCCAGTGGCCCTCCCCCAACCACCCCCATACCCAGGGTGACCACTGGGTATGTGTTGCCTTGACCCACACTGCCTGGCAATGGTCCCAGTGCTTGCAAGGACAGCACTGCAGTGGCACTAGGAGAGCCAAACTCTTCCCCAACACCACTGCACAATACCAGGATCACATTGGCAACCTCACTCAGGCCAGCTGAGCACTCCTCTGATCCCAAATAGATTGTGCCACTCAAAGCATCTAGGCTCAGCGGGATGGGGCAGTTAAACTGCAGCTGTGGTTCCAGGTAGGCCTGACCCATGGCCCGGGGACATGTCTGCACGGCTGGGACCCACAGCAGCTGCCTTTCTCATCAGTGGTACCCTCTGCTCTGCAGGCATAACTCTGACCCTGAGCAACAGTGTTCAGCTGAGCAGCAGCTGCCTCCTGTCCCCACTAACAGGGAAGAAGAACTTGGTTGCTTGGATGGTGAGTTTGGAAAAAACAGGGGCAGGATGGTCCTTCTCTCCTCTCATAGGCAGGCACTTCTGCTGCACCAGGGCTGCTGCTGCTGCTGCCCTTGATGGGCATGTTTGACTCCATTGCTGTTCAGTGAGAGATCTGAACCCCTGGGCCCCCTCATTCTCAAGCAATAACTCTCCTGTGTGCTTCCCTGGTGGCTAGGGAACAGTGCTGGGAAGGACTGCACTTCCTTGGCAGCAGGTGGGATCTACAGGAGGAGCATGGGGCTGCCCTTTGCATGGTGAGGGACCTCTGCTGCCGCTGCAGAAGCCCCCAGGCCATTCTCTTTGGCCACCCCCTGGCAGCTCTGTGCAGCGAGGGTGGCACACTGTCCCAGCCCATCAAGGTAAGCAAGCCCAGCCATGGTCTCCCCGACCCAATGGCTCCTCTGGAGAGGTGGTAACCCCAGCATAGGGACCCTAGGTGGGCCTAAAAGTGCATGTTGCTGGCTCATATCCAGGTCCTCATCAACCATTACTCCCAAGTTCTTTTCTGCAGGGCTTCTCTCAATTTTTTCATCCCCCAGCCTGAACTGATAGCAGCAGTTGCCCCAACCTAGGGAAGACCTTGCACTTTACTGTATTGAACCTTGAGATTTTCCTCAGCCAACCTCTCCAGCCTGTACAGGTCCCTCTGGATAGCATCTCATCCTTCACCATCTTCCAAACACCCTGTCCAGCACCAGTGAAAGCTGAGGAGTTCTCCACACTTGCTCCTGTCCTTGAGGAACCTTCACTGTCCCAAAGCCTGATGTCAACCAAGCAACTCTCTTCCTCTGTCCCCTGCAGGACTTACTGGTTCACCTACATCATCATGGGCCAGCCATTAAGGGGATCTTCTGGATGGCAGTTGTTGAGCATGCCTTGAGGGACTTCTAAGAGGCCCTGGACAGTGTGAAGAAGGTTTAGCTCAAAAGCCAACCTGTGTACCTGCTGGTTGCACCTTGAAGGTGAATCCTGATGCCCTGGAGCCCAGCAGCTCTGGGCTCTGCCAGTGTTGATGAGCACCTGAGAGAGCAGGAGCTGAAAGCTAACAGCCTGCTGCTGAGCCAGAGTGTTGGCAGCAGGAGTGGTCAAAGGCTCACCCAGAGCCCTTCCATTGAAGGATTTCCTGCAGAAGATCCCCTCCAAGCTCCTCAAGTCACACCTTTAGGAGGAGTGGATGAGTGCACTGCACAGGACCAGCAGGGAGGAGAGGCTGGCAGGGCTGAAAGAGTGAGTGTGGAGAGCGGCCTGCCTGCTCCTCAGGGACTGCCTGAGCCTGGGACTTCCCTGCAACACAACAGCCTCCTTGAAAAAGCCCTGTTGGCTGCTGGGCTCCTGTGCTGCTGTGGGGTGGGGGGTTGGGGTCAAAAGGCACAGAAAAGTATTTTTCTCCTTGGAGCAATTCCTGCAGACACTGTGGGTTGCTCCACCAAGAGACTCCTGCCAGAACAGCAGGGAGGGTGGTGGCCAGGGAGCCACCTTTCCACCTGCTCACTGTACACATTTCTGTTGCTGGCACCTCTAGTTGCTTCCAAAATTATCACCTGAAGAGCTCCTCTGAGGAGAGAAGGTAAAATGAGGTAGCTTTGATAAAGAGCAGAACTGGTTCAAGTCGATCATGGCTTCACCCATCTAACAATGCTGTTGAATGGAAAGCTTGACAGGCTCTTCACAAGGAGAGTGAAGTGGCAGGGAGCCACAGAGGAAGAAAAGGCTGGAAAGAGAATTCACAGGGATGGGCAACTATAGAAATCCAATCAGACAAGAACAACAAGGAGCCCAGGTGTGTGGCACACTCTTCTGTCCTTCAGAGCTCATAAGGGTGTTCTGAGTATAAGCAATATTAATGAGGTGTCCTTGGGGGAATGTATATGTCAGGAGACACATGGCTCTCCATCCTTGGCAGTTTCCATTCAGCACTTGTTAGTAGATGTACCTGGATGCTCTAGCTGGAACCCAGGGAGGTGCTGACCTCTTCTCCCTGGTATACAGTCCCAGGATGTGTGGGAATGGTTCAGAGCTACACAGGGGACATTCAGACTAGATATTAGGAAACATTTATTTTCTGAGAGGATACTCAAACACTGCATCAGGCTTCCTGGAGAGATGGCCATTATTTTGGCTTGATATGTCTGTTTTGGAAGGTGTAACATAAAATATGAAAATGAAGCCTTCCTGAGCACACTTAGAAACACCTGGAAGGAGCTGTACATCCATTCTGAACAATGACAAATGGTGATTTGGGTCCCTCTTCTCACTCTGTCCTAGCTACCACTGCTCTTAATGGGAGCAAGGTTTGACTGTGAATTTTGGCTTGGCAGAGAAAGTTCTTCCCTAGGAGTCCAAACTTGGCCATTTGGCCACTTTAGAGCACTCTTGCATTCCCTCTGCCATTGAAGAACAAAGAAGGATTCTGATTGCAGAAATCATTTTGTGGCCAGTTTTTGATGCTGGAATGTCTCTTTACATAATGGAGACATTTAACACCTTAGTAAAATTTCTCCATTTTCAGTAAGAAATTGTTTCTGTGACTTGAACAGACTTGTTGTTTTCTATTGCTGTTCTTTGCTTTTACTCTTGTTCAGTTTTGCCCTCTGTTCTTACCATAGCTGGATCCAGACCTGGCTATAGATTTGTGCAGCAGCTGAGTCAAAAGCCCTTGTGAGTCAAAGACCTCCCTGACCTTCCACAACCTAAATGACTACTCTGACAATGCCAACCACTAATACACAGCTAGAAAGAATTCTGCAGAGAAGCACTAGGAAAGGATACTGGATTTCACATCAAAGCACAAGTTGCTTGTCCTCCCCTCAGCCTTGACCCCCCCTCAGCCTTGTCCCTAACTTGTTTTGGTTTTTCTCCCCATCTTTCTCAAGGCAGCTTGAAGGGATTCCTGAAGGAATGTCTTCTGTTGCAGTGGATTCCTGTATACCTTCATAGCTCATCAGACTGTTCTTCTGAGGAAAATATGTTCTATCAAATGAAAACTGACCACACCCTTTTAAAGTTATTTTAATTTATAGTTGTTGTTGTTAAAGTTACAGTTAGTTATAGATAGTTATAGTTGTTAACAGTTATTGTAACAAATGCATTCATCTGAAGTGATTTTCTCCAGGTGGGAGAAATCTGGTAGCAAACACTGACATGATTTCTGCACTGCATCCAAGCCTAGGGATGGGGCCATGTATGACTACTGAAATGCTGGTCCTTTGAACCTATCTTACTCCTTTGGAAGGAAGGTGCACGTGTAGCTACATGTCACAGGCAAGCTGTGAACTTTTTCCTGTTTGACCAGCAGGTGCTCTGGAACAATGAGACACCTATTAGGTGTTCGCTATACTGCAATATCACTCTTTAGCCTGATGGTGTTCAAAAGCAATTGGCCCTATGAAATCAAAACCACCCTGATAGTGTCACATGTGTTGAGAAGGAGCCAAAGCAGCATCATAGTTGCTGACAATAAGAGGCCTCTCTCATGTGCCAAGGAACAAGGGACAAAGTCATACCTGTTCCTGTCTTTATGGTTTCATAGTATCATAGTATCATGGTATCAGTCAGGGATGGGACTGTGAAAGGGACCACAAGGATCATCTAGTTCCAACCCCCTTGCCATGGGCAGGGACACCCCACACTAGATCAGGCTGGCCAGAGCCCCATCCAGCCTGGTCTTAAACACCTCCAGGGACAGGGCCTCAACCACCTCCCTGGACAACCCATTCCAGGGCTTCACCACTCTCATGGTGAAGAACTTCCTCCTCACGTCCAATCTGACTCTCCCCACCTCCAGCTTCATTCCATTCCCCCTAGTCCTATCACTACCTGATATCCTGAGAAGTCCCTCCCCAGCCTTCTTGTAGGCCCCCTTCAGACACTGGAAGGCCACAATAAGGTCACTTCAGAGCCTTCTCTTCTCCAGACTGAACAGCCCCAACTCCTTCAGTCTGTCCTCATAGGAGAGGTGCTCCAGCCCTCTGATCATCATCGTGGCCAGCACTTTTTGAGTCTGCCCTTGCAGGACCCACCATGTCCTTCTGCTCTGGCCAGAAGATTTCACTCACACACTACTAAGCTGGGGCAGCCCCACACCACCCTCAGATCCATTGCTCCCTCAGAGGAGGCCTTCCTGGCTCTGCCTCATTCACCAACTCCTTGATCAAATGCCCACCAGCTGGCACATCTCCCTGGGTGGGGAAGTGGCATGTGAACATCAGGTGATATGGAGCTTGATATACATGGTGGTGCTTGTCATCAGGGAGGGACATTTTTGTTGAACAGCATTCTGCATAGTGTAAAACCTTCCAGGTTAATAAAGAAAAAGAACCCTGACAACTGTTAAGATATAGTACAGCTATTAATATACCTAAGACTGTTCCTGTGTTCAGAGCTTTTGAAAAATAGAAAAAGGAGCTGATCTTAATTTGCATTCCAAGTGATATCCACTGATGGTCAAACCTGGCATTTTCCCTGGTCATTCACATCTATTGCTAAATCCATAAGCTGAGATTGCAACAATCCTGTATTACTCTGTCTTGTAGAAACACAATTCATACTTTTTGGATACTCTATAGTTATAGTATAACCTGAACATTTAGTCTTAGCTCCCTTCCCTCCCATCAAGCCAATATTGATGCAATGATTGGAGTTCTGGTTTCATGGGTTTGCAATTTAGAAAGTAGTCGTTTCACACTCGCTGAGCACACACATCTAGTAATTTCTTTTTATTTCACTAGACTAAACTTAGAGTGGCTGCATCATGCAGTGTGCAAAATGAAAAAGACAGTATCTTTAGAGAGTCTGTGGATTAGGAAAGAAATGGCAGAAAGATAATTATCAATGCAAAAGAAGGATGGGAGCTTGTCACACAACTTCGCTGACACTTCTGAGTGGGTGTCAAGAAGGTGGATAATGCCAACAGAGCTGCACTGCTTTTTCTGTGCAGATATGAAGCATTGCATCTTTCAAAAATTCAAATAAGCTCCAGAAAAGTATTAGGGCTGCTATTGGAATACAGCTACATCTCTTATGGGCCTGTAAGGTTGGCAAGTAAAGAGAAAATAATTTCTAAATGAAAATGCAGACAGGCAGCTGATGGGAGCATTGAATTACTCCTCTGCAATTTTATTTACAACAATTCTTTCTTGGCAGACACATGCCAAGACACCTCACTCAATTCAAAAGGAGAGCAACCATTGCTGCTCCTTGATCAGTGCCAGCTCTTGCACACAGCAGAATGTCCTTTCTGCTGATTCTTGCTCCAGCACAACTAGCTTGCCGTTTCTGTTAGGTTAATAAATCCAGATCAGCTACACAAAAATATTCCTTTCTTGCTTGCTTCTCCTGCAGATCAGCTTCCTCTGGACTGATGCAAGCACAACCCTTTCTGGCAGTCATAGCTGGAGGTCTGAAACCAACTTTCCCCGTGCAGCCTCTATTGTTTTGATGCTTAAGCCCTGCGTGATGTCTACTGGGGTCAAGATGCTTTCAGAAGGAGAAATACAAGTGCCAGCCACGACAGGGGAAAGAAATGGCACAGCTGATCTGCAGGTCTTGCAAGGATTGTGCAGGAATCAGCAGAGCATGGAAACTCAGGTGCAACTCTCCTATTTGGCATCTGAAGTGTTTCAGGGCAATGCCAGGATTCCTTCATGGCCGAAGCCTCACTTGGTACCCTCAGCAATTGTTTCTCTAAGAAATTAAACTGCCAACTGCTGAGAGCTCTGAGCCATGGCAAAACTGAGGGGTCTTAAAGAGGAAAACACCCTCAAAACTAAATCCTTTTTTGAAAACCAAAATCCCTATTCACTTCAAAGAGAGAAATGTCAGATCTCAAGACCTTATGGTCTTCCTTAACATTTCTCTACCATTCATTCACCTGCCTCTGTGGGTAATTGAGACCTGCAGATCAACATTTGTTCTGGAGTTACTAACCACAACGCGCACTTCAGATGTTGCTGCTCTACAGGGGCAGCAGGGCAGCAGGCAGAGAGTGCACCTGCCATCTCTGGAGCTTAGTCCACACAATTAAGGGAAATCAAGGCTGCCAAGTGCACTCACCACACAACCATGTGGATTTGGGAGCCGATGGTCTGTGGTACACACAGCTGCTTATTTGCTAGCACTGTATACAGACTTATATTATCTGTTAAAGCATTGCAAAACAAAGTTGTGTCCCTTTCTCTTTCCTGTACCATGGATGCTCCAGTGTGTATTGGGACACTTTATAAGTAAATAATTGTTTAAATTCAATTAGGAAATGAGAGCAGGCATCCCAGCCATTTGGAAACAAAGCTATCTCAAATCCCAGTACTGACAGAGTGGGACAGTTTGTAAATAGAATTGAATGAGTCAGTGACTGATATGTGCCTGTTGCCTTTGCTGGAATACATTGCACAGACTGTCTGCACTTCGTAGTATTTCCTGATATGTATTCTTTCTAAAGTTTCTTATTTTTTTACAGAAATAAACTGTCAAATGTACATGTGGCTAATCTCAGTAAATGGATCAGTGCCTTCCCTTCCCTCCTCTGTCCTCTGTTTTTCATTTATTTCTCTCTGATATTCAACTGTCAAAGAAGAGAAAAAGGTCATGCAAGAGTTGCACTTGTAAAAGCCTTTTCTTTCTCCTAGGAGCTTTGGTTTTTTCTCAAAGGAAGCCTAAGAGACACCTACATCCAAGAAAAGGTCTTGACATGGAAAATATTGTGTATGTTCTTCTGATCTGGGAAAGAAAAATCCCTACATTTTTGCCCATTGTCAAAGCAATATTTATGTTATCTTGCTATGCTTTCATTCTGTCCTTCTTCACGTTCAGTGTCAAAGTCCCAAACCTCTTGGTCATGTTGCCATACCACAGAGCCTGTTAGGAAGAGGATAATTTAGAGACTGTCAGGGAGCTTCTCTTTATGGGAAGGAGATTGTTTTTTTCTTTTGTCACCTGATGATAATAGAAAGTACTATTAAATTACAAGAGGCAGCCATTTCAAATCTACCTCATTATAAAGTTTTTGATTAATTACTCTTTTTCTCTATCAGCTGGCAATGATGGGGCAGAGTCTTTTCTCAGGAGAAAGAAAAAAAAAAGACATGCAAGATGATGAGAACAAAAGGTTCTATGAAAGCTAATCTTGCCGTACTCTTACTTCAACAAAGAACCGCAAGATGGAGCAGCAAGGAAGTTGAAAAGTTCCCTCCTTCCTATGGATTTTTTCTATGTACTCAAGTAAACTAGAATGCATGATCTAGATGACCAAAGATGACCACAATGCCCTCTTGATGGTCATACTCAGTTACAGTGTGCTGGGTGTGACTGAATTATGCTAAGAACTACATGTCTTTGTATGCACTGTGAATTTTGCAATTCTTATTTCCAAAACCATCTATATCCTTAGCAAACACAACTGACTGCTATTTCTTCTGGATTGATATCTGTATTTGCTCTCCATGCACCAAGAGAGGAGGGATATCTGGGAAATGGATGCTTGCATTATCAAAACCAAAATCCACTAGGATTCTAAGTACTGTTTACACAAGCTGATTTAGCCTTCTAATCCCTGCCCCATCCACTCCAGAGAATCAGGAGACCTTCTTGCCACTGTAATAGATTCTGCCTCCTAATAGAGGTCTCTTGAAGAGGTGCACATGTGCCCCAGTTCTCTGCTGAAATAGGACTGGTTCCAGTGTGGTCCTTTTTTCCTGATGAGCTCCAGCACTTCAACCCTTTGCCAGACAGTTCCTTAACACCAGAGTTTCCCTGTCTGCATTGGACTAGAAAGCACCTCATGAACATGCAGGACCCATGCTCTGCACATAGGTACAGTGACCCTGGTTAGACTTTTCCCAAGAAGCAGATGAACTTGTCCCTTAAAGTGGATTAGTTAGGCTGCAGACACCCATTAGCAATCTGGGTTGAGCACCCACCTGCAAGGGCTCCTACAAATTTCACCTCAGATCAAGCAAAGGGAGACTGCACTCTGAGCTCCCATATCTGAGAAACGTTTTCTATTCCATTCAAGACAGGCAGCTAAAACAAACTCTGGAATTCAGTTTATACCCCTAGGGCCTTTGGATTAACCTAAAACAATTGGAGGTACAGTTTTACTTATCTCTCTGGTTTTGCATACCTAAAGCTTCCTGTGAAATGCATTTTTCAGCACTGAAATTACCAAAATTTACCCACCTAGATTTAACCTTTTGTGCAACCATGAATCCTTTTACTACTGGAGGGGATTTCAGAAAAGGAACTAACAAAAAAATGATGAGAAAGATAGCTCTAACAAACGAGAAAGGAAGTAGAAGCTCCTATGTATGCTCCTGAATTTTCCTGGCTCCATAAAGCCAATGCAGGCTGCACATTTTAGCTCAAGATCGTTCTATTAAATTCATGACATTTGATTGAGAGCAGATAACAAACAGGTTTTAAAATCTTCAAAAAATGCAACACAAACATTAAATCCATGAAGTGACAAAGAGGAGAAATCCTGAAGAAAAGCCTGAGGCTTTCATAAAACTATAAAATACCCTCTCTCTAAATCATTCTGCTATACACAAAATAATCATGGGGGGAAATTCTTATCAAAATTATATAAATATTGCCTAAAAAAATCAAAGAGCAAATTCTTCATTTCAAGGAGAAAATATTTTCAAAGCCTGATTCAAGTGAAGCTGAGAAGAAAGAGGAGTGCAATTCTATTTTTACTGCACTGGTACAGTGTAGGTACTGTGTAGGTACACCAGTTCTGTGTAGGTTTCTCCACCTATGTAAACCAGAAGAATATTCAAAATACTTTTCTTCTGGTGACCTTTGCTTAGAGAAAATAAATCAACAGGGCATAATACTCCTACATAGTACAATCAAAGTGTGCAATTCATTATTAAATGCATAAGCAAAATGCTTTACCACATACTTAAAAATGGGTTTCTGGGGCACGGTACTCTGAGATGCTCCATGGGCATTACAGAGATTCTTATCCTTTCCTTTGATGTACCCTCTGTCATGATCAGAGAGGGTAAATGGCTGAGCAAAGCAGATAGCTGAGATGTTATGGTAATTTCTATGTACTAATAACTCATACAACAGATTCTGGTATATTGTGTATACACAGACAGAACTGTGTGTCTCAGCCAGAAGGCATTTCATTCAGAAGTGATGAAAATCTAAGAGGTAAAAGAGTTAACACACTAGGCAAGTCATCAAATCCAGCAACAGACTTCTTAGAAGCTCACATGTAGCAGCTGTCACAGAACATTTAGAAAAAGTAAAGGTTCATTTGAGGAAGATAATAGCTGGAAAGAAAAACTGCAGACCAATACACCATCCGAGGAAACATGAAAATTATTGTAGAATGAGAGCACCTCCATAGACAGGAATGGCAAAATATGTTTCCTAGTTGGTGATGTGTCAGGAGGAAACCAGAAATTTCATAAGGAAAAGGGTGGGAGAGGCTGAAGATTTTATAATTCTGAAATTATTTTCACATGTTCTGCCATGTTCTGTTTGTGAAACATTCAGTATTAGGCAACTGCTATTACAGAAGAGAACTGCTCTGACCTCAAGAAGACTTTCTTGCTTGATTTAAACTAAGTTATTCAGAACTACACATTCTGTTACTTCACATAAAGGGAATGTCTTGCTCATTTCAGCCAGTGACTCTTATTCCCACATGCTGCTATAAAAATTAAGGTTAAAAGTAATCTCACATTGTCTAAGGAAGCTAATTTCAAGTAGCATTTTTTCCTCTAATGTTCTATAATCTAATTCTGCAAATGAAAATGTGGGAAGAACATTGAGCTATTTAAGAGACTATCAAGAGGAAAAGAGTGAGAACAAGTGTATGAGTTATAGTGAAGGAATTATAGCCCAAAATCATGTCTAAAGCTACAACATGGCCTTCTCTTGATCTATAATCTGAGGAACACAAAGTAAGGAAAAGGTCATCACAACCTATTAGTTGTGATGTTAAGTGTTTATTATTTTTCCAGACCGTATCAGTCTACACACCACAAGTTAGTGGAATGGGTAAGCAAAGTGTGCATCCCCTTTGAGCTGAGAAGTTATCACTGATGATGCTTTTACCTGCCAACATGCCTTTACCACAGCTGAGTTTCCATGTTGTTCTTCTGATTTCCATATCAATTCATGTATATCAGAACTATTAGAAGAAGGGCCTCAAAATAAGCAAATACCAACTCCAGTGAGTGCAAATCCAGGTAAGAACAAAGGAATTAACTGTGCTCCATATGTGTAGCAGTCAAAAATGCACATCACCAAAGTTCTTAGGTGACTGTGTAAACTGAGTTTAGGAATAACTAAACTTGTTTTCCCAGGGCTCAGTACTGGGGCCAGATTACTTTAATATCTTTATCAATGATGTGGATGAGGGGATTCTGAGTGCACCTTCAGTAAATTTGCAGATGACACTAAGTTTGGAGGGAGAATTGATCTGCTTGAAGGTAGGAAGGCTCTATAGAGGGATCAGGATAGGCTGGATTGATGGGCCATGGTCAGCTATAGGAGGTTTAACAAGGCCAAATGCTGGATCCTTCGCCTGGGTCACAACATCCCCATTCAAGGCTACAGGCTTTAGGAGGAGTGGCTGGAAAGAAGCCCAGCAGAGACAGACCTGGGGGTGCTGACTAACAAATGGTTGAATATGAGCCATCAGTGTGTTCAGGTGGCCAAGAGGGCCAGTGGCATTCTGGCCTGTATCAGGAACAGTGGGGCCAGCAGGAGCAGGGAGGTCATTCTGACCCTGTACTCTGCATTGGTTAGGCCACACCTTGAGTCCTGTGTCCAGTTCTCGGCCCCTCAGGTTAAGAAGGACATCAAGACAATTGAGCGTGTCCAGAGAAGGGCAACAAGGCTGGTGAGAGGTCTTGAGCACAAGCCCTATGAGGAGAGGCTGAAGGAGCTGGGATTGTTTAGCCTGGAGAAGAGGAGGCTCAGGGGAGACCTTATTGCTGTCTACAACTACCTGAAAGGTGGTTGTAGCCAGGAGGGGGTTGGTCTCTTCTCCCACACAATCAGCACCAGAACAAGAGGACACAGTCTCAAGCTGTGCCAGGGGAAGTTTAGGCTCGAGGTGAGGAGAAAGTTCTTCACAGAGAGAGCTGTTAGCCAGGGAGTCGCTATCCCTGGAGGTGTTCAAGAGAGGATTGGACGTGGCACTTGGTGCCATGGTTTAGTAGTCATGAGGTCTTGGGTGACAGGTTGGACTTGATGATCTTTGAGGTCTTCTCCAACCTTATTGAGTCTATGATTCTATGAAATGTAAAGTCTTGAATGTAAAAGAGAGAACAGTGATTTTGCTAAATGGTCAGCTACATCCTGCAATAACAGCACCTTTTGCTGAGATCAACAGGAACTACAGCACATCCTAGGAGAGGATCCAGAGAGCTGCTATTAAAAAGTCATAGATAAAGTCTAACAGGGAAAGAGGAGGCTATTACAATTTGTATAAATCAAAAGCTATGAATTCCAAATGCTGTACTAATTGTATTGTATAAATTCAATAATGTAAGGAAAAGGAACACAAAGGCAGCAGAAGTCAGCACGGTTTAAAATTAAATTACATAATTTTATTAGGAGAAACGTGAAAAATTGTACTGAATCATTGCTAGATGGAAGTTGGAGGCTTATTAGTTCAGGAAAAGTATAAATATTTCGTTCTGCAGGTCTGTTGAGACTAAACAACAGTTTCCCTTTTGAGACAAATCCAAAAAAAAAAAAAAAAGATGAGCAACAAGTTTGGGGATTTTATTTTTACTTTATTTCTGATCAGGTCTGGCCAAGTGACATCCGGTGTCTTTACAAGCCTGTGCAATTACTAACGCGGCCTCCTCAGAAAGTCTCAGAACCCTGGGGAAGCTCCAGAGGACTGGGGAAAAAAAATCCACAAACTGTGGTTAAAAAAAATGACTTATCATTTGGGGACTGTATGCCTGCCAATTTGACATCAATCCTCAGCCATCTGTTTATCCAGTTGAAAAATACCTATCTGATGTAACAAGCAGGGAGAAATCAACCAATAAACTGAACCATGGGACACAGCAATGTCCATCAACACTGATGCACAAAACCCTGATCTTCTTGTGTGAGTTTTGCTTTACTTTTAAGGCTACCTAGTTGTGAGAATTTAGTTAGAAGTTAAACTGTGGTATAATATTTAATAAGAAAACGCTTCACACACTGCCATGCATTTTGACTGATTACTGGGGCAGCATTTGAGAGAGAGAACAACAGGTGGCCACAGTGGTGGTGTACTGAACATGAGCTTCAGTGATGCTTAAATCCCTGGGACTGCCAGTACAATCCTTAGACAGATGAATGGAAAAAACGGGACAGGACAGAGAAATTTTACTTTGCTTTAGCACATTCCATTACTGTAATGAGTAGTATCCAAAACCAGCAGTTCAACAAATGTTGATACATCAAAGGTTTAGCGAAGAGACATGAGATGACTAAAGAATTAAAAAACATGTCTTATTGACAGACTACAGGAGCTTACATTGTTTACCCATTGAACCATTTCTCCTGATGCTGAAAACTCTATTATGTTGTGAGCCAGTTCAGGGAGCTGGTCTGATCAACGGCTAACCCCTTTTTCTCTTTGCTTGTTTAAGGCTTTCAGCTGCACCAGATCTCTGAACTGGTTCAATGCATGGCCACATAAGTAATGCCAACAGAAAACTGATCATGGGAGCAAGTGGTGGGAAACTGAAGGAAAAGACAGGACAGTTGATTTCCAGATTTAAATCAAAGAAACTGCTTCCATACATAACCACCTACATAATGCTTTTTCTATCATTGTAGTGCTGGTGAACAAGAAATTACAGTCTCTTCTGGATGGAAGCCAAGGCTAATAGCTTTTTTAGCAGAATGGTTAATCAAGCACTCTGATTTCTTTTTCACCAGCAGTATGGTTCATAAGATTAGATGGCAGTCTAAGAGTTTTAAGAGTTTTCATTGCCTAATTTAAAGCCTCTGCTCAGGGAAGCTGTGCAGAGTATGCTACATAGAACAAGCAGCCTAGATGATCTGGACATTTTTTCTGTCCTCAGACCTCAAAAGGTGATGTGTTGAAAAACATCCGATCTTATAACCTGCAAGTAACCTATAAACTTTCCTGTTAGAAACAGAAGCACTAGTGCATTTGCATACAGATACACTTCTAACATTTTCTAAAGAAATATGACTACTTGGTCCAGTTATCCGCAGCTGAGTGCTCTCCAGCCTTTAACATGGTACAAACAAATCCAAGTGGGTAAACAAGTTAGTGCTCCAGCAAAACTAATAAAGCCATCATTTTCACCTATTAGAGAAAAGGTAGCTTTACTCACAGAATCACAGAATTGTCAGGGCTGGAAGGGACCTCAAAGAGCACCCAGTTCCAATTTCTGTGCCATGGGCAGGGACACGCTCTACTAAATCAGGTGGCTCAGAGCCCCATCCAGTCTGGCCTTGAAAATTTCCAGGGATGGGGTTTCTACCACCTCCCTGGGCAACCTGTGCTATTGTCTCACCACCCTCATGGTGAAGAACTTCCTAACATCCAATCTGAATCTATCCACTTCTAGTTTTTCTCCATTCTCCCCAGTCCCATCACTACCTGACATCCTAAAAAGTCCCTCACAGGTTTCCTGTATGACCCCTTCAGATACTGAAAGGCCACAATAAAGTCTCCTCAGAGCTTTCTCTTCTCCAGACTGAACAGCCCCAACTCTCTGTCTGTCTCCCTAGGAGAGGTGCTCCAGGCCTCTGATCATCCTCAATTTCATTACAGTTTCTGCAGCACTTTTCATGGTTTATTCAAATTATAAGATTTTAAGGGACTGTAAAACTACTTTCAGCTGAGTTGTCTTTATCATCCCTTTAGTGCCATAGCAGATAAGCTATTACACAGCCTACTATAAGCAGTTAAATCTTTCCCATGTTCAAACCATACCCTGAGACAGCAGATAACATACAGACCATGAAAGCAAACCCTGGAAATAAGTGGGTCAGAAGTCTAGTGGAGAAGTGCCAATTTGTGGCTGTTGGGCTGCACAGAGTTCCCCAGAATACAAATGCTGCCCTTTGTTCAGGCAAGGCACCAGCAGCAACAGTGTGCTGGCTCAGGGACCACCAATCCACATCAGAGGAAGCAAGGCAGAAGGGCTATGTGTGGTCAGGTTTGGTGGGTCACCCTGGGGCCTGGGACTCAGCTGCCCACTCAGCTTGTTGACAACCATGACAGAGCAGAGGGATCACAGCAGAAATGGATTTCCAGGTAGCAAATGCGAGTCATTGCAAGACCTCCCAGTCCTTTCAGCTCTCTGAAATACTCCTGCTTTGAGCTCTCAGCCATAGGAAGATGTTGAAGTGAATTTTACAAAGTGAGGAAAATCAGGAGTGTTTATATGAAACTACAGATTTGGACATAGTAAATAACTCCGTAACTGAGATCCCTTACCAAAAAAAAACTAAATAAATCACATTGTGGGAACAGTTTCTGCCCTTTTAAAGGAAAGAAACCCTTTAATTGCAGGCTTGCAATAACCACAGCCTTTGCTGTAATATGTGGAGAGAGATTGTCACTAGACTATTTGGAAAATCTGAGTCAAAACTGAACTGCATTCAAATCTACAGAGGCCTATATAGTTATGATGCTGTGCTCTGCTAAGGGACTGTTTAAAGTGTTGGTGTGGCCCTGAAGTTCGGCCATGACCAGGACAGTCAAAAGTGAGGTGTCAGCATTGTGGGTTATTGCAGTTATCCCTGAAACCAAAAATAAAGGTTGCTCTCATCACACTAGCAGTGTGTGCCCTCCCAGCAAACATGAGTGCAGGGAGAGGCCTAGAGGAAAAAGCTTATTTTTCCTTTTTACATCACAGCCCAATCCTCAATAAACTAGCCACGGCTGTGACTTCACCTCCAAATTACAAAAGAAAATGACCAGTCACATGCTATTTGTTAGTGGAGCTGGTTTTTTATTGAAGTCTAGATAAGCTGTTCTCATCCTCTCTAGCTGAACTTGGGTAACACATTCTGGTCTGACAAAATTCTTAAGCTGCAACAGACACAAGTTATATGGAATTGGGCATCATGTGCATACTGACACCACAGGACAAAGTGGCTAATTCCTGTGTAATCCTGTATGAACTTACATCCTTCTCATATTGACTTTAAAAGGATGATAAAACATTAACCCACATCTGGTCCATCTCTTTAAGCAAGGTGTACTGCTAATATTGTCATTTCCCAGCAGCTAAGCAGAAAGCACATGTCATCAAGGACTGTAATTTTTCTGGAGGGCTGTGTTGACAAGACAGGAATAATGTGTGAAGGTATTAACTGGATTAGACAGAAGAAATACCTTTCTTAAAGGCACAGCGTCAAACGGTCACAACTCTCTTGTGATACCAAGAAATTTCCCTAAAATGGCATGAGGTTATCCCCACTTCATGAAAGGTTGGTTTTTTCCTCTCACTCCTATTTCATCATGAATAAGTAGATCTGGTTCTATACCCTGACTCGCTGTTGTAAACTTTGATGAAAGTATCAAATACTCCAAGGTTTGTGTTAAAAAACTTTTAGAGCAAGAAATGTGTAACAGAGCTGAATTTTATTCCAGTTAGAACACAGTGGAAAGTGGAACAGGGAAGAAATGTAATAATTTGACCAGCTATGGTTTTGAGTCTCAGCAGTTGTACTGCATATTCCCAACAGACTTCTTGCAAAAGCAGCATTAACATTTCAGCAATCATACATTCAGAGTTTTGTTTAGCAGCAGAGTCTTACATCTAGCACAGTTCACTGCAAGGGGAAAAATACATGCAGCTCATCTTAATGAAAGCCAAAATTAGCATTTAGTTTCATAAAAATAAATGCTAGTATTTCTAAATAAATAACACATTTCAACTATGATGAAGATTTCCTATAATAATAGTAATAATTATTTGGGGTTTTTTAAATCAAATTTAGTCTTTGGAAGATATTCTCCGGCACATTTTGATCCATTTCTGCCAGCCAAAAGGGTAGAAAGAGTCCTAAAATCTCCATGATCATAACTCTAAGTTTCTCCAGCAAAGGTACCAACAGATGAGTTTAGGACAAGCAGTCAAGAAGGGCTATTGTAAAAAGGCTCAAAGCTGTCCAAGCTACACTTGGAAACACTGCAGAAATTTGGAGGGTGGAAATATTTTTAAGACATTCTAGTTCACCCCTTTGTTTGGCTCACTGGCCAATGTCACAAAAATAAGTATGATTGCTCACCTCCTCAGTCTAGAGGGATTTAGTACACTTGGGACTATTCCATTCTCCTCTGACAAAAGGTTTTATATAGACAGTGTTGGGCATTAATTACAGTAATTTGTTGATAGCTTTGTTCCCTAAGGAGATAAGGCTCATACACTTGCATTGTCGGTTTGGATGGACATCTGTCCCTCTTAACTTCTGAGCTCAGGGGTCATTTCAAACGAAAGAACTAAAAATCCTTGCAGATGTTACATTCTTACATGTTCCAAGAATACTGTTTGCTGGGTAAAGGAAAGGGGGAAAATATCTAGTTTACTGAGGGAGAAAGGTAGAATTCAGCCATAACCATCAGCATAGCAGAAGCTGGCTCTGACAAAAAAAAACAAACCCATGCTGTCTTTTGCCTAGAAGAAGTGAAATAAAAGGGATGGAGGTGAGCAGAATAATTGAAATGGTAGTATAAAGGAAATGAAACCTAAGCCTGTCAAAAGACAGACTCAAAAGTTTTGTTGCTCAGGGAACATCCTCCTTTCTTATATTATTGCATGATAGCAAAGCTCTCAAACAATATCAAGCCATCAGATTAAATGGCTGATTAAACACTCAGCTTGTTCCTTTGCATTATTACCAGGCTACCCAGGAAAGGTCTATGAAATGCACAAGTGCTCCACACACCAGCAACTCTTTACTAATTTTCTATGAAACTGACCACAGAATTGTTATAAAGTGTCAGGTTTATAACAGTTCAGTAGAGATCACAGGGTAGCCAGGGAAGACCAGACCATCAGAACTTCCAGATGCATTTCTCTTGGGTATCTATTTCCTTAGGTATTTGTTTCTTTCATTATGCTCAGTGTTATTATTCTCTGGCTTCATAAAAAACATCATCACTTTATTTCAACAATCACTCTGTGCTGTTCAAATTAAGCTGTTTAATCAGTACAGTTTCCTGAGGACTGATTTATATTGACTACTACTACAAAATTCTCTGTCACACTTAAAAGTATGCAGTCTGTGCATTACACATTTCTGTCTATCTTGCCATGAGTATTACTAAAGATCCCTACACACATATTATTTTTTGCTTCATGTTTCTGCTTTACATATTAGCATGGAGTCTTTGATGAAGTTATGAGCATGATGCTGTGGAAGAGAGAGCAAAGCTAACAACATCTTTACCAAGAGTAAAAAGGACAGCATAAACCACACAACAATATTTAAAGAACAAGAGTTTAATTTGGCATGTAATGTTTTCCTAAGAGGATCTTTATTTTCAATGCTATACATGTGAAAATAAGAATGAGTAAGTGGCTGGTTATCTACATGTATAAAAATATAAGCATCCTATCAAACATCTGCAAAGTCACCCTTCATGATATGCATCACTGAACAGACCTATTCCTTAACTTCTAATTAAAAGACTGCCTTTGCTTTTTTTAATTGCACTTGTAAATGCTACTGCATTCATCCATAAGTACATGAACTGTGAATAACAGCTACAAAACGTACACAGGACTCCAGTATTGTGCCTTTAGGGTTTCTTTTTACTTTCTGCACGTCAGCAGGTCAGCAGAGTCATCACGTTTATCTGTTCTTACAGCTCTCAATAGAAGAGACCAACAAAACTGAGGGACTTTGCCTTGGGAATTTTGCCTTTTAATAACTTCACTGAAATTACTAAGTCATATTTAAGAAAAATATACTCTTCTGTGGCAAACCAACAGACATTACATTTATGGCATCGTCATTTTAAGTTTAAATGTAATGAGTTATCAGTAAATGAAGGGCCTCATTTTCTAATACTAGTAACATTTAGAGTTTTTAGCACAAACACAAGTATTTTTAAGAAAACAGTTTATGGTTTTTATTACACTCATCTGTACTGAAAACGAGATTCTTCTGGGTCATGTGCCAGCAAATGGATAGGCAATAATTGATGAAAATACAGGCAATCCTTGTTCTAGAGATGCATTCAGCCACCTGGGACTTTAGTTATGATTCGCAATCAAGCAAATATGCAACCCATTTCAGTTCTACAAGCTGATACTCAGATTCAGTTTTTCCACAGAAACAAGGTGTAGGAAACCAGTAAAACATTACCACGTTATGTACATAACGTACTATGTAAATGCTCAGAAATTCTGCAGCACTAAAATGATTAAAAAACTAAATGATTCCTGTAAAATGTTTATATACTGTATATATATGTACACTAAATCACAAGTTCAATTCAAAACTGCCCCTATTCATAGCTCCTACGATGGATTTAGTAAGCTACCAGATTTTTCTTTAAAAAAAGAAAGCCATCTAGAGCAAAGTTGAACACTCTACTGAAAACTGATTTTATACAAAATCTTAAAAAACATACTTAAGAATTACTAAACAGAAACTAGAAAAAGACAGTCGTTCTCAAGAACAGCATTGTAAAAACCTAGTAGCTGTGATCAATGTCCTTTCATTTGTGGTATAAATAAGTTAAGCACAAAGAAATCATCTCAGAGTAAGGCATAAGGACAAACAGGTTTCGATCGGTCTTCAGGTGTATTGGCCTCTTCACTCTTATCTTATTGCTCATCTAATTTGGCAGGTATACATTTCTCTCCTTTTAAAAATACTCCATTGTACAACTATCTACAAATGGACAATACCCAGCAGTTTTGTATGCACATCTCCAGTTTAATCACATTGATAAGCAGTCTTGCTAATGTTAAAGAATATTCAAGCCGTGGTGATGCAAACTATTTTCACTTTAATGCAGCTGTGCAGACACTTAATGAAAGACCAAGTGGTGAACACAGACTGAGCACTGAAACTCAAGGTATATGGAGCTTAAGCTCTTGCAAAGGAATTAAGGTTTTGAAAACAAAACTCTGCTGTGAAATTCTTTGGTTAGAATACAAGTGCTAGCAGTATTTCTAAATTTGGAGTTAAAACCATTTATTATCCAAGAGTTTCAAAAATGTAGCCTCTGTATTTAGGCTATTTTTCAGTGAAGGTCTGAATGGACAGTACAGGGTTTTTAATCAAGCTCAGGTTTTAAGGGGAAGTGCTGTTGTATCCCAGTCTTCAGGTACTAGAAAGAACTGATCGAACTTCCCTACCATAAAACCTGATACTCAGATTATCTGTTCCCAAGCAAGGTACAGCTGCTCCCTCCAGGAACAAAAGACTGTTAGATAGCACAAACCAAATACAGCTTAGAAAGGGTAACTTCCCCTGAAGAAAATTGGCATCATTCTTGTTTTTCTAAAAACAGGGCTTAGTCCTTTCTAAGAAGCACTAAGTTTGTCTGAACAGAAGCACTAAGTCTGGAAAGAAATATTTAACTCTCAGCAGTGTCATTGCCCTCGCAATACTGCCATGAAAATTAAGAAACTGGTTCTTAAAAAAAAGTAACATGTGGGTTTGGCATAAATCCTGTTGGCTTCAGAACTTTACCGCACTAAAATGACAAAACATAAACTAACAAGCAGGGTCCTCATGATTACACTGATACTGTACATAAGGATTAATTCAACATACAGGATTTCAGCTTCCCAGGAAGCAGACCCTACCTTCACTCTGGCAAGCCTGGCTTCATCTCACCCCCATCATTTTTGCTTAAGGGAATATGTATTGAGATTTATATGCATATGAGAAGACAGTAACATCAAGAAAATTATAAGGACTTCACACCACCCAGGAAAGTTATGATCCACAAGCACTTTAATTTTCTAAAGCATTGCTGTTTTAACTGTGGAGGGAATAAACACGTGCCTCTAATGACACTTGATAGTTCAAATGACTGGTTATCCACTGAACCTGTCCTCTCACATCATCCTTAAGTGCCTGTTGTGCAAGCCCTGGTCCAGTTTAGTAGCTTGGAGAGGGTTTAAAGAGATAGCGAGCAGAGACGAGAGACAAAAATAACCAGTCATGAAGAGCCACATGCATGCCTCCTACAAATTTACTCATCTCTACAGATAAGTATGGGCTGGAGTGCTAACCCCTCACAGGCATCACTTTTATGTGGCAGTCTTTCACAGACAGGCATCGCTTTGATAGGGTGGGGAGAAAAATATGGACCATTATGGGTCTGTCCAAGACAAAATTCCACTTAAGGATATGGGGATAAGACAGCCATTTGTCATGCCACCTTTGACAAAAATTGCTGAAAAGCAACGGAGAAGTTCCTCAGACCCTAAATGGGTGTTTTTTAAAACACCACACCCTAACAGAGCTCACTCTCAGCTCCTTTGCACAGAGAGGAGCAGGGGCTGGGCACACACACACTTTCCTGGGATGGGTATTTGCCTATTCAGTCTACCTCTCTCCTTCCTCTCTTTCCTCGCTACCCACACAGCTACTGGGAAGCATAGGAGGGAGAATGACTGTGTGAGCCATGACACGGTGGGGGAGCTGGGACATGGCAGCCGAGGCACAACGTGGTGACTTCCTGTCCCCGGGGCCATCAGGAGATGCGTGCAGGAGGGGTGGGGGCTGCGCTGGGGGTCGACCTGCCTTGTGTATAGAAGCAGGTACCGGGGTGAAGAAAGCGCAGGGGTACACAGCTCCCAGCCACATCCTCCAGGGTGGGAGTGGACTGTGGGTGTGAGCGTGCAGAAGCCACTGCCTCACTCCCAGGCCACAGGGCCGGGCGGATGCTCAGTCCCGGCAGAAGACATACTCAGTGTAGCTGGTCCAGATCTTGTCATCCGCAGGACCTCCCTGTTCGGGGGCAAAGGCACAGGTGCCAGTGGAGGAGCAGGCGGCCATGCGGAAGCCAGCCTCGGAGAGCCGGTCGAAGGCTTGCTCGAGGAAGTTGAACTTGAGGTAGTATCGGGCGGTGTAACGCTCGGGAGGGCGGTCGGGGTCGCGGCTCTCGTTCAGCGTCTCCCCGAAGACCTCTTTGGCCAACGCCGTCTTGCCGCAGACGGTGATGCGGGCCACCCGTCGGAACTTGGCATCGGCCTGCGCCTCCCGCCCGATGGTGTAGGAGCCCCGATAGCCGATGGTGATGTAGCCCGAGCGCCGCCCGCCCGCTCCGTCCAGCGACTGAGAGGGCGTGAGTAGCGGCCCACCCGAGGGGCTGCGACTAGCGGTGGGCGACGGAGCGGACGCCGCAGCTCCGCCGCCGCCTCCTTCCAGCGGCTCGGCCTCCAGGTGGCCGAGGAGCGGCGGCGGCGGCTCATCGGTGCAGAGCGATCCGTCGCGGTGCAGTGCGGCGGGGCGGGCCGCGGCGGCGACCCGAGCCTGCGCCAGGCGGCGAGCCAGGTCGGGAAGCTGGAAATATTCAGCCTCCCGCTGAAGGCGGCTGCGCTCGGGGAAGTGCTCAGGCAGAACCAGCTGCAGGTCCCGCAGGTAGTCCAGGATGTAGCGGAAAAGGAAGCCGTCGCGGTCGAGGAAAAAGCGACCCTTGCTGTCCCGGGGCAGCTCGCTGGGCTGCTGCTGAGAGAACATGCGCCAAAGCAGCGAGTCGCGCACCGAGACCACGGTGCAGCGGCGCGTAACATACACCTGCCCTCCCACGTTCAGCTCCACGATCTCCGGGAAGGACGACCAGCCACCCGCCGCCGCTGCCGCCCCGCTCCCCGGAACCCCGCTTCCTGCCGCCGGCGAGACGCCGCCGCCGTTGGGCAGCCCGCGGGCGCTGTCCGCCAGGGCCATACCCGAGGAAGCCCGCCGCTGGCGGGAAGCCGCCTGCCTTCCTCCGCCGCCGCTGCCCACGAGGGAGCGCGCAGCCCTCCGCCGCTGCTGGCCGGACCCTCCCGCCCCGTCTGTCCCTGGAGCAGCGGGACCGCTTCTTGTCCCGCTACCGCTCAGCTGATCGCTGCCAGGCGGCAGCCAGACACCTCCGTCGGACTGCGAGCGGAGAGACCCCGCGGTAGCGGCGGAGCTGTGTTTATGTAGCGCGGCCGCACCTCCCGGTAGGCGTGGGAGGCTGGCGGGAGGCAGAGCCGAGCGCACGGGGAGGGGAAGGGGATGGCTCTGCACTGACGCAGGGTTCCCCATGGTCGTCGTGTGCTTCTCCCTTGTATCCCCTATCCTGCATGCCCGGCTGCGGCGGGGACCCTCAGCCTGCCCCGTGCTTCCTCTCCGAGAATGGGCACCACGGTGTGTGACCGGCCGGAGTTAAATTCTGGGGGAGCTGCGAGAGTGCCCTGACCACCTCCACCCCGGCTGTCCTCCGGGCTTCATTTCGCTCCCCGGCTTCTCCAAGACATATTTTCTGAGTCAAGACCACCTCTCCGTTTGCCCTGAGGTGCGGAAGCCGGGAAGTGGAGAGACGCCTCTGCCCCCCGACGGAGCCATGCTGTGCCCTTGCTAATCTTTCTAAGGCTCGTCCAAACCCTCGCCAAGCGAGACCTTCGATGAAATAATTGTGTCCCTTCCCTCCTGTCGCCTTCGCAGGAGAAAAGGCGAGTATACGGTGCCGCCCGCACTTGCTCACTAGGGTCCCCTGCCCGTTTCTGGGCTTGCAAGAGACTCAGGCTGTGCAGGCTTTTTAACACCGGTAAAGGCCCCGTGAAAACCTCCCGCCGATCCAGACCCCTGTGGGGAGACTGGGCGGGAGCCTCAGCGCTCCCCGTCAGGTGTCACCGAGAGCGCCGTGCCGGAGGAAGGTTCTGGCGATAGCGCCGAGGGGGACCTCGGGACCCCCCAAGGCTCAAGCGGCACTTCACTGTGAGCACTTGGCTTCTCGCGTCTGTGTGGATATATGTGTGATTGGGTGCCCATACGGCTCTGGTTTAGTTTGGTTCACGGGATCTATGTAAAACATAAGCACTTACTTAAAATGCATTGGCAGCAAGCATTTAAATTATGTTGCAGGATTTTGCTTGAATTTCATCTCCATTTCTGTTTCTCTTTGTAAGTACAGAGCCACTGCTCAGCTGCTCCTCAGTTGCTCTCCTCTGGGAGTTCAAGTGTGGTTTCTTCCTCAAGAGAGAAGCTGAAAAGGCAGAAAGGTCTGAGAAGTATTAAGGCAACAGTCTTCCTTTCATAGCGGCTACCATGTTGCAGACGCCCTCATGCAGTGGTCCGTGAAGAAGAAATCAGAAGATGAAGAGGTAGGGGGCAAGATGTCCTTCAAAAATTGAGAAATGAGAGAGGAAGGAAAGGCAAGTTAGTTCTCAAGAAGCAAGCTGTTTGCCCAACAGAAGAGGAGGAAGAAGAGGGGAAGTTGAGAAACAGAAGTTTTGAAAAAGGAATAGATTGTGAAGAATGATGTGCCAAGGGAGAGTTCACAATAAGATATTGTGGTCTGAGGAAGATGGAGTGGGCTTGGGGCACAGGTCACTTGGAAGTTACAGGTATTTCATCTGAACAAGACCAACAGTAGGGTAGCAAAGATG
This sequence comes from Dryobates pubescens, assembly GCF_014839835.1. Lineage (NCBI taxonomy): Eukaryota > Metazoa > Chordata > Aves > Piciformes > Picidae > Dryobates > Dryobates pubescens. Next base: position 26,506,497 of record NC_071618.1, on the reverse strand, counting down.
TGGAACATTACTTTGTCCTTGCAGGAAAGCCTGCTGCCAGGACTTTGACCCCGAAGTATTTTCATCTGTGGGAGCAAAATGGCAACAGAGCTTAATCCGACGTTCTGCTGACATTTTGCAACAAACAGCTTGTTTTCCTTCTTCTTCCTTTTTTTTTTTTCCCCTTTTCATTTGAGAGTAGTAGAAGAGAAGTGAAAACACTTCTGAAAGCTGTGGGGGGAAATAAAATAAGCCTGAATACAGACATAGGAGTTTGTCACTATAGGGGGAAAAAAAAAAAAAGGAAATAATGTGACTTATCTGCTAGCACACAGGGTGTCTTTGTTTTCTTCTATTATACTATTTTAAGGTAAGCTCACCAGACTAAAAGCACATGAAATTTTCACATGGTGGTTTGCTGGTGACAGTTTCGTGGAGTTACTTTTACCTTTCTGTCTCTTAATGTGGCATCTCCCCCCCCCACATCACCCTGCTCCTGGCCATACTTAGCAAGAAGCCACCTCAAGATCCTCCCACAGATTTGTATTTTAAACTCTGCTTCACTAGTGTGGGCTCTCTGTGGAGAGCACTGTGATTAAATTGTGCACCCAGAGGATGAGATCATGTAATGCTCCTGCGGGTGCTTATTCATAGCTGATAGAAGATTTTGTACTTACCATCAGGTGAGTCTTAACAAATGCTCCCCCAACCTTAAAAATAATGGGATGTTTAATTCATCTGTTAATAAAACTTAATTGTTCTGGCATTAGGTGAGTATTAATGTAGCTTAACAGAAATAGTGCTAACATATTTATTAACTTGAGCTTTTTATTTGAGATTTGTTAGATTTGAGTCCAGATTTCATTAGACCTCAGCTTACTGTATCTTCCAGCTCACGTTTTCAGAGGTTTCACAGGTTAGTAAATTACGATGCTCCTTCAGACACTGGCACTCCAGATCTTTACTTCCACCGGCCTATCATCTAGTGGGAGGCCAGATAAGAAGGACTCACCACGTTCATATGCAGCACCATATAATGTCCAAAGCTATGCACATTATAGGGAGTGGAGGGGGATACAGCTGTAATACACACCTCATTTGGCCCACTGTCCCAGATCTTTCTTTAGAGGTAAAACCAGACCATCCCACTACAATGTCCTATGTGCCAGTGTGCAAGCTGATTCCTGACTCCACTTCAAAAAGGGAGCAAGGAGCCTTCTCATGGGAAGATACTGTTCATACAGCCTGTTCAACAGCCCTGGGCAAAGACCCAGCTTACAGTGTTTGTGTCTGAGATAGCTGTCATTTTCTGGGCTTAAAAACATTCCCAGCACTGAAATATCTGGTCTGAAGCAACATCTCTTCAGACCAATTCTCTTCTCTGAGTGTCTCACTCCTGCTTTATGCAGGATACTTTTCCTGTCTGCAAGACTTTGGTTATTGTAACTTCCTTCTTTAAAAGGTTTTTTTCCTCTTTTCTCAGAACGTTCACGTTTGGGGTTTTTTTTCCTCCATTTCTTATCTTTGTTTCTTTTTCATTTGGCTATTTCTTTCCTGTGAGGAAAATTGGACTTCATCTGGGAGCATTACAATGGGTAAATATATCAACTGGCTTTGCTTACATGTCAGTCACTGGGTTGCATAACAGTCATAATCTCAGTGGTTTATTCTTATTTTGTGTGGGAAGCAGTGAAATATTAGTACGTGTAACACTCAAGGCTGCCACAGAACGTCTCGTAAGGCATGCACACACAAACCCCCCACACACACACCCCCCGTAAGAGACTCTAAATATTAAATATGGTCTAATGGACAGTCTAGCCTGTATGACAGTAAATGTATGGTTTAATTTCTTTGACTGTGCAGTACCATGACATTTCTGAATGTTTCCTTCTTCTGGTGAGACCGTCACATTTCAGTTTTTGCTACTAGTTGCCTCCCAGAACTAGCTGAATGTTTGGTGCATGCTGCCTTACTCAGATGGGGTCAAACACATTTTCTTCTTTTAATGTTTTGGGACGTTTACATTGGGTTGCGGGTGTTTAAAAAATGAATGAAGCCCTTTTTCGTATTTTGGGTAGCACACCCACAGGTGGTCCATCTTTATTCCAGTGTGGTTTCCTTCACAAACCGTAGGGGAAGGGTAACACCTAGTGGGAGTAACCCCACACTGCAACTACGAAAGGGAAAGGGTCCCGGAGTATCCTCGCATAAAGAATAAAACTATTCTTTTTCGGTCACAAAATGTAGATAACAATTGTATTACTATATTCAGCTGTTTTGTGAGAAATTTCAGAAAGCAGTAACACGCTTAACCCCTGCTCTGATCTAAGAGTGGTGGACTTATCATTTGTTCTTTCAGTCTGTATTGTGTGAAACAGTAAAATGCCTAATTAGATGTAACTGAATTTTTAAATCATTAATACTGAATTCAGTGACGTATTTAACCTCTTGTGTAAAACCAAGAGAAGGAGTTAGTGATCTAAACTTACACGGAGGCTCAAGTATACTGATTTAAGTTTCACAATCTTGTTTAGAGGACGCAGGGAAAAGAGTATGGTTAATCACACAGCAGAGTTTAGTGCCTAAAACTTGGGAATTCTTTACATTTCTGGGACTTACATGTTCTCTAAAGTGTGTGCAGTTCTGTAGGCTTAACTTTGACTGTCAATGAATAGCTTTTAAGTGAAACCTTTTGCATTTCTGAATCGTTGCTCAGGATGCAATTACCAGGCTCAGCCTCATACTCAAAGCTGATACCAAGTAATGTTGCCAAAAACTTGAATTGTGCATTATTCCACCCACAAACAGAAGAGCTCGACACCTTCTAAAAAGAGTGCTTGCTTTCTCTCTGCAAACTTGGTCTCACAGTCTGTATATAACTGGACAACACAAATTCATAAATTTCCATATTTCATGTAAATTGTCTTTCATTAACTGATATTATCTGTTCATAGAGACCTTTATTTGTCTATACGTTTGCACACACAGTTGAATATGCCCAGCTGGAACTGCACATACTAGGAAGTCCAGCTACTTTGAAAACACTTGTGTGCAAGCATGGAAGATACTGAAGAATCATAAAGTAATTCAGGTTGGAAGTGACCTCAAGAGGTCACAAAGTGCTCAAGCAGTGTGATACAGACATTACTTTAAATAATTTTTCAGGACAATGCTCTGCAGAGTAGAGAGAGGGAAGGATGAAGGGAGGACAAGCATTAGTTGTGTATTCCGTGTCCTTGGCCAACACAGAGCTACAGAGTGTGCCTGAGAGACATAATGAAGCAAGCAATCGGTGAAGTTTGTATTAATTTGCTTCAAGCGCTTCTTCAAAAATTGGAAGACAAAAGGTACCCTCTCAATGTCATGGTGACATGTAGGTTGTTTCTGTCTCAGTAAAGAAAAGCATAAAGGGAGGTGTCTTCCACAAACATCTTGAGCATCCCTGAATATGGAGGACACGAGAAAAGAGGCCATGCACCTTAAGCTGAAGGTGGAAGTACTTCCAGCAGCTTCTTTTCAGGTGATACTTCAGGAAAATGTGATGTTTAATTTCCTCTTTCCCTGCTTTGCTTAATTATCAGGAAGTCACAGCTTTCTCTGATACCAGACCAGCAGAGGAGAGCTATGTCATTTTATAATATGTAGTGTGTGGTATTTTACATGAGTAACATGTGAAGTCTTTCTCCTGTGCTAAATTAGTCATAACCCCTATGGAGCAGTTTTGAATCCGGCTTCTTCTTGTGAGCCTTGGCTTTCTGAAATTAATCTTTCGTATCTCTGTGAAACATTTCATTCACGTCTTCAAATCTTCCCTTGGCGGTTTTCTTATCTGTGAATAAATAGCATTCTGACCTAGATTCTACCACAGCAATGACAGAAAGACGACCAGACTTTTGCAGACATGAATGGAAACTGCATCAATCTTCTTCATTAGCCATCAACACAGATCAACAGCCTTACACTATCTCCTAGATTTTGACAGTATGAGGATTCAGCGAAAGAGCTTCTCCTAACAGGGAAAATGCAACTCATTATCTAGCTAATTAGGATATCAAAACCAACCTCTACTTCTACTTCTTATCAGCCTGCCTTCCTGTAGTGTCAGTCAGGCTTCAACCCTGGTTTTCATGGGGCAAAAGAACATTGGGTTTTTGGAGGGACCTGCAATCACAAGAGCATTGCTTTGTAAAGGAGCCAGTTAAAGATTGCACCTAAGCCTGTTCCTCTGAGAAGATAATCATAAGGGTGGGTAACATTCTATCCAAAAGAAAATGCTTTTAAATAACATTTTCAAAATGCACAGGTCTTGATTATACCCTTTTCTTGGGAAAAAACCCAAACCCACTGAAGGTTAAAAAAAAAAAAAAGGGATTTCAAAGTGTATTTATAAAATTATCTTTTCTGGTGATTCTTCAAAGGTCAAATAGCTAATGATTATGACATTGGTGGTTGTGTGTTTAGCTGTGGTTACTGGAGGTATGCTGTTTATTAATCCAGCACTCTTCAAAATCATGCCTGTGGTTAGTGAATAGTAATTAATGCATTTGCTTTTGCTTTGTGCCACTATGTGCCAATGCCAGCTGTGCTTAACCAATGTTAGTACATTAACATTCTATTCTAGTCTATTAAAATAGAAAAATTAAATGTAATCGCTCATTTTGACAGCCTCAAAAACTGAATCTTCTGTTTTGATCTCTTTGCATCTTTTTTTCTGTTTAAATCATAGTATCATAGAATCAGTCAGGGTTGGAAGGGACCACAAGGATCATCTAGTTCCAATCCCCCCTGCCATGGGCAGGGACACCTCACACTAGATCAGGCTGGCCAGAGCCTCATCCAGCCTGGGCTTAAAACACCTCCAGGGATGGGGCCTCAACCACCTCCCTGGACAACCCATTCCAGGGCTTCACCACTCTCATGGGGAAGAACTTCCTCCTCACATCCAGCCTGAATCTCCCCACCTCCAGCTTCATTCTATTCCCCCTAGTCCTATCACTACCTGATATCCCGAGAAGCCACCTTGGAGTCCCCATTCAGATACTGGAAGGCCACAATTAGATCACCTCAGAGCCTTATTTTCTCCAGACTGAACTCTTTCAGTCTGTCCTCACAGGAGAGGTGCTCCAGCCCTCTGATCATCCTCGTGGCCCTTCTCTGGACACGTTCCAGCACCTCCATATCCCTCTTGTAACAGGGGCTCCAGAACTGGATGCAGTACTCCAGGTGGGGTCTCAACAGAGCTGAGTAGAGGGGGAGAATCACCTCCCTTGATCTGCTGGCCACACTTCTCTTGATGCAGCCCAGGATCTGTTTACTGGATCTGTTTACTGGAAGAAATACCAAAATTCTTACCAGGGATGCTTACAGCACCTGTAAAAGTATAAAAGGAGTGAAAGCCATTAGATGACAACCCACAGCAGGCATTTCAGTATATAAAAAGACAAATTATTTTTTTACCACTTTAGCTATGTAAGTGATTACCTAAGAAGACCATGCTTGCGCTATTTTTTTTTCCTCTGCTGAGATCTAAGCTCATGTACTCAGTGGCAGAACTGACCATATGGTGTCAAACCCTACTTGTTTCACAGTCCTTGTAGACTAATGAGTGCTAGAGTAAACTGTCAAGGCATGAACAGCTTCACAACACTTGTACAGTGTTTCACAGTTCCCTGCTTGCTTAGATCCCCCCCAGGGTATCTGTGCTGAAGGATGTTTTGAATACAGTAGAGGTGATTCTGCCTTTCTGCTGGGCTCCACAATTATATGATCTGTCCACCAAACTTCATTATCTCTTGGCACAGACTGAAATGAAATTAATGAAGTCTCAGTATTCACCTTTCCACCAATTTATATACACATAAAAAGAGAGAATCTTTATTGGTAGGATACTCAAACTTGTTTCTTTCTTTTTTATTTTTGGCCTCAGAGCACAGACCTTCCTATAGGGTGGGTGCAGCTCCACAAGCTCTTAGCTTTTCCAGGCATCCTGTAAAAAAATCTATTCTGTCAGGACCTTGCCAAAGTACTTATCTCTGAAGGCTATAACTAGGGTTCATGCCAGGGGGACATCTGTGAGTGAAGGCTGTAATTAGATACTGTTAGCTCCTGCAGGCACCATATCTCAGCTGTGCAACCCTTGCCAGAATGAGATGCTGGACCTCCTATTCACTGATAGCCTCTCTGACCTGCCACATAAACTAATGTGTCATGAAGAATTTCTTTTCACTTACTTGGTGGGGGAAATAATTTGCTGCCTAACCAACAAAAATCTCTGCCCAGGGAGAGAAATAGCAGAAGTTAGGTTCTGCTTGGGCTGAAGCTGAGTTTGCCAGGAGATTCCCTTCAGCCCTCATCCTCAGCAGTGTTTCCAGAACTTCTATCCATTATCCATTGGGTAACCCAACTTGACTTTCTGTTTCAATTGTGCCAAGGTCAAAGACACTTGACATAAACTTTACCAGGTGTAGCTGATGGCTCCCCAGCTTCCCAACCTTCCGTGCCAAGGAGGTTACTGCCCAAAGTGATAAAAAGCAGCTGCTTCTTAACTGTAAAGGAAAACAGATTTGCTGCAGTTCATCTGGAGGTGAGTTTGGTATGGTTGTCTTCATTCTTACAAAAGTTCATTGTATGTATTTTGCTCTTTACTTGGAGAGGCTAAAATAGGGTTAAATCAATGTTTCTAGAAATTTCTGAAGGTGCTTTCCTGTTTCAAGTGTTTACACAGAGGGATTTCCACTCTGCTTCTTAGAGATTTCCTGTAAAATATTATCTGTCTACAATATTTGGAGGTTTCAGTCTTGTATGTAAATGTAAATAGCACATTCTTACTAAAAATGAGCATGCTGACAGTATAAATATTTCAGAGTCTGTCAGAACATTTAAGATATATCTGCAATGAAAAATGTGTGGGTTCAATTTAAGGAAGTTTTAAGCAAAATTCTGAATTAATAGACATATCACAAGCACTTAATTCCAGCAGTCTTCAGGCTTTTTGAGCCCCTCAAAATACAGGAATTAGATTTTTTTTAAGATCTTCTCTTTTTGTATACCTGCAAGCTGTTGATAAAGATTATTTATTAATTGCATATGAACTAAGCAGAGAAATTGTTTCCTGTATCTGCAACAAGACAACTGTAGAAGTATATACCATAAAGTTTTACAGTATCACTGTATCAGTATCACAGTGTCACTAAGGTTGGAAGAGACCTCCAGGATCATCGAGTCCAACCTGTCTCCACAGACCTCATGTCTAGACCATGGCACCAAGTGCCACGTCCAATCTCTTCTTGAACACCTCCAGGGATGGTGACTCCACCACCTCCCTGGGCAGCACATTCCAATGACGAACGACTCGCTCGGTGAAGAACTTTCTCCTCACCTCGAGTCTAAACCTCCCCTGGCACAGCTTGGGACTGTGTCCTCTTGTTCTGGTGCTGGTTGCTAGAGAAAAGAGACCAACCCCTTATTTTCACCTTTTCACTTTTTTATGGGTGTTGTGTATGTACAGCTTTCCTGACTGCCTTCCTCAGAAAATGGAAAGCCTTCCTCATTATTGTTTGCATTTTTCAACTGCATGCCCTGAGTCTAGATTCTATCAGAACTAAGTCTCCTGAATAAAATCCTTTCAAATAAAACAAGAAAGAATAATTTTAAAAAACCCAATCTCTTTATCTCAAGAAGGTTAAATCATATAGAAATAGGTTGAGATTATAGGATGTATCTCAGCAAAGCAGAAGCTTATCTGAAGGGCAGGAGATAAGCATAAGACCTGCAGTCATAGTGACAAAAAAGGCTTCTGGAATAAGAAAAGATCTATTTGTAAGTCAAGACACTGTCTGTGACTGACAGCCTAGAAAACAGAAAGAAAATTAAAAAGATAGCCAAGCATGCATTAGGTTTATTAAGACAGAGGGGGGGAAATGAAATATATACCTAATGGAAAAAAACCCAAACCAGCCAACTAACAACAAAAAACCACCCCTCAAAAAAAGCCAACAAAAAAACCCCAAACCAACCAACCAACCAACCAAAACCCCCAAACCAACCCAGGATGATTATTTCTGTGTTTTATGTGTCCTAAGTCCATATCTTCAGCATTTTAGAAGAGCACTATAGTAACTTAGCCAGGTTTTTAATACTGTGTATTGGTAATAAATGTGGCTATTCAGACCTGTCTGGTTGTGGAGTTGACCTCCCTTCTTAACCACTCAGCCTCTGTCTTCCAATTAAAGCTGAGGACAGCTGTTTGTTGTTCCTGGTTTTTTGTTTATATTGTTTAAATTGTTGCATGTTCCCACTGTGAGATATCTGTTCCACAACTGAATATTTCAAACCAGTAAATAGGTTTTATTAATATTTTCCACTGGATTTTTTAATGATTAATAAAGTTATTAATATTTTTAGCAACCATTCTGCCTATGGAATATTAATAGCCTCCTTATGATCATAACAGCTTATACAATGTAAAAACATTTAACTATTTAGTATTAGTAACTATATTGCCCACAGGAACTCTACAGAAGTGAGTTTGGTATATTCCAGCAGTACATATTCAATGTACAGGTTGGGAAACACCAAGATAAACTCATCTATATATATTATAATGACTGATGCTCTTCCCAACTAGTTTTTCTGTGTTTCATGTAATTTATTCTTCTGCATAACTTTTTTTCCCCCCTTACACTGCACAAAAAATGTGTGTTTTCTCTGTGAAGAATAAAATGTGGTTTGCTGATCTCAGCTGATTATTGCCAGTAAACTCACTGAGCACTTAAACCCCACAGATTATACCAGATTGAAGTAATGCCTGGTTTGTTCCATTCACTAGCCCTGCATCTTGAGTATTCTTGCAGGATTTAAACAATTCCTCTTCTATAAAATACTCTGGAGTACACAGGCTAGGTTCTATAAGAACATTTAGGACACTCTAAAGATTCTTGGCTTGAAGACAGAAAGCTAGTTTCATAGTATCAGTCAGGGTTGGAAGGGCCCACAAGGATCATCTAGTTCCAACCCCCCTGCCATGGGCAGGGACACCCCACACTAGATCAGGCTGGCCAGAGCCTCATCCAGCCTGGGCTTAAACACCTCCAGGGATGGGGCCTCAACCACCTCCCTGGACAACCCATTCCAGGGCTTCACCACTCTCATAGTGAAGAACTTCCTCCTCATGTCCAGCCTGAATCTCCCCACCTCCAGCTTCATTCCATTTCCCCTAGTCCTATCACTACCACTAGTTAGCAGTCTTAACCACACAATTCCAATTTACATTAATTAGACTGTTTGGCTACAGGTTGGATTATTGTAGGTCCCTTGAAAGTGAAATATTCTTTTTTCCTCAGATTTGATTGTCTCAACCCTTGTTATTATGCAAATCATAAATCCATCCACACTTCTGACAAATTGCTGCACAGGAAAGCGTAAATAATTTAATTCATTCATCCCTACCCCTAAGGCACATGCATCTATCACTTGAACTAGTTAGACAGTAGGTAGGTTTGTGCTCTTTCAAGCTGCTGTATCAGAGACATAATATACTGGTACAGGCACATGAAATCTGGATATTCTTTCTCTGCTTATACTGCATGAATAAGCAAATATGTACCCATTTAATTAGTAATTTTTTTCTTGACTTCTGCTTTCCATTCTTGTTAAGTTTGAACTTCCATTGTAGCTTACTACCTCAAGTTATATTCTGATTATTTCTTGACTATTTGTGTGCTTACTGTCATGTGTTTTAACTAGTCTGGGAGCATCATATTGAATGTCATAATTTCTGTGAAGATTCATAGTCCTTTTCTTTAGAAAGGACTCTGAGTACATTCACAGTGCTTTGATTGGGCAAACCTTCTAGACTGATGCATTTGAATGAGGACTTGTTCAAATACAAACCAGCTGAGAAATGCCAGGCATGTGGCTGTCCAGAAGGCAATGCTATTCATTCCTTTGTCACAGCTAAATGCCATATCTGTCTGTGGAAATATTCCTTTACTCCACTTTGGTTGAAGCCACAAGTGTTAGAAGTTAACCTGTTTGAATTTGCAGGTGGCGCAGAGGCAAGAAATATGTTGGCACACAATTATCTTGGGTGTCCACCTTCTGACATTCCAAAGAGTTTCCCAGGAATAAATAAAAACCACTGAAGACACTAGCAGAACAGGGCTTTGGTTCAGGAATTAGAGTGATGTATGAGGGAGGGACAAAAGAATGGGCTTACAGAGCAGTATTACTATATCTTGGGTAGTGAAGCAGGAGGCAGCCTGACTTGATATGCAAAGATGATCCCAATTCAAGGCATTAAAAGACAACATACTGAGCAGGTTGTCATGCCATGCTATGTGCCAAGTGCTAGTTTTAATGTGAAAGGCAGTTTTCTTTAGCATCTAGCACAACAAAGTGATGATCCAAGAGACTGGAAGCTTTATTGTGGTTTGGTTTGGTTTTTGTTTGTTGCCTGGTTTTGTTGTGGGGGTTTTTTGTTTGTTTGTGGATGTTTTGTTTTGTTTTTCTGGTGAAATCCATATGCAAACGTAAATCTAGATCCTGACATTTTGGTCTCTTGGTGGCACAGGTCACCCATCAGGATTCACCCAGCATGTATGACTGACAGTATTGTATGCATGCCTTTTCCTATAGACTTATTTATTTCATCTAAACATTTCCTGGGGGGAGATCTGAAATTTAATTTCCCAGTGCAGTGACTTTCCTTCAAAATTTGCGTAGGCGTTGTTGTAAGAGAAAAATCATCACCTGTTTGGGAGTTTCTGGCAACCTTTGCAGCTCAGTAGTTAAATCACAAAATTCATATCAAATTCTTTAATAAATTGTCATCAAAACCTTCAGGGTCACAAGTGTACATCTTAAAACCCAGTACAGTTTCTTTAGTACTGACTTTGTAGTGACCTTACTTTTTACTAGTTAGGTCAGTTGTGACTTAGTTAACCTGGATGAGCCACATCTTTTGCTAGCCACAAACATCAGTGCCCCACTTCCACAAAGCTTTAGAGCAATAGTAGTGGCTATTATCTTCTCCCAATGAGGTGCTATTTTAGCACTAGGAATGTTGTGATAATCTCTGTCATGATCTTAAAATAGTAACTAGGTACATTTCTGGTAGCGCTTGTTAAGGACAAGACTTCTAAGATTCTGGCTAACAATTTCAGCTATATAGGACAGATGACCTAGAAAGATGTAAATACATGCACTATCGCTTTTAGGCCATGCATCTTAATGTTATTTTGAACTTTGTTTTCTTGAGTGTTCTTCTATTATCACTGTTGTCTGTTGTCCATCATGCCTCTAAGGACAGCACATTTAATATAAAGCCCTTGTTGGGCTGGAATGGAATGGAATGGAATGGAATGGAATGGAATGGAATGGAATGGAATGGAATGGAATGGAATGGAATAAACCAGGTTGGAAGAGACCTTCAAGATCATCAAGTCCAAACCATCATCCAACACCATCTAATCAACTGAACCATGCAACCAAGCACCCCATCAAGTCTCCTCCTAATCACCTCCAATGATGGTGACTCCACCACCTCCCTGGGCAGCCCATTCCAACGGCCAATCACGCTCTCTATGAAGAATTTCTTCCTAACATCCAGTCTAAACCTCCCCTGGTGCAGCTTGAGACTGTGTCCTCTTGTTCTGGTGCTGCTTGCCTGGGAGAAGAGACCAACCCCCACCTGGCTACAACCTCCCTTCAGGTAGTTGTAGAGAGCAATAAGGTCTCCCCTGAGCCTCCTCTTCTTCAGGCTAAGCAACCCCAGCTCCCTCAGCCTCTCCTCACAGGGCTTGTGTTCCAAACCCCTCACCAACTTCGTTGCCCTTCTCTGGACACGTTCCAGCAAATCAACAACTTTCCTAAACTGAGGGGCCCAGAACTGGACACAAGACTCAAGGTGTGGCCTAACCAGTGCAGTGTACAGGGGCAGAATGACCTCCCTGCTCCTGCTGGCCACACTGTTCCTGATACAGGCCAGGATGCCATTGGCCCTCTTGGCCATCTGGGCACACTGCAGGCTCATGTTCAGCCTACTATCAACCAGCACCCCCAGGTCCCTTTCTGCCTGGCTGCTCTCCAGCCACTCTGACGACAGCCTGTAGCTGCTAATTACCTACAGTTTCAGTAAATTCCTTACATAAGTCTTTACAGTGAACTAGCCAAAGATAACAGCATCAGCAGGGGTGGCAAGATGGATTATTTTGGTTTTGAAACTGTCACAGGACCATCATGGTAGCTTAATTTATTCTGTGACAAGTTGCAAAGGGTTGGTATTTGATTTTATGGTAGTAACACTTTTAAGTTATTTTTGAACATTTACTTTTGGAGTAAATGTATTTTTACAGCACACACCAACACACTAACTTTTACCAACCAGGCCTTGGTTCCCTTGGTGAGAGGGAGTGCCATGTCCCTGAGAGCAGCAGGTGGCAGTGCTGTCTCTGCTCACTCCTCTTAAGACACTGCATTAGCACAGTTCTAATAAGCCATTTCATGAAGAACATTCAGGTTCCTTCAAACAGGTGCCCTTCTGCTTGTGGGCAGTACCAGATAACCTCATTAGGGTGGTGTGAACTTGCTGTCCCAACTGTGAATTCTGTGTGACATTCTTCTGAATCACACATGTAGCATTTGCTGCAGTGTGGCAGTTTTAGGCTGATGCCTGGGAAACTTTTCCACAGACTGAGTAGAAAGTGATTGACTATAAATAAATTGCCACTGGATGCAAAAGAAAAACAATGATAATGTCTAAATAATCTCATTGGTCTGATAACTAATGTAGAGTTAGTTGTATAAACTAACTCTTTCTCTTTTTGGCTTTCTTTGCTCTAGCTGATACTAGCTGGTGGCTTTTTCTTGGATGTTGCTGACCTTGGCTGCATTCTTGTTGTGGCTAAGTACTAGCAAGCTACTCTCTGCTCTTCTCACTCTCTTTTCCCTTGTACAGTGGCAGGGAAGGGAGTTGAGAGGGGGATGCTGTTGGTAACCTCCCGTATTTTGTCCGGGGGGTTCTCGTGTTGTTTATAAATTGTAAATACATGTAACTATTGTATATTTTATACCTACTCATTCCATTTCATACTTCTAGATTTTAATTTGCTTGTGAATATAGCTTCATTTGCTTCCACTGAGCTAGTCTGACAATTTTATTTTGGGGGGTAATTCTCTCAAATTAGTTGGGAGTAATTTCAACCCACCACACTCCAGTCTTTGTAGCAAGGAGTATAGGTGTGTAGGTATGTTAGCAAGGACTACAAGTGACTTTTCACTGCTTTTATTTTTAGCCCAAGATTTATTTACCCAAAATCGAATTAAACATACATCTTCGCTGATGCCATTGGCAACCTTCACTGGCAGATGCAGTTGCCATCTAGATTCCTAAAGGTTAAAAAAATACAGTAACACTGTTGTCCAAGTAAAAAAATCATTCCAAAATCACATGATTAAATAGTGATTGCTTTTATTCCAGCTCTTTTCTCACCAGTAAGTGCAGCAGCAGTGTCACTGGCAGAGCTGAACTCTGCTAATGCACTAACACTACTGCTTCACCGCTTAACTAGATGTCTGTCAGGAAAGCAGTAGATGGGGTGCCTGGACATGCCTTTGTCTTCTCCAGATCTGTCAACTCTTTTTCCAGTCTGTGTCTCTGAGGTTAAGACAGACCAGCTGGTTTGTGTCTGCTGGCTCAGGAGCAAGTTGTCTTGCAGACAGAGTTAACTGAAGTGACCCAATAAAGAGCAAAAAACCCCCACAAATAATCAAACAACAACCAAAAAAAAAGGGGACGGGACAGACACCCATCCCCACTAAAAAAAATCAAACAACCAAAGACAACAACAACAAACCCCAAACCACCAAGATTAAAGACTAAGCAATAGAGATAATCAGGGGTCCAAAATGACAGCTCACATCTCAGTATGGGTATGCCAAAGAGGATGTCTGCTACCTGCAGGGGACGGAGTTAGGACTGAAGGAGAAGAGGATCTGGGACAGAGCGACAGAAGCTGCCTTAGCTTGAGACCCATGGGCATGGCAGATGTGGTGGGAGTAAGCCACAAGACCAGACATTCATGATAAGAGTGATGAAGTACGTCAAATGGGGTCATCCTTTCTTTTTTACCTTCTAGCTTTTTGCCAATATTTTGAATGACCAAGACAAAACCAGAATCTGTAGGAGCAATAAACATCATCTGTGTGCCCTCTGTTATGCCAAGAGGGCTCACATAAAGACCTCTGAAGTTCAAGGCAAGTAAGATAGAAAGCATAACAACAAACTGAAAAGCAAAATATTTTTCTTTGAAGAGCTATGTGAATCACTGTGGTCAAGTTTCTGAGTTTTAGACATGCTAAAACTAGTTGTCTATATAACCATGAAAGCATTTCTGTCAGCTTACTATACAAATATGTATCTGGTTTTGTCTTTTATTTGGTCTCCTCAAATGGGATACCTGAGTTACCTGATGGGCAGTATATTTGATGCAGTGTCACCAGAATAAAGAAAAGCTCAGGCTTTTGTAACATTACACCCTGTAAACACATATCTGTCAAACTGAAAATGTTTGGAAGTTCCCCTGTGTGGCAATGCCAGCGACGAGCAGTGTGAGCAATCTGGCAGTGCAGGCCTAGAGCCTGACATGGTGGTAGCCATCCTCAGCATAAGTGCAGAGCCAGCTATCCGTGTACCAAAACAGTGCTGTGCCTGCAGCATGTAACTAAAGCAAGGCACTGGTAGCTGTAAACACAGCAAGTTATCTTGGGACAACAGGACATGCACCTGCATCAACAAACCTCACGTGTCATCAGTAGTTGGACCAGTAATCTACAATACTGTGATGTGTGGTCACTCATAGGGAACCAGTGAGTCCATGCCAACAAGGCACTCCGAGTTTATATAAGTTGTGGAAGTTCCCTTGCTAGGCACTTCTGCCTTTCCTCTCCCTTCTCTTTCTGTGCTTTACTGTGCTATACTCACCATAGGCCTGTGCCATAGGCCTGCAATACTGGAACAATAAAGGATCGATAGTAGATCATATTGATCAGCTGTATTGATTCCAATCATCTCCGCCGCCAATACCCCTGGGTTTGGTTATTTTATTTTTTTAATTCCTATAAGTAAGTGTGTCTTTTTGGTTGTCTTTTGGTGAATTGTCTGAGGAAATCATTCCTTCCATAAGGGCAGACAGAAATGAGAGAAGGAAATGTGTAGAGAATGTTCATCTAAGGGTTGTTGCCAGGACTGAGAGAGGGGAGATTATTTGTGCATCATCCTGCTTTGGACTCATAAAGTAGATGGGCTGCATCTGGCAATGTGGGAACAGACTGCATCAGTGCAGATCACCATTAAGGGAGTGAAATTAAATTAAGTCATCACACACAGAAGCCTGGAGGAGTTGTAGACACATCTTCAGGATTGTGTTAGCATTTTGTTCTTTCCCATTCCATGTGGTACTGTCCTTTCCCATTGAATTATCTATGTGATAAAAGTACACCTGTCATCAGTCAGGCAGTCACAACCGTGTATCACACTGATGGATCAGGATCACAACGTGTGTCCAAACAACAAAGCTTCAGAGCAAAAACATACAGGGAGCCCACTGGGGAGAAATAGAGAAGAGTCATATCTAAGGTAGAGGAACTGACGATTTTATGATGTCTGCAGACTTCAGCATTCTCACACACAAACAGGAAGAAGATGCTAACATTAAGAGGCAGAATGAGGAACAAGTTTAAAAATGAACTGTGGTACATGTCACAAAAGGTTGTCAGTGCAGCTTTCTGACTAGTTAGTTCACAGAGGCAGTGAAGTCTTTCAAGTTTCCTATCTCTCTCTAATCAGTCCCATTAGAACAAGTAGATCCCAGCTTCAAAGGTAGAAGGGCTCGTCAAAGAAGAAAGCTGCCCGATCTTCAAACCGTGGATGGCAGCTTTGTGTCCCACAGTAGTGGTTCCCCTGTGAGGCTGCACAGCACCGGCAGGGTGGGCGTGGTTACACAGCAAGTTCTGTGCTCAGATTTCTTTGAAGGGCTTACGTGCTCTCCCTAAATTATTATTGATCCTCACCATTTGACAGGACTTATAAAAACTTGAAAAGATACTCTGTGAAGCATACTTCTTAACTCAATCCCTCACTTGTAAAGTCTGAATTTGTCTGAATCCACAGGCTTGTTCCATTTGAACTGTTTTGGCCAGTCCTTTAGATAAAGTTTTATGAATGTAATTGACATATTTTATTAAGTGCCTGTTTTATTCCTCCTACAGGGCTTTTCCCAGAACATCCCTACAGTAAAGGGAGTGGAGAGTTTTGTACAGAAAAGCTGTGGTGTTTTGTTTGTCCACTTCACTAGAGAACATCACTAATAACAACATTTCTTGACTAGGGAGAGAAAAAAGGTGAAGTGTATTTCAGTATTTTCCAAATCTGATTCATTGATTCTGAAGTCTGTAATTTCTGGAGAAGTTTTCTAAGTAAGTAAATAAATCTGAATACAGCACATCTCTCTGCTTCATTTTACCTCCAATTTCACATTTTTGCAGCTTGACTATAAACACCACTTATTCATTGAAAAAAATGAATGCTGGCTGTTATGCTTCTGCTATATAAATGAAATTGTATATCTCAGCATAGACATTTCCCAGTTGGTCATCCTACTTCCAGTATTTGCAACTGGACTTCCATCATGCTTGTGAAGTCCCATTTACAGTCTGAACCACAAGATGGGGAATCCACCACTGAAATATGATTTATTCTCATGGGCTTATCTTCATGGTGTATTTAGAGACCATCTGTGCCAATCCAGGACTTTTTCCAGAATACAAAGCAGATTCTGAGTAGTGTGTCTGATGATGTGCCTGTGGACAGTGTGGCCACAGATGCTTCTCTAATTTTCAACAAAATATTAGTCAAATAGCAGACATCTGCATAATGCACTGACAATGACTCCAGTGAAGAAAACTCCACAATATTCTTATGTACAGTATTTAAATGTTTCAGTGTCCAGTACCCTGCCTGTTATAAAGGTGGTGTTATTCACATAAACCAAGGATCTTTGATAAATACTTAGCAGATTTCTTTTTGTCTTCTTTCTCAGTGGTAACAGCAAAGT
The DNA here is from genome assembly GCF_014839835.1 of Dryobates pubescens. Taxonomy (NCBI): domain Eukaryota; kingdom Metazoa; phylum Chordata; class Aves; order Piciformes; family Picidae; genus Dryobates; species Dryobates pubescens. The sequence continues at coordinate 26,489,404 of NC_071618.1, read as the reverse complement.
TGGTCAACACTTTCTCCTTTCTAAGATATGCAGATTGTATTTCTGGGTAATGTACCTGGTATAGTACATTTTCACAATAAAGTTAAACCAGTCTGAATGTTAGCTGCTGAACCACCCTAAGTTTTCCCCACTCATTCCAAGGAATGTTTAATGTGTAATATTCAGTTATGAGTGATCATACCATCAGAAAGATTAAGATTTGTTGCTGTTCTTCTGACCCTGACTCATATGCTCTTCTGACTGTGTATCTGTGTCTAAAGGGAGGTAGTAGACAGGTGGGGGCTGGTCTCTTCTCCCAGGCAAGCAGCACCAGAACAAGAGGACATAGGGGAGTGGAGGGCACCAGGGGAGGTTTAGGCTGGAGGTTAGGAAGAAATTCTTCATAGAGAGAGTGACTGGCCATTGGAATGAGCTGTCCAGGGAGGTGGTGGAGTCACCATCACTGGACATGTTTAGGAGGAGACTTGATGGCATGCTTGGTGCCATGGTTTATTTGGTGTTGGATGATAGGTTGGACATGATGATCTCGAAGGTCTCTTCCAACCTGGTGTATTCCATTCCATTCCATTCCATTCCATTCTATTCTATTCTAAAGTGTGTGTGCCATGACCATGACTTTGCCTACCTGTGTAATAACTGTGCTCACAAGATGGATAAACACAAGTGTGTCACCCTGAGTCATGATTTTTCAGTTTAAGGAAGGTTATTCTGAGCAGCACTCTTCCCTATGTGGTCACTGCTCATGTGGCCATCTCAGCATGTTTAATTTTAACTTAGGACATCATCCAAATTCCAGCAGAACCTCAGACAAGAGCTTCTCTGTGTGGAGAAGGTAATTTTTCTCAAGTTTCCATCAGTTCTGCCATGTGTATACGCTGACCTACATTGAGAGTAGGCATTTGACAGATTCTCAGTTAGTCTTTGATGTAATCCGAACTCTTTTGGGGTTAATGGCTTCATGCAAGTATAGTTTTGTGGCAATGTATAGGAGTAAAATGTTAAGATTTGTTGTATTCTGTCTTTGAGATATTTATAAATAATTTATATTTCCCAGTCCTGATTCATATTCATATATTTCTTTCAACACGTGATCTAGAGTCTTGAAGTATTTGGATTTGTTTTCTTGTAAAGCCATCACCTCCTGAAGTCATGTAGTCAGCTGAGAATATAAGCTTTTGCTACATTATTACTGAAATAATGTGGAAAATATGAAGCCCAAGGTTACAGAATCAGCAAAATTAAAGTAATAAGGGCCCCATATATATGTAGTCATTAAAATCCCCTCGCTCATCAACAACTGCAGCGCTGGAGTTTGTGCTAGTGGGTCTCTTGGGGATGAAACCCATACTGGAGAGAAGAATGCACCAATAATTACTCCGTCATTGACTGTCTAGCTGAATTCATGTCCCACCACAGACCATGGTAACCTGTGAGTTGCTCTGTCCTGTGTAACCAGATCCTGTCTGAGATGTGCCAGCTTGTTCAGAAAATTTCAGAAACACCTGATTTGAAGGTAAGGATTGCTGGGCTTTTCTGGCTTTCCTGTGAAGGCTCTTGTGTGGCTTTTAGAGGGCAGAAGCAGCAGGAGCCCATGGGCAGGCTCTGGATACACTGCCCTTCAAGCTCACAGATGATAGGTATCAGGATAGGTATCTCCACTACAGGCTTCCTTCGAAGTGTGATGGTATAGAGGAAGGAACCCCACTCACCTTTACATGCTACCCATCCTCCTGTGAGATCTTTTATGGCCCATTCTTCCATGTTCTTACAGAGATTTGTCAGGAAATTACCATAATGTTTTCAAGCCCAGACCCAGATTTTCCAGTCACAGTTCTTCCCTCAGCCTTGCACTTTTTTCTTGAACATTTAGGTCCTCTGTCAGAAGCATCAACCCTAATGGAGATAATTCAGGCTGAAAGCTTATGTGCTAGGAGACAGAGGAGGGCTCACTACTTTCCAAGTGCCCCCTTCAGCAATGGCTGCCAGATGCATCATGATCTCATTCCAGCATGCATCACACAGCCTGACCAAAGATCACCATTCCAGCATCAGTGGGCACCCAGTCAAAGAGCATAAGCTGGAGTGGATGCTTTTTATAAAGTTATGGGAAGCTGGCATTCTGCACTAATTTCAGGTGAGACATGCTCCCAGATGACCTCTGAAAATAGAAGTGTAAGGAATGAAGGAGGGGAGAAAGGATGGACAATTTCTCTAGGTAAAAAAAGTGATATAATACCAGGCAATAAATAGCACAGCATGCTGAGCACAGCCAGAGACATATTAATATTTTTTCACTTGGAGTCAGTGAATAAGCTCATCCTACCTTTGACTGTATCTTTAAGCAATATAACATTAAGTGATATTGCATTTCATATAATAGGTATAAATAGATACTTTCCTCCTTCCCTTAGTCATGGTTTCTTTCCCACCTTTTTCATGAACATGTGAAGACTATGAAGAGGACTGACCACAAACTCTTTCTTCCTCCCACAGACTCTTGAACATTTCCCCTTTGCTCATTGACAGTCTCAGGGTAAAAACAACTTCTCAGCACCTGCCACACTGTTCCTCCTTAGGAGCCCTTCCTTCAGCAGCAGCAGCTGCAGAGAAACAAACAGCACAGAGCAACAAGGAGTAGATCAGGCTTGAAAGCCCTCAGCTTACTGGTTTTTTCACTTGCAGGCAACACAGACATCAAGCTGCCGCCCAAGGTAGCTGCCTGCCTTTCTTGTGCAAGTCAAACAGTATTACATTGGCCCTACCCTGTGTATCGCTGCTTGAATGGCATGACTCACACCCTGCTGGTGTTTCAAGATGTACTCATTCAATTGTGACTCAGTTGATTATTTGAAGGGGGGGAAAAAAGCACCTCCTCCATCCTATGACTCTCCTCTCCCCACGTTTAACAATATCCTATATCAAATCAAAGAAATTAAAAAGGAAGAAAAAAAACCCCAAAGAAAACAGACTTTATAATAGACTTCAGAACTGCCCAGTTTGATAAAGCATGAAAAAAGTCATATTGCAAAAATGGATAAATATTCTAATTGTAGAAAGGAGCAATAGGATTGGTTTATTTGCTTATTATGTTAAAACCAAAGTCATAGAGTAGAGTAGAGTAGAGTAGAGTAGAGTAGAGTAGAATAGAATAGAATAGGAGTAGAATAGAATGGAATAGAATAGAATAGACCAGGTTGGAAGAGACCTTCGAGATCATCGTGTCCAACCCATCATCCAACACCATCTAATCAACTAAACCATGCAACCAAGCACCCCATCAAGTCTCCTCCTAAACACCTCCAATGATGGTGACTCCACCACCTCCCCGGGCAGCCCATTCCAATGGGCAATCACTCTCTCTGTGTAGAACTTCCTTTCTTCATAGTGCTGGCACTGAGCCATGTGAACAGTTACAACAGTCAGTAGGATAAGCTCAGTGAGTTGGTGGTACCACTGACATTGGATATTCTCACTGACTATAATCTGAAGTTTGTTGTTGTTTTGTTTGTTTGTTTTTAATAAAAAATGCCATGACTTCAGCCACATTATTTTTTTTGCAGCTAACTCTATTCCTCCTGCAATATCCAAGGCCAAATAAGAGGGACATTCTCTAACTACTGCAGGGAGGCAAAAAGGTAAATAAAATACTGTCTAGTGCATCTGACAGTAGGTATCATTTTTAGGTGAATAGTTTTAAACTCTGCTGCCTGGTCTCTTCTCCCAGGCAAGCAGCACCAGAACAAGAGGACAAAGTCTCAAGCTGCACCAGGGGAGGTTTAGACTGGGTGTTAGGAAGAAATTCTTCATAGAGAGAGTGATTGCCCATTGGAATGGGCTGCCCAGGGAGGTGGTGGAGTTGCCATCATTGGAGGTGTTTAGGAGGAGACTTGATGGGGTGCTTGGTGCCATGGTTTAGTTGATTAGATGGTGTTGGATGATGGTTTGGACTTGATGATCTTGAAGGTCTCTTCCAACTTGGTTAATTCTATTCTATTCTATTCTATTCTATTCTATTCTATTCTATTCTATTCTATTCTTTCTCTATTCTATTCTAAAGAGTTAACAGAGATGATCAAAGATTACAGATTCATTCCTGTCATTTGGTAAAAGTAGCTATTTTCCTTGACTTTTAAAGCTTTCTGTATCTGTCTTAGTCTACTCTGCTGAAGATGAGTAATGTTAGGGAAAAAAATAGTGTCATTAGAAAGTCAACCCCCCCAAAATCTTTCAACACTACTTATGTAAAAAAGGACCAATTCAAATCAAATCATTAGCTTCTGCTTAAATATTCGATTAGAAAAATGTAGTAACGTTAATGGCTTTTATGTATTCATAGCTCTTGTCTTCAAGTTTAACCTTTCTTCCAGTTTTTGTTGCTATTTCTCCCTTTTATAAATGCTGGTGTAATTACACCCATTTTCTCTTTAGAGGTGAATATACAATCACAGCTGGAAATTCCCCTGTATGTTTTACAGCCTGAAACATGTAATACTCAATCTTACAACTAATAACTAGCATGGCATGTTTTTTAATTACACCATAAATCAGAGACTGCTGCATTTAAAGTGTAATTTTAGGCTGTTTTGCAATATTTCTTGGCACTTCTGAAATATATTAAGGTGGAAAATGCATGAGCTAGCTATGTACAACCACAGATGAGGAAAAAGAGTCTTTGTCTGGTTACTGGAGTGCCCCAAAAGTAATGCTAAAGGACAGCAAGATGCACAAAGCTACCCAAGCTGCCTCATGGACCTCAAAGACATCGTGTTGTCTGAGTAGATGTTGTCCAGCAATTAAGGGGGGGGGAGGGGGAAATTAAAACTCAACCCATGGCACAAGCTTGCAGGATGAGCAACAAGCACTCTGTGGCTTTTGCAACTTGGTGTGTTGTTTAAATCTTTCCAGGCGCTTTCTTTGGGAGGGATGGAGAGGAGGAGAGTGAGTGATGGTGGTGAAAGCAGGAGGAACAGTTCTGCCAACTCACACAACATCTTGTCTAAAATGCTTTTGCAGCTGGTGACAGGTAAAATGATGGACTGCCACAAAATTAGGTGATTTTTTTTTTTCTCCCAGAAGTTTGTTTCTGTTTGAAGGCGATTCTGGTTTTGCTGTATATGCTTTAGGTGTTATTTTAGCCCTTCCATTGCATACAAAAGTTTGTAATGGCGCCTTGGGACAATTTCTTAAGGGTTTAAAACACCCTGGAAAAGAGGTTAGATAAAAGAAACACTCTTTTATCCCTTAATTAATAATGAGGCTTGTCAAACACTACATCTTGATACCACATCTCCCCATTGGACCACCACCACAGGCTTGCTGGGACTAGTTACAGCCTAACATCTGGACTTGCTTTGAAATGATCAAGAAGGTCTCTTTGCTGGGTACCTTTCACTGTAGAATGCAGCAGCCCAGCACAGTGACTGATGTCTCATTTGCACCAACAGACTTCTGCTGGTAATTTAACTACAATTGCCGTATCACTCACATGTGCTCACACTCATTTGGTTCCTGCTAATCAAATTCTGAATTTATGCTACTCAGTTTTTATTATCTCCCCAAATGGCAGTAATGTGCTGTAATGACAACTGGCTGAATTTTGGCTACTTAGTATTGACATCATGACTGCTCTTTGGTTAAGAGAGCAATGTGTGCTACAGGCTGCCCCAGTTTGCCAAATACATCAATAAGAAGTTATGGCAAAGTCTATGCACTTACAGAAAACCTGTGAGATCTCCTACACCTGCTGCTATTACTCATACTGGAGGTCATAACATATAGAAACCCTATAGCCAGCTGCTACTAGCCCAGGTAATGTTATTTCTGTAGAAAACAGGGTGGGAGGATACAATGGGATGGAAAAAAGCTTTGAGAACATAGCTGCAAGGCAATCCTGAGAGACGTGGTGGTACCTCAGGGTGCAGAGGTGGTTCACAGGGGACTGTTACAGGCAGTGTCACCTTCCACTACACTTCCTCCTCTTTAGTTATGAACTCAAAGCAGCTGAGTGTGGTGTAGCCCCCTGCATCTGCGTGCTGGCACTAGTACGCAGTATATAGTACGTATGAGACCTAACATTTATTGTAGGTCAACAGGAATCTCATGGAACTGTGGTGTCTTCTCACATTGTTATAATAGGTCAGACCCCTTCATGCTACTCCATAAGCAGTGTTGGAGGGGCTTGCCTAATCATTCAGCAACCCACTCTTTGGCTTCAAACATACTTTTGCTATGGGTTGGGCAGCTTAAGTCTGTTCACAGTGTGTCAATACTGAAATGATCAATCTGTCTTGAATCAGATTCTCTATGATTATCTCAGGTCTGGTACTTCTATCTTACAGCTCATTTTAGCAAAGCAGCATCCGCATTAGAAGGTTAAATGAACTGTGAGGACATGTCTTTGGGAATAACACTCTTAATTTATGAAGGTAAGGAGAACAGCATAATAGAGACCTGGTGCATTGACTTGTAGCACCCTTTACCAGAATGTGGTCTGGAACTTCCAAGATCTGCTGTGAAGAGTGAAAAAATGAAACAAGGATGTTGTAACTTCTCAGAGATTGCATTGCTATTGTCACCAATTGCACAAGTGAATAAGAGAACTACTAGAGGCTAGTAATTTCCAGAATTATGTGTCTCATGGTGCAATCACTGCCTGTTAACATTTGCTGGGTATTATTGCTGACTGGCTCAGTAACTGCTGTTGGAGTGAATAAGGGAATGTAGGCATGGAGAAGAAGCAGCACAAGAGACCATAACAATAGTGGTACCAGGTTGGACAGCACTTTGAGCAACCTGATCTTATAGAAGGTGTCACTGCCCATGGCAAGGTGGTTGGAACTAGATGATCTGTAAAGACCCTTCAAATCCAAACTATCCAATGACTCTGAATTATGTGGCCCCAAGATTCATGGCTGTAGGGCTGTTAGCAGGATCTAGATCAAGCCACCTGTTCCAGACCATTTGCTAAGATTTTCACATCTTTACTTCTACATCCCAGTAGAAGGAAAAGGAGCAGGTCCTGCGCTGGTAAGGTGTTTTCAGATCCCCAGCAGTAGCAGACACTCTGTAAACAGAGCAACATTGGCAACTGCCTCTCATTTTCTCATCTGAGCACAGCCCATGAACAAAGTTACATCTTAAAATCTGGATTAGAGAAAAGGGGTCCTGGGGTCTGTATTTTGTTATATTTTTCTTATATTTCCTTAGAACAAAAAGAGTATAAGGCTAAGGCCAAAATTGCTTTCAGTTGCAAACATAGAGCTTGCAGGTGTGGGCAGAGTTTAGCCTAAAAATAGCTGGAGGCAAAAGAAAGAAAAAAGCAGCTTAAAAATGTGATGTCAGCAGGAGAAAATAGACTCTGTGGGACACTGGTTTTCTAAAGCCTTGTTCTGTAATCAACACAGCTCATTACTGTAGTTGTGCACAATGTTGCAAATGGCATTTGGATGAATGCTTTTTGTCCTTCCATCATGGTCACTAGTTAACAAATTGTCTGCCCAAATTGCTGAACCATGAGTTTTGTCTCAGAAAAGAGGAAAGCAGCAGATTGCCTTTGTCCAGGTGGACAGCAGCCTAAGCCAAACTCTCAGTCACTGATTTTAAACCTTCTTCTGCTTAGGCCCCTATGAATTCTCCTGGGGAGGTACAGAACCTTGTGCAGAGGCCAATGCCACCTGCAGAGATAATCATATTGCTTTCCTTTCCCTCCCAGGCTACAGAGTATACCTGAGTTGGAGGTCTGTCACATTTTAGGAAGTGGTCTTCCAAGCAATGTTATTTTGTGTACTTTACTCTTTTTTAAAAAGTCACTTTCCCATGATAACCCAGCCCAATCCCTAAATAGCACTGATGTTACTGTTGCAGTGCATGGGACAATCCATCCTACACTCGAGGTTACAGAAGGAAGTGACCGTATATCTGAGACTAGCTACAAGCATGTGACCACACATCACACGTTCTGGCTTTGGAGTCTTGAGATAGGATTAAAAGCAGTGAGGACCTCTGCACTTCTTTCCCGTAATAAGTGTTGCAAAGTGTTTAGGGGGAAATAAGATGTTATGAGTGGTGAACTGTTTTGTAGACCTTGTTTTGAGGCATGATGCAAGCCAAGGACACAGTCCTACAGGCTGTCACCATACTGTGCCTTCTAGAGATATAAAAAGGGTTATGGGCCATTTTTGCCTGATTCTGATTGTGGTTTTCCAGTCTAATGCCACAGTTATTAGAGCAATAAATTCAATTATTAGATCAAAGTATGTTACTTCATACTTTTCTCATACTTTCCACCTATATAGGTGTATTAACTTTTCCATCCGTAGGAGTTTTGGATTGGTTGATGGGTTGGACGCAATGATCTTGAAGGTCTCTTCCAACCTGGTTTATTCTATGTATTCTATGTATTCTATGAGTTGTCAGAGGGAATTATAGGGTCCCAGATTGCTTCTTATGTTAAGAAAATTTCCTTTAACTGCCTCTGGGACTGTCTTGTCTCCTTTGTGCTATCCAGAAGCACAGAGGGGTCAAGAAGATGTTCAAATTTCACTTGAAAATTTCACCTGAGGAGAAGGGAAAAATGAGTAATAGAAAGGCAGGTGGGTTGGACCAGATGATCCCTGGAAATTCGTTCTGACTTCAGCCATTCTGTGGTTCTTTGATTTAGTTGTTTTCTTCCATTTTTCTGGAAGGAAGAATGAGCTGGAAGAACAAAAGTGAAAGTTAATAAAATCTTTTCTTTTTTCACTCTAACAACATTAACTTCTATTAACCTTTCTAACCATTGCCAACCTTGTCAGTGTGAGCGATCCCATTAACTAGGAGGGATTTTATCGGTACCAAAGGAGCTTCAGCACATCCAAGCTACCTCTGAGGTTTTTCTTAACATGGAAGTGAGGGGGCAAGGAAGAAGCACTGATACACATTCCAGTTTTGTCTCCTTTTGGGGTCAGGATTTGGCCAAAGTGGACACATCACCCAAGAACTAGGAAATGCTGCTGGGATGCTTTATGTAAATGCAGGTTATGTATGCATGAGTGAGGAAGCTGTGGTAAACTCATAGAGAAATGTATCTGGGAAGAGGTTTAGTAGCCATGCTGAACAGCTGCTCATATTTAAGAGCAAGACAGGACAAGGTTTTAAATGAAGCCTGCATATGATGCAGGTTATCCCATACAAAAGTGTCTGTGTTTGTAGGGCTGGTTTTTAGGAGCCCTGGTCCTCAGTCTCTTTGGCTACATAAATGAACAGATACAATACTGCTTCTATCACTCAAGGCACTCTGTTACCTAGTGCAGTTTTCAACATCAGGTTTTTCCTGGCAGGTGAGAATGCTTAAGGTGGGCCTGAAGGCAGGCTAGACTAACTCAGAAAGGAGCCTGCTCAGCATTAGCACTGGTGCAAGGTGAGAGAGGACTGTGTGTCCAGAGACAGGAGCAGGATGAGAAGGCAACCTGAAACAGGACCTTTAACTAGTAATTGGAGCTGCTCAAATCAGTGTTTACCTTTACCTGTTGATCCATGCAGGTCTCTGTGTGAAAGTGCTCAGGAGTTAGTTAAGGCTTTACAAAATCATTTGAGGCTAGGCTGAATAAAGGGCTGAGGTTCTTAAAGTAAGTGGCACTTAGGTATGGATGTGTAAGGCTGCACATTTGAAAAGACTTGATACTTTGTCCCCTAATCCAGGAGGTTCCCAAACTTCAGAAATACATTACTTCACTTCAGAATTACTTAGCAACCTTTGCTTGTGCTCCTCTGTGGTCTGCTCCCTTCCCGATAAGGTGGGCAGGAATTCCTCACTATCTTGTAGTAGTCTGGAATACCTATGGAAGTGAAATTCCTAAACTGGTGGTGGGAGGAGTGCCTCCTTCCTCAGAGAATAAATCCTTGCCTGAGATGCAGAAAGCCTGCCTGTAGAAATGATGGCCTCACAGTGCTAAAGCACTATTAAATGACAAAAGCTCCTTTAATCCAACTTATGCTCTGAAATGTTTATGGCTCCCATTTCCCATGTCTGAACTGAAGCAATATAATTAAAAGTTAAAACACTCTTTGCCATCCTGTAGCCTAACGGTGGGCTGATTGCTCTCACAAATAGGAGAGTTATCCATGTGCTACTGTGGTTCCCCAAGGTCAGCCTGATACATCTGATGGCCTCTTTTCTCCATGCTACCAAATATAAGATACTTGAATTAATATACCGCTTTCTATCTGGTAATAAAATATCACGTGCATCAATTTATGTGACTTCTGAACCTAACTGGCAAAGTCCTATCACAAAGTCCCAGCAGTTTCTAGTATAGTTAGTCAGAGGAAAGTTGCAAGTGGAGAAAAAGGAACATTTCCAGCCAGAGCAGGAAATGGGCAGGACAAGAAAAGTGAGCAAAACCACCTCACATTTCTTCCCCCATCCCAGACATAAATAGTGAGAAACTGATTTCCTCCACTCATTTGCTGCATCTCTCTGAGACCACGCACCATCCCTCCAAGATGTGGACAAAGGTACTATCTTCTTTCTTTGCACTATAAGATGCACTTTTCTGCTTAAGCTTTTGTATCCTCACTGTATGTTTCCACAGGTGTACATCACACCATGGGATATGTGGTTCACCTGCTTGTGTTCCTTAGGATAGTCTTAATAGTCTTACTAATTTAGTACAAAGATGTGTGAGAAATTGTCTGAATTAACAGGTGCAATTCTAGTCACCACTGGCAGAAATGAGAAATGCAATATGAACAATGCAGTGAAAAGCTGCTAGCATAGTAGAGGTGAGTCTCTGTTATAAAGGAGACAGAGCAGCACAAGAGGAAATATCCGCATTGTGTGTGGACAGGTGCAGGAGAGGAGAGGATGAGTGGAAATGGGGAGACAATTTCCAAAGAGATAGAGCAGTAATTCAGTAATGCAAATACAAATTAAAAAACAAACAAACACACAACACCAAACAAAAAAAACACTCAAGACTTCATACACAGGATGGTTGGAAGTGATATAATTAATATATGCCTCTACAGGAAGAACTTTGTAATGGTCACAGATGGGGAGTTCTAGATTATTTTTTAATACAAATATTAACAGCAGCTCATCTCAGCAGCCAAGAAGATGCAGGCTGAATTTATGTAATGGATTAATGGATCAGTCATCAACAGGAAAAGAAAAGGGGAAAAAATAAAATAATATATATTATATATATATATAAATAAATAAAACTCTAAGATCAGCAGGAAACAGGAATGAGGAGCACTGTTTTTCAAAGAGGTGAGATCTTGTGTGAGTAAAGCTGGGACTTCAGCTAAGTGTGTATTCAATGGGAGCTTGGAGCAAAGGGTGCAAAGTAATGCTGCCAAGTCCCATCTCCCCCTGAGCTCCAAACTAAGCAAGACTTGGGTTAGTAATGCTGATACTCTGGTGTGGTAGTGGCTGTGCTGGACTGAAATGCCATGGAAAGCCAGATGGTTTTTGCTTCTATTTATTTTATATATATTTGTGTGTGTGTATAGATGTAGATAGCTTACAAAGATACATCCCCTGCAGTGCTCACCCTCAAGGATTCGAGTTAGGGAGAAAGCAGCAGAAATACAGAACAGACAAAGACACTGATGAAAGTGGGAGTAATAAATAACAATGTAGCACTTCTGGGAATAAAAAGAGGAATAAGTCTAACCTTAGTTTTGCTGATGCAATTCATGTAAGCAGGGGTAGGGCAATAGAAATGGTGAGTATGCTAAACAATAGCCCAGAATCGAAAGCGAAAAAAGAGAAAAAAAAGTGTTTTCTTTAAGAGAAGTATCTACTTCTTTTCTCTCTTCCCCCCTCCTTCCTAGACAATTACAGGAAATTTTGCCAACACGATTCATGGTTTGCATGCAAACCACTTGACAGACCAGGTCATTCAGAGAAGCAAGCGAATGATTCTGGACACTCTTGGAGTGGGGCTTCTGGGTACCAACACAGAGGTCTGCCACAAAGTGAAACAATACAGCAAGGTAAGGTGTCTGCTATTCAGAAACCTTTTTTAGCTATAAGAAAAGCAAAGGAAAATTTGGGCTCTGAGGGGAGACTCTGCCATTACAAAATTCTTTGGGGATGGAAAGAGAGACAGAATGTTCTCCCTACAGGAGATGGGGAAACTTCATTGCTGAAGTTACTTTTAACTCTGGAGAGGCAAAAATCTGCATGCTGAGATCCCATACTGCAAAAATAGTTTATGAAGATTCCTTCCTTTCTTTCACCTGTGGGATTTTATTAAGAATGTCAGCAAAGCAAACATCACTTAACACTAGACTTTCCAAAATAAGGGAGTGTCAAAGGGATGGAGAGTTAGTGGTAAGCTACTTCCACTCCCTAAGTCATATGTTGTCTAAGGTACATTGGTCATGTTTCTCCCCCAGTTTCGTTCTCCTCAAACTAGAGGAGTACTTGATCCTGAGGAGAAGCCTTCTCACAGCACAGGATTGCATCAATGAGTTTAGCTCACTGTTTTATTGGTCAGATTTGGCTACTTGGGCTCAGGTTCCAGAGCTCTATGTGCCAGTAAGTCTCTCCAAACTGTGGTAGTTACGCCCTTTCCTTTAATTCCATAATTATCTCTTTCTTGGCTAAAAGATCTGCACAGCACAAGGAAAGAAACAGCACCTTTTGTGTGGGAGATACCAACACTGGGAGGTCATATAACATTTACTCAGGGCCTTGTTAAAACACAGAAAACCAGAACAGTTAACTGGAGATCTTCCCCATCAAGATAACAGTCCTGAGGGCACTGTTGATGGGCAGTGAGAAGGGACATCAATGGCCAGAGGTTGTGTGAAGGTATTGGATGACCAGGTAGATAGTGTCGCTCTGCCCCTTGAAGTCTGGTTGAGTGGAAAGGGACGTGAGCCAACAGAAAACCAGGTTTCATTTCATACTTCCTAAAAGAACAGTATTTTTCTCATGAAAGGGAACAGCTGGGTCCCAAGAGGGTATGGTCTGATCTCAGTTACATCAGAGATACAGAGCGCATTTATGCTTGGGTTAAGGACTTTGAATTAATTTATGTCAATTTGTTTCAGATCTACAGCTCAGATATATCCAGTACCATCTGGGGCCACATGGATTTTCGACTGCCTCCTTTGTATGCAGCTTTTGTGAATGGAGTGGCTGTAAGGGATGCTCTTTTATTTGCTCTTAAATCACACTAATTGATGCCATTCTTGCTCTAGAGAGAGCAGAGTGCTCCTAAAACCTTACTTTACTTTACTCTTCTGCCTGAAGCCTACTATAAAACTTTCTTAGACTGTTTTCCCAATGTGCTTCAACTTTCTTCCAATGAGGCTGAGCTCAAGCTATACTATATATCTGATCCAGCTCAGCAGCATCCCTTACCTTTAATGTGGGACTTGGGGCTGTTTTCAAATGTCAGAACTCTACAGCTTTGCTACCACTGCATTACAAACAGGTACTCTAGCTCTCACTGCTTTCACCATGACCCACATTTCATGCCAACTAGCATAGTTACAGAAAAACAGCAATACAGACAGATGCACGCATACCTTCACACATGGAACATCATTTAATATTCAGTGGCAGAGTTTGAAGAAGCCAGTTATATATTTTGAACACATACTTTGTCATTAAAGCAATAACTGACTCCCTAGACCTTTGTCTAAATTCAGATTGAGGCTGAAACCATTTGAAATTGGAAGATGAACAAGAGGTGAGGCAGTCATATTTGGCAATTATGCAAAGCTGGGGAAGGTGACCAACCCAGGAAATGATAATACTAAGCCTATCTAAATTAGTGTGACAACAAGATCAGAGGTACAATTTAACACCTCATTTCCAATGTAGAGAAAAATTACCTTGAAAATGAGACCTGGTACCTGTCAGCTCCTAGGAGCCCATGTGATATTCAGATCTGGCAGTTAGCATGTATATGAGCATTTCAGTTTACATCTTGGTCACAGGTCAATTCCAAGCGCTTATTGAAGACTCCAGGAACACAGTTTACCACTATTGGGCACCACTTTCCTAATTCTGCACTTCAGAGCACCAAAGTTTTTCAAAGCAGGGACTGGGTTTTCTTCTGACTGGTCAGAAATGCAGCCCTCAGAAGCACATAGACTCAGTATCACAGGGCAAAATCTGAGCACTGACCACCTTCCCGCTTTGTTCTTGACCAGGTGTGGAAGTTCAGCTTTTGAAGCATTATTACATTATTAAAAATGCTGTCTCTGATGCTATCAAGTTCTTGGGGGTTCTCAAAACTTTTGGAGGGTTTCTGACAAGCAGTACATTGCAAACACTGACTGCACTGCTGGGAGCAGTCTGCTACCAGAACAGCAACTGTATGCTATGCTGGGAGCACTCAAGCAGCTGATTTCTGGGCAAGTGAAAGAGGAAGCACCTGTCTTGATACTCTCAAGGACTAAGCAGCTCATCTCAGTTTTAAGACTGTAGCTTTCTCCTACTCCATTCAACCCTAGGGAGTCTGGCTCCTCATGTTACAGCCCTTGTTTTGATGTGCTGAAAATTCAGGCTAAAGTCTGACCTACATTTGCAGGCTGATGCCTGTTGCCTGTGGATGGCCATGTTGTTCCAAATCTCAAACCTTTAAGTTGTTCTGATACAAGTTCCAGTTAGCTGTATGGATTTGACTACTACAGTTTTAATGTCCTAATGTAAGCATCAGCTGCAACACTGGAGAAGTAATTTAATTCTGTTTGCATTCTGTCGGGGGGGGGGGGGGGGGCATGAAAAATCACCACTTGCATGGTGGACCTAGAACTGCTGCTTTAATTATATCAGTCTAATTAAGGTAGCAAAAGCCTGTTGTAGGAAAGAAGATTCATTGTCATACTTGTTCTAAAGTGATGCAACTTGATTTAGATCTGTATTGTACTGCTATTTCTCATCAAGCCACATTGGGAGTAAAGGTTTTAAAAGACTTTTGAAGTTTTGCTTTCTAAGGAAAATCTAGTTATGGAATCCTTTTTATAGTACCAGTTACAGTATTTTCATTTAACTGAGTCAATCTTGCCAAGTCAGTTTATTTCTGATGACAAGTCATGGCTTTTCTTTCCACTAGGTGCACTCAATGGACTTTGATGACACGTGGCATCCAGCCACACACCCATCTGGGGCTGTGCTCCCTGCCCTGATTGCACTCTCAGAAGCCACTCCTCAGAAGAAAAAAATCTCAGGTCTTGATCTGCTCTTAGCTTTCAATGTGGGAATCGAAGTGCAAGGCAGGCTGCTGCGCTTCTCCAGCGAAGCCAGGAATATCCCAAAAAGGTACATAGAAATGCTTCAAGTAGAAAGTTGATTGAAAGGTTGATTTTTTTTTTTTTATCTTGGTGTTAATATGCTCAATTAAATGCTAATTAAAATACAAATGACACAGTTAATCATATTGTCCATGTTGTTTATTTGGAAAGTTAGGAAAGATCCACTTTGAATTCAAATGCACTTACATGACTCCTTATGGCTTAGCTAATAGATTTCTTTCTTTGGAGAATATTGATCAGTTTAAAAGAAGGAGGCAATGATCTCTCCAATTATTAACAACAGCTGCTAAAAGGCAGTGTTTAACAGCAGAGCTCTCAGGCTTGCATGAATGTTTAAG
This sequence comes from Dryobates pubescens, assembly GCF_014839835.1. Classification (NCBI taxonomy): domain Eukaryota; kingdom Metazoa; phylum Chordata; class Aves; order Piciformes; family Picidae; genus Dryobates; species Dryobates pubescens. The sequence goes on along the minus strand of NC_071618.1, from coordinate 26,473,808 downwards.
ACCATGCCTCACTTTCAAACAGTACCTTGCTCTTAGCTGAAAGGAATCACTGGTGCTGGGCTCAGAGGAAATTCTTGACATGTGGGATGGTCTAGATGTTGTTTTGCTATCTTCTGTGTGCTCCTTGTACTGATGTTGCAAAACTAGTTCAGAATAACAAAACTTGCCTCTCCCAATATATATAACTTACAGATGACTATAAATTACTCACAGATAATTTATGGACACTTATGTCATGACACTTCTGTCATGATTGTCTTCAGTATGCCTTGAACTATGAGCGGTTCTAGCATTTCTGTTGCTTTCTTGAGAAGGCCTATTCCAAGTAGTACTATACCAGTTTAACTTGTTCCTAGGTAAAAGTGACAACTCTTTCCATTAGGACCACACAGGAATTCTGAATGCTTGTCTCTTTATGATCAATTTGTCTTCCACAGCACTGAAATTAGAACTTGTGTGTATAGTGGATTCAGATCCACTATATACATGTTTTTTTTAATGCAGTAATTCTTTCTTTTCCCCTCAGGTTTCACCCACCAACTGTGGTTGGTACGATGGGGAGTGCAGCAGCTTGTGCTAAGCTGCTAGCTCTTGACCGGCAGAAATGTGAAAACGCCTTAGCTATTGCTGCCTCCTATGCAGGTGCCCCACTGGCTAATGCAGCGACCCAAACAAAGCCCCTCCATGTTGGCAATGCTGCCAAGCATGGACTGGAAGCAGCATGCTTAGCGTCACAGGGCCTTCAAGGAAACAAACAGATCTTGGACATGGAGTCAGGGATAGGTGCATTTTATACAGATTACAGCCCACAGACTCTGCCAACCTTGCAGTCCTATCCCTGGCTGTTAGACCAGCAAGATGTGGCCATCAAACGCTTTCCTGCTCATCTTGGAACCCACTGGGTGGCTGATGCAGCATCTTTGGTTAGGAGGAAGCTTGTGGACTGCAATGACAACTTGCTCCCCCTTGATAAAATTGAGAAAGTCATTCTCAAAGTCCCAGAGGTCAAATATGTGAACAGACCCAGTCCTGCCTCAGAGCACGAAGCTCGACACTCCTTCCAATTTGTTGCGTGCTCTGCTTTGCTGGATGGCAGCATGTCAGTCGAGTCCTTCACCAGCGAGAACATTCACCGGCCAGCCTTGCAGGAGCTACTCAACAAAACACAGCTGGAGCACCCTCCTGATAACACACCTAGCTTTGAGAGCCTTTACTGCGAAGTGAGCATCACTCTGCAGGATGGCAACACCATCAGTGATCGCTGCAATACATTCTATGGACACTGGAGAAAACCCCTGAAAAAGGAGGACTTGGAGAAAAAGTTTCAATCCAATGCCTCCAGCATCCTACCTGCAGAAGCCACAGAAAGCATTATAGAGACAGTGTACAACCTGGAAAAAGTGGAGGACTGTTCTGTATTAAGTACTTTTTTATCAGGACAGTCAGCTGGAGTGCTTGCAAAGAAGCTGTGCTTTCTTTGAGCGTGTCAACTGAGAGCTAGACATTGCTCGCAAAGCAAACAAAATTCAGGACAGACATTGGCGACTCATGAACTGTTAAAATGGACTCCTGTAACAGAACTGCCATGCTCAGCTCAATATTGTGGGTTTTGACTAAGTAAACAATTGAACAATTATATGCAGAGCTATCAGGCTGAACAGAAGATTCTCTGTTGGCACAGTGGGTGTGAAGCATCTTTGTAACTCTGAAGGTAAAGCACTGCTTGCATGTGACAAAAATTTCCTTGCTCTCCTGCAAAAAAATCTTTATGTTCTGCTAAGTAACTTCTTAAAGAAATCCAAATTCTGGAGGAGTACAGAAATGCTGTGTCTTTGTGAAACATCACTGTGAGGACAGAGAACAAAAGCCTTTAGTTATGTATTTCTGTAGATTTAGCTCTAAAGCCTCCTTGAAGAGGGCACCTGTTACATCATCTCTGATGTTTGTCATGAGGTTTGTGGTGACAGGTTGGACTCAATGATCCTCGAGGTCTCTTCCAACCTTGGCAATACTGTGGTAAGTGCTAAGATAAACAGAGCATATATAGAGCTGTAGAATTTCATACTCTGCTCCATATCAGTCTTCCTGTGACAATTGTTCTGACATTGGTGAGGTCAATGTCAGTGCCCTTCCTGCTCAAACCTGCCCATGGGCAAGAGGGACAACTCAACACTCCTCATCACAGAGGTGTTACCAGTTCCATCTTTTGGCTGCTGTGCAGTACAGGTTTTGTTCCTGCTGTATTCCTGCTCATTGCAAGGTGCTCACTCAACCAAACATGAGTAGCACTATTTAGTAATGACATGCTGAGGTTCCTTCAGGCACTGCAAAGCACGTTACAGAGCACTGACATGGGTTACAGTATGAGTGTCAGAACTGTGAGCATCAGAACACTTCATGTTGAGACAATTCAGTGTAGATCAATTTACCTTGACAAGGAATCTGCAAATCTTTTCAGTTCCTTAAGAACAAAGCCTTGCAGGCTGTGTTCCTAAGAAAGGCTGGTGACCTTTGTGCACATTTATAAGATCAAAGCATGCTTTGTACTGTATATAAAATGTACCTTCTTATGTATAAAAAAATAAATAAAGCTAAACAAACTGCAAATTATTTCATTTATTAGAGCAAAAGTTTCTTTCACACATGGAATATATTTCTTCATGCTTCAACCTCTGACTCTTGTTTTCTAAAGTCAAGTTTATTCTAGGGGGCTCTGCAAAAATTTCAGAAGTCCCTTACTTATACTTGCTTAAAGATTTGCAGGGGAAGAAAAAAGAACCAAAACAAACCCAAACCAACAACAAAACCCATCCAAAAAACCTAAACAAACAAAAACCCAAAGAAACCCAGCACATCATCACATTCTTTACTTTTCCCTTCTGATCAGAAAGTTGACTACTCACTTACAGCTATTTCATCTGTAATTATAGTTGGGTAACACTACATGTTAATTACTGATAATCATTACAATGGGGGGCAGGGAAGGTTCCTACACTATCTTAGCAAGACTGAATAGATTCAGATTCAAGAGAAAAAATAAAGGGGGAAATTCTCTTCCCCCACCCTCTAGCCTTTAACACGTTTCCTATTTTAAAACACAAATACAGAGGATAAACTTAGCAATAAACATTTGATGTATTAGATTAGAAAAGAGCAAAAGAAAGAAACTACACAAGAAGAAAACAAGAACTGTGAAGTTTAATAGTTGCATTGTTTTATTAATACCAACAACTGAAGCTAAATGCTTTTGCTTAGCTAAACTGATTTCCTTGCAGAAGTCTGTATGGTTCCAGTCAGGCAAGTTTCAGGACTTCTTGTACCATTGTTCCAATTCCATCAAAGATTTCATGCAGAGGAGCCTTGCACATGAAAGCACAGGTAGTAACTATTTTATTGGCTTCATCCACATGGGATTCGTTCACGTTTTTGCAAATGTGCTTACACCCAAGCTCCACTATAGCAGATGCAGTTTCAGCATCAGGAAACCTGTCAATAAAAAGATTGTAATTAACATAAAGAGACAAAACTGCCATGAACTCCTGCCAATACAACTGTCAACGATGACAAAGGCGTGGAGCAGGCTGCCACTGTCAGGTTCTCCCATTCCCTACAGACACAAGTGATCTGATTTGCTTGAAAACAACATTTGAAACATACAGCTACAACATCAGAATGTATAATTCTGGTTTTAACAATCTTGGAAGAAGTGTACAAGATGATACTAAATGCAACCATAATTCTGATTCTCAAAAGTTTAAGAGATGCCAGCTGAACTTGGAGGCATTTTAGACCTTTTCCAACATTTTCCTGTAAGGCCTCCCACTGAGATTCTGCAGACTTTCTTTTTTCACCCCCGTCAGGGTAAAGGAGGAACAGATGCAATTGCTCACTACAGCCACTGTTGTGAAATTCCACTCAAAACTTTTACTGGGACTTGACAGCTCTTGAAGCAGCACCAACTTATGCCAGGCCCTGCTCTCATCTGTCTTCCCTAAGGGGGGCCCAAACCACTACCACCAGAAAAACTTTATTAAAGCCCTGAGCAGACAAAAGCCCACAGACACAATTTAAAAGGCCACTCAAATTACCACAGGATACCAAGTTTTTGAATGCCAGCTGGCCAGAGGCCTATTCTTCATTTGCATACCTTCAGTTAGAAGCGTGGCCTTCAAAGGCACTGGGTGAACAAATTCTGTATCTCACTTAGCATGAATTAAAATCTATCCTTCAGTTACCATGAATGTAATGTGAAAAAATAACTTGATATCCTTGGTCACCTGCACATTTGAGTAGCTGTAATTCTGTTAGTTGCTTTGTTCTGTCACTGTCAGGATTGACAGATGTTACATCCAGTGACTCATTAGCACCCACACTGCACATCTATTGCGCTTATTGCATGGGTTTTATGCCAGTGCAGGAGCCCTGTGTTACTGTTCATGGCTCACAGACTGATGGCTTAGACAAGAAGTAAGGCTACCCGGTGTTTTCATACTATTAACTATATCACAGACCAATTTGCTTTTCAACTGAGGGGCAGACTGACTGGATTCAGTCTGTCTGTCCTAAAAGTTCTGCACCTGGTAGCATAACACAACTGAAAATTTGGAGTAAGTGAAAAATGTGATTAATAAGTTACTCAAGGTTTAATAACATCAGAGACCTTAGACCTCTGCACAGAAGACAGGCCATTTCCAGTCCTAATTCCCATTTAAATCATCTCCATCTATTGCCTTTTTACCTTCCATCTACGTTTTTATCCTGGCCAACTGTGACTTCACAACCAGGAAAGACTTTAGCTGCCAGGACTGGTGATATACAGCACAACCCAATGGGCTTTTTAGCACTGTGGAACGCTTGGAGTGTGGACTTCACATGCTCATTGACAGTACAGTTCTTGCCATCTACAGCCCAGGAACACAGATTCTTTGCTACACCAAAGCCACCTAAAGAAAAAAGAAAAAAAAAACAAAGCAATGAAAACCCCCCACCCAAAATCTCAAATGTAAGACTCTGCTAAAAGCCATAAAATTCAACACCAGAAACAAGTTTTTTGTTGTTTGTTTTTTTTTTTACAACATAATCTTACTATACATAGGAACATTAAGTCACTATACAGAAAACTTTCGGCACATGAAACATGATGGTTTTGCAAAGTTAAGTTTTAACTATGCATTTTTGTCCCACCTATGTTACATAGGGCAGAAAGCTTAATCTTGCTTCCATAAGCAACAAATAGACAAACAGGTAACACCACATTTGTTTGCTAGTCACTGGAAAAGCTCCACCATCTGATATGCACCCCTCAGTAATCAAGAGGGGGATCAGAGGAAAGACCAATGATAGCTGAAAGCAGAAAAGTGTAATTCACAAGAGCGATACAAACAGTGATTTGACCCTCTGTGTAGTTCTTACTCAGGTTTTGGTTTGACACTTAACCAACTACAGGAGAGCTTTTTTTCCTCCCATAGAATTACTTTTGGACTTACTTTAAAAAGTTTAACACAATAAACCCGAAGTGACCACTACATAAAAGGGAAATGATAACATATGACATTCCGAGACATAACACTTGCAAATGATAACATCATTTCCTATTAAAAATAATTCTGGATTTGTCTTTCTAGACATTAGTTACAACACTCCTCTACTTGCATTCAATCGTCATTTAATTGTGCAAGCAGATTATATTGGTTGCTGGATTTATAGCCATCAGAATAATCAAAGCAAGAAGGCTATTAGTAAGCATAACCATCCATTAAATTTGATTCCTTATGGAACGAGCACAACATCAACTTTTCCACAATAAGCAAACAGAAATTTCCACAAGTATTTCAACAGACAACACCAAGAAGCTTTGCATTTTTACTGTTTTTCCTCTCACTCTTTGCTCACTTTCAAATGCTACCTGGAATCTCTAAAGTAAGATTTTAAATTTTAAGCTTAACAGTGTATGTTTCTCTCTAAAAGTTATTACAGCGAGTCCCCCGAGCCTGGCTATGAAATTAACGTGGGAAATACTTGCTATTCTCTACTCCCTTAGCAGCCCTGATGTCACCCATTCATTTTAGCTTGCACAGGTTTCCCTGCGCTATACACACGCTCCCTCTGCTGGCGTTAAAACACAAGGCAGGGTAATAAAATTGGAGCTTAAGCACAACCATTAAGTCGCTATTTAACAGTGCCGTGAATACTCTGGAAAGTGATCTTCAGCAAGCCGTAATTGCCTCATGTCGCTTTGGTTTCTTCATTTCTACAATCACCTCTGTCTGAAAGTCGATACATAAAAAAATTATAACTTGTGTAACCTGATCAGCAGCAGAACAGATACACAGAACAAAGCTTACTTATATGACAGGGAATAATATCTATGCGGCAATCTCCTACTTTGCCAGTAATTTCAGAGGACCTAGAGAGCACCTAGAATTAAAGCACTGTAATGTCAACTTCAGGCTCAGTGTTCTTCTGGCACAAGTGGGTACTAAATTTTTCACAATTTTGAGGAAGAAAGAACAGTGCCATGGATGACCTAACACCAAAAGAACACTCTGGCATTCCATCCCTGGAAGTTTTTAAGGCCAGGCTGGATGGGGCTCTGAGCAACCTAACCTAGACTGAGGTGTTCCTGCCCATGGCCAGGGGTATTGGAACCAGACAATCCTTGAGGTCCCTTCCAACCCTGATAATTCTATGATTCTATAAATAAATAAACTGAGATGACCTGTCAACACATGAGAGCCTGCTAAAACATTTTCTCAACCTTGGGCGGTGGAAAAAAAAAAAGGTAAGTAGAAAAATGAAACGTATCTCTCAAATTCAAGGGTGTAATTTATTCTCTAAATGGCTTTAAATGTAAGTATCAGTGGCAAAGCAGTTATTTGCAACTGAAAAAAACACAAATAATTTTATTTTAAATAGCACCTACCAGGGAAAATAACTGCATCAAATTCACTAGCTTTCAGTTCAGCCAAATCCTGAATGTTTCCTCTTGCCAGTCTGGCACTTTCCACTAACACATTTCTCTTCTCTTCTGCTGGACTTCCTTTTAGGTGATTGACCACATCCCTTTGCTCAATGTTGGGGGCAAATATCTTCACCTACAATACACAGATGAAGCAATTTTGTGAATATAAATAGAAGTCATACATATTTGTCCCAATGAAGATCATTTAATCAAAATAACTTTTGTTTCTGAAGTCTCTGATCCAAATGAAGTAGATTTCACAGGATGAACTACCACATAAAATAGCTGAAGAGACAGGTGACATATTAGGATGGGTAAACCCAGCCATACCTCTCAACCCAATACTGCAGCTTTTTGACAGGAGCACACTCAGGGCAACATTAAGTGGTTTTGCCAGGGCCTGCAGATATCTCTTTCGTGGATAACCTCAAGGACAAAGAGAGCGCAGTTTCTACCAGCACCCTCTCTGGACACACAGCTGCTAAAAGGCTGCTAAAACATATTTTGAAAAGAAGAGTTTAAGAACTACAGATGCAAACTTTATAAGCACCTCTAGTGCAGACATTACTTGCTTTCCTAAAACACTGGCAGCAGATTAAAAAAAAAAAAAAAAAAAAAGACAAAACACAGAAGTACATATTTTAGTTAGGCCAAAAGGGGAACGACTGCCACGAACATAGCAAGCTCTGTGAAAGGCCTACCTCACGGCCTCTTTCCACCTATCTGTTTTGATGCTGGCTTCAGATTTCTCAGCACCCACTGCTTCAGTTAGAGGACAATTTAGTGCTAAATGTAGAGGTGCTGTTGTTACCATCGAACCCGCAAGTGCTGCTACATGCAGACACAAAGTGACCGCTTCTGCCATCTGAAGCCAGACAGGACCACATCACACCACCACACGGTGGTCCAGGCTTCTGACTCCCAGTTACTGAAAAAGCCCCCGAACAGCTAGCAGATAAAAAGCAAGTGAACCCTGACTTCTACAAAAGCAACCAGAAAGCAAATCAAGAATTTTAACCGGGACCCATCTTCAGTTCCTCGCAGGCTCAAGCGGGCTGAAGGGCCAGAGGAGCAGGCACTGTCACTTGCCTGCACAAGAGCCCTTCTCCCGTTAAGGGGACATTCGCCTCACTGGGCAGGGGCGTGAATAAAGAAAAAGGAAGGCGCAAGGTAACGGGAGCTTGTGGTTGAACAAGCTTCGTACTGTGCAGTGGCGGGGGAATGTACAGATGGAGGGCCTCCTATGCCGCTAACAGCAGGAGCTACAAGGAGCCCGCCCCGGGTTGTGCGAGTAAAGGAAAGCCAACGCGGCAGTACCTCATCTACTAAGGGAGGCAGAGACGGGGCAGACATACCTCCCTCCCCCGCCCGGGGAGCCTTTCACATGCGGCCCCACACACACCCCGATGGGGTGCCGGGAAGCGGGGCCCTTCCGCCCCCTACCTCCGCGCCGCCGCGGCTGAGGTGCACCAGCGCCGCCGAGGCCTCGTGAATCTCGCTGCCATCGAAGACGCCGCAGCCCGCAAGAACCACAGCCACTCGCTTGCCCATGGTGGCCCCACACTGCGGAATGACCGCCCTTCAAGCCCCGGCAGAAGCTGCTCAAGCCAGCAAACCCAGGCCTCACGGCACCCTCCCCTCCTCCTGCGCCTGCGCAGGGGACCTCGGCTCAGGCTCCATGTTGCAGCTGCCAGCGGGAGCTGCGGCGGTGCCGGGGGTCTGCCTGCGGGGTTTGTGCCTCCACGGTCAGCGCCTCGGAAGCTCAGCTATCCTCAGGAGCTTGGCATGCCGTCTGGCAGGCGGTTTTTCATTAGGTGATCTCTCCGCTGACAAAATGTAAGTGGAGAGGTGACCTTTAAACATCGGGGCTATTCTGGAGCAGGGGAGGGGAAACGTGTATGCACCTTCAAACGGGAAAGGCTCAGGTGTATTTTAGTCTTTCCTTCTTTTCTGGGCTACTTACCGGAGCAGAGGCAATAGGGCAGAGAAGGTGCTCCTCTGTGCCCCTTGTTACACTGTTAACAAGTCTGTGTTCCCATAGCTTGTCCAAAAGTTGCTGTGCTTCCAGCAGCGCCTTGCAAAGGCTCAGGGGCTCGAATTGTGCAGTTGATTTTTTTGTTACAGACATAGGACTCTATTAATGTAATGAATGCACTGCTTTGAAAGCCAAACCAAAGTGGAATTTGGATAGAGGTACTGCTCAGCATTGAAGTTGTTTCAGTGATACCCTTAAATCACATACCCCTTTGACAACCTTTTGTGCTCTAGGGAGCAGCCTCATTTTACTAGGAAAACCAACTTCTTTGGAAAACCAAACCTACCATCTTTCTGTTACCCACTCCCTATGTACTCATTAGGGCATTGCTCTAGGGAACCAAAGGGCTTCCTTGGGTCAAGCCAAGACATTCATCCTGATCTCCACCTTAACAATGTCATACATGTCAACATATAAATGTCACATTGGAGACCAGATGTACTTAATTTTACCAAGATCTCTCAGCTCTTGGACCTTCATTTTTCATCAGCTACTTCTCTTACAAGAGATTTGGACTCAATGATGAAAACCCATTATTTTAGTGGGCCAGAGGACTTAAAAGGAGGATCTTGTAGAAAAAATGAAAGTGTCTTCCAAAATTTCACATTATGGGGATACTGTAGGCTTTAAAGCAGCTCCCCAGGAAAGGAGCAGGGAGCCCCTGCATAGGTGTCTCAGCAGAGCAGAAGCAGTTTCTGTCTTTTATCACAACAGTTCTTACCAGACCTTGAGCAAGCAGCTACACATCCTGAAGGGAAGAGAGTGTTTATCATTCCCTTCAGAATCATAGAATTATCCAGGCCAGAAAGGACCTCCAAGATTATCAGGTCTTGCCATTTAACCCACTCCACCAAGTCTGTGACTACACCATGTCCCCAAGCACCAGATCTATATGGCTTTAAAACATGTCCAGGGATGGTGACTCAACCCTGGGCAGCCCATTCCAGTGCCTGACAACCCTTTCCATGAAAATGTTTTTCCTAATGTCCAGCCTAAAGCTCCCTTGGCACAACTTGAGGCCATTTCCTCTTGTTCTTTGATTAGTTACTTGTGAGAAGAGACCAGTGCCTACCTCTCTACAGCCTCCTTTCAGGTAGAGAGTTATAAGGTCTCCCTTTAGCCTCTGTTTTTGTAGACTAAACAGCCCCAGTTCCCTCAGCTGTTCCTCATAGGACTTGTTCTCCTGGCTCTTAACCAGCTTACTAGCCCTTCTCTGTATCTGCTCCAGTACCTTGACATCCTTCCAGTTCTGTGGTGCCCACAAGTCAACACAGTACTCCAGGTGCAGTCTCACCAACGCTGGGTACAGAGGTTAATTTACTGTGCTTTGGGAGAAAGGCTGTGATGTTCACAACCAAGAGATGTTTATGTTATATATGGACTGCCAAACAACTGAAGGATGAAGTCTTGTGAAGACAGCCCTGTTTTGGCTAAAACTAATGAAGCAAGGCTAAACCAACAAAACAAACAACAATAATGCACAGCTTCAAAACTGATTTTGAAGGCTATAGACCTTTGCCTAATTAACTGCAAAATGAATTAAAGTTTACACCCCTCAGTAGGATAGAGGCAAATGGAGTACATGCTAAACATACATGACTGTGTTACTCAACTCTCCACCTAAATTATGCTAAACATCACCTAGAAGGCAGAGTCTGCTGGGACTAGGACATAAGAAACCATGAGAATATCATCTCTCTCAGGGGAAAGACCATGGATTTAGCAAAGACAAGGCCAGCTGGCAGGCTGTGCTCCTTTTCCTACAATCAAGACAGGGACACTTTTATGATAGGAACTGCATTCAATACATGACTTAATCTTTTTCTATCATTACTATTAGCACTATTGCAAAGATTTGCACCTCCATCTTTGCCAGGTGTTACCTTGGATTTATTAACTCAAGTTTGATCACTTGCAGATCATTTATCACTGGCAATCCCAAAACTGTTGTGTCTGTTGCTTTAATAAATTAAACCTCTCTGTTGATGAACTTCAGATGACTTCAATATGACTTCAAATAATGTCTTTGTTGCTAAGCGTGCATCCAGTTGACTCAAGAGCAAAAATATGCCAATGTGAGTATAAAAGCCCCCTGTAAACAGGGGGGCTGTGATCCATACATAATGGTAACTGTCTTACTGAATGGAATATTGCCAGTATATCGGGCTGGCAGCTCTGCAGCTCAGGGTATAAGCACCATCCAGAGAAGACCATTTTCATGAGATAGGAGCTGTTACTTCAGGTTCAGTGTCCTCTTTGCCGTGACTATTACAGTGTGATGACTCATGTAGATGTTCAAACTAGCTGTTCACAACTGCTGGCTGCAGCAGCAGGGTTTGTTTTCCCTTTCCATCTCTTCCTTTCAAGGGTAGAGATGGAGAAGATGCTGTTTATAATGGGAAATCACTAAGATTCTTCTCAAATCTATTTATTCACATATTATTAATTTTCTGTGTTAAAATATGGTTCATAGCATAGGTTATATGAGAAGAAAGAGCAAAGTACTGTGCTGCAAAAGTTTCCTATGGGATGCAGTGAAGTGAGATACAAAACTACTACTAAAATGAACAAAATAAAATCACTAACTTTGCCATCTTAGTCATTTGACCTGACACCTTTAGAAACCACAGCAGTGCCTGAATGGAGGCTTAATAGTCTAAACTGCAAACATATGCTGAGCCAGAACATAAGAACCAGTTCATACTGTATTTCTAGTTTGCCTAATGAGCAGTTATGGCACCTTCATTATGTCACATTACTTCCCTGCATGCCAGTTTCATAGAAGGGATAAATTATGCTTCCCTTACTTCATAAAGTACTTACAGAGTTACACACCAAACTGTGCAAAACTGGGAATTGCTGTGTTCCATGCAAACATATACCTTTTTGAACAGATGGGAGAGCTGGCACGTTGTACAACAAACACTCAAACTTGGAAACACACAAGTAACGGGACACTTTATTTTATAAAGAGCAAAACCAGCTTTGCTTTAAAACAGACACAAAGAGCATGCATGGAATTTAAATGAAATATTGAAATCCGGGTTTGTATTGATTATGTATACAGGTGTAAAATTAATCTGTAGTGCTGAAGGGCATAGGTTTTAAAGATAAGCAGTATACAATCAGGCAGCAATGAAGTGAGATACAGAAACGTTGCTGAAATTGAAGATTTTAGTAACTGTGCCATTTTATGGTGTTCTGAACATGTTAGTAACCCCAGCATTACCAAAAGTGATATTCAGCAGCCTATCTGACATTTTCATGTAGGATGCAAGGTTTTCCACCTCCAGTTTTGTTTGAATACTGCCTAGCATAGTGCTGGCTGTAGAGCTGATCTTTCTTTAGGGGCTAATATGCAATGACCAGGGATATTTCTCTGGCTCGCATAGCCAAAAGTCCTCATCACAGTTACTATTTACCCAGTGAATAGCACACACTAGCACCTTCATTGTGGTTGCCAACTACCTTACTTAGCTTCCTGGATTCTGATGCCAGAGTAACACATTTTGAAATCAACAGAGATGGAAATAGCTGCATTCACTGTAGAGATGCTGCTGGCAACCTTGTCCTCGCTGTTTCTCTTAGCCAAATTTAATCTGAAAGACAGTTCTTGCTATTATTGTAAAACCGAGAGAATAAATTGCTACAAGATCCCTGTAAGTTGTTACAGCCCTAGTAAGTGTTCTGAAATGGGTGGCAGACTTGAAATTACCTTCAAGCCCTAAACGGCTTAAGAGGAGACTTCTGGGCAGCCAGAAGAGGCTCAGGGCTATGCACTTTATCACAGCAGAAACCTTTCTGCCATTTGTTAAAGCCTTGCTTTATCGTCTTGGGTCCAAACCCAGACATCACTTCGCCCAAAAGGCTCTGGCTGTAAGAATGGGCATTTGATGTGTTTAAACTCAGCTTCAAAATACTGTTTGAAGCAGCAAACCGGGCTGTTAAAAAATGCTTTAGTTGGTTTAAAGAACGCACGGTTATCTGGGTCTCCAGAAAACCGAACTCTTTATTCAGTCAAGTGACGTTTTAAAGGGATGATTCCGCACACGGCTGGGTTTCCTCAGAGGAAAAATATCTGCGTTTCGTCTGGACCCTGGATGTAGCACGGCGTCCCCGTCCACACCTCACATCTTCCAGGCTGGGCCTTCCGCGGACACCAGCGGGCTCCCCCGGCCCTGTGGGCGGGCGCGGGGGCGGCCTCCTTCCCGCCCAGCCTCTCAGCCCCGCCGCTTCCCTCGCCCGGCCGCCCGCCCGCAGCACTGGGGCTCGGCCCGTAGCCCCGTAGGCCGCGCCGCCATGGGTGCTGCTCGGCACTACTGGCTGCTCCTGCTGTTACTGCTGGCAGCAGCTTGGGGACCGTGTTTCTCGGGGACGCTCCGCTCCTCACAGCGGCGGTGGCCGGTGCCTTACAGGTAAGTGAGGCGGGGAGACGGCCCGGCGACCAGAGCCGGAGAGGCGCGTCCCCGTGGCCGCCCGGCAGCGCCGCCTGCTCGGCAGACCCGGCTGCCCGCGCCGAAATGCCCGCACCTCCTCTTCCCAGGCCTGTCAGCTCTCCATTTGCTTTGTTTTTAAACTGAGAAGGCCACGAGTAGTTCCACCTTTTTAACCACGGAGTGTTTGTCGTTTATACGGTATCTGGTGTGCTTCGCTCACAAGGCAACAAGGGGTGCCCTGGCCTGGAGCTGCACTTGCTCTGTTGGAGGCAGGATTGCTACCCCCAGGAATGTCTTGCTTTGAATATTCACCTTTATTTCGTGTGTCATCAAGAAGTTGTGACGAGGAAGACTGTCTACTATTTATTCTTTACATTTAATTTTGTGCTGGATGATAAATGGTAATAAGTGCTGTACACTGCTTTAGAGCTGTCTTATCTCCAGAAGGAATGCTGGTGGTGTTGGGGAAAGAAGGAGAGTGCATGTTGCCGCATTTTCCATAGCTACGGCTTTGGCTGTGCTGAAGAAATAAGCCTCTTCAGGACACTTGGCATGTGTACTTTATGGGGGTTTGCTGTTTGTAAAGGGAGGTGTTACCTGTGTTTAGCTGCTGTCTAATGCACATCTGAAGTTTTGAAAGCCTGTTGTGTAATTCCTAGCAGTTTAAGTTGTATCAGGTGATGCCTGAAGGAGCTGATCTTGCGAGTCACGAGTCGTTGGGGGTTTTCAGGAAGTTCAGTAGTTGCAAGACTGGGTCTCAGGCTGGTCAGAATTGGAGTACAAGCCTGTCAGTGTGAGGCACTCAAAAACTCACATGCTTGTTACCTTCTGGCTACATGCAAGGTGCAGTGGGAGGGGAGATTAAAAGTGGAAGGCGTGCAGTTTAGAAATGGGACTTAAATACATGACTGGCATAAGTTTCTGCTTTCTAATTGTGTATTCTTTTTCCAGCCATGCACTTCTTCATTTTTTCCTTTCAGTGAAGTACTCAACAAGCTTGGAGAGGTCCACAGACAAAATCAATGGTGTCTCAGCAGTGCTGCTAGCTTTACTATGGCTGAGGAAGTCCCAGGTCCTTGAGTCATCTCATGGCTGCAGTATTTATATCATTCAGTAGCCTTGGGCTACTGTGTGTTAGACTCTCAAGCTGTACTCTGGGCAAGCTGTGTATGCCAATCTCTTTGTAACAGGAATATAGCAACCTTGTTTTAAGTGAAATACAGTGTGTGAACTTGAAGGAAATTGGGAAAGGAAGACTTGTCAGAAAGGTTTTTTGCCTTTTTTTTTTTTAATAATGTGATGCATAAGTGGATTTGGTGTTGAGTTACTGAGGTTTTATAGGAATAATGAAACAGTTACCGTTCCTAAGCCTCTTTATATAAATTAGCAGAGAGGAATAAAATATTTCTTCCATCTGGGAACCTATTACAGAAGAGTTTCACAGAGCAAACTGGTCTATCACTCTGTAGACAAACGCTTAGGAGAACGTTGTTGAGCCAGATCTGAAACCATCCTCCCTACTCAGTCTCTGTATGTCTCTGATTTTGTGAGTATAAGTCACCCCTTGTAATCTGCATCATGTCCACTCCCTAGTTACCAGAGCTATGTTCAACATGAGTTACATTAGCAAGTCTTAAATCCTGAAGTCTTCTTTATGCAGACATGCACCTCAGCTGCCTTATGAACTTGTGTACTCCAAGTATTGCAGCATCCAGATCACAGAATCTGGCTGGATACTCAGATTTCCCACCCAGGCCTCTAGGAAGCCATGTGACAGTTACTCCAGCCACGAAGCTGTGCTCCTCTTAACTTACTTCTCTTTCTCAACACAGGCGCTTTGATTACCGCCCAAAAACTGATCCTTACTGCCAGGCTCGTTACACCTTCTGTCCCACTGGCTCTGCCATTCCAGTTATGAAGGAGGAGGATGTCATTGAAGTGTATCGATTACAGGCTCCAGTATGGGAATTCAAATATGGGGACCTCCTAGGGCATTTGGTAAGGTGATGTTTTTGTTTAACAAAGTTAGAGTTACAAATTCAGCTGAATGCAACAGCAGGTGTCAAGGATGGGAGCTGTAAGGTTGGAGTGTGCATGTGTGAAGTAGTATTGATGCATACAAGATAGGCTATCTGTACAAAAGGCACCCAAAGAGCAGTAAGTTTCACAGAATCGCAGAGTATATCTGGTTGGAAGAGACCTCAAAGATCATCCAGTTCAACCCTCTACCCAGCATTGAAGGGTCAACACTAAACTATATCCCTAAGCACCAGGTCCACATGCTGCTAAAATACCTCCAGGGACGGTGACTCCACCACTGCCCTGTGCAGACCATTCCACTGTTTTATAACCCTTTCAGTGAAGAAATAATTCCCAACATCCAGCTAGCCCCTAGCACAGCTTGAAACCATTTTGTCTAGTCCTGTTGCTTGACACCAAGGAGAAGAGGCTGGCCCCCTCACCCTCTTCTCCAGACTGAACAACCCCACCTCCCTCAGACAGTCCTTGTAGGCCATGTGTTCCAGGCCCTTTATGAGCCTTACCCTTCTCTGGACATGTGCCACCACCTCAATGTCCTTCTTGTAGTGAGGGGCTCAGAACTGAACACAATACTTGAGGCGTGGCCTCACTAGTGCTGAGTACAGGGGGATGATCACTGTGGTGGGTTGAATTTTCCCCCCAGCATTAACTTTGCCAGACCAACTCTACGATGGAATGCAATGAATATGTATAAAATATACAGTATTTACAAGATTATACAGATATTTACAATTAGCAAACAACACAAAAGTCCCCTGGTCAGAGACCAGGGAAGCCATTCCACTGCCTCCCCTCTACCCCCCCGCCGCAAGGGAGAAAGGAGTGGAGAGAGGAGCAGTGGGTTAGACTTAGCCAAGGCCAGCCAAAGCATGTTATCTCTCTTGAGCAAAGCAAAGCAGCCAAGATCAGAAGATTTCAGAATTGTTATGGTACAGTTTTTCTTATTTTAGATATTTATCCAATTAATTTGTTTAGAATAGTCTTTTGTTTTCCTTTTTACAGCCAATAGTGGTTTATTTATATTATTCTACTTTTCTGCTCAAAATCTGTAACTAAATTTTAAAGGCATAGCCTAAAACCACCACAATCACCTACCTGTTCCTGCTGGCCACAGTTTCTAATACAAGCCAGGACGCCATTGGCTTTCTTGGCCGCTTGGGCACACTGCTGACTCATGTTCAGTTAACTATCAACCAATACCCCCATGTCCCTCTCCAAGTCACAGCTTTCCAGCCACACATCCCCAAGTCTGCAGCTTACCCTGGGGTTATTGTGACCCAGGTGGTTGACCTGGTACTTGGCCAAAAGTTACAGAATTCAGCTCAGCTAAGGAAAAGAGCACAGTGGGTGGGTTTGAATGTTTCCCCACAGAGATACATACTGTGTTTTGTATACATTGTGGATATCTTTTTTCCTGTGCTAGCATTGGATCAAGAAAATACTCCTAGTTATTTATTTTCCCTTACCAGATAATATGCTTACTTAGTGTGTTGACTTCTCTATGGTTAAAAACTTACATAATCTGCATGAACATGGATACCTGTACAGCTAGCTGGTAAGAATGGTAGATCAAGGGGAGATGGTTTCTTCTGCAGTTCTTTTTTTAACATTATGGTCAGTATTAATTGAAGTCTCCATTCATGGAATCATGCAAGTATGAAAGAGTCTCACCTTTAGTAAAATTTATAGCTACAGCAGTAGCATAATTAAGCTTCAAAGAACGATGCCTAATGAATAAATACTAGTGAACATGAAATAGCAATATCAAAACCAAGCACACAGACTCAAAAATCATTATCTCAGAAACTTATTTTGAATTTATGTATTTACAGCTACTTAAAGAAATACTTATCTCATTCCTTTAGTGGCTTTCATTACTATGATTTGTTTCTCATGACCCTGTTCTGGTCTTTATTTCTTTGATACTCCTGTGGGGTATAGGAGTCAGAAGAAGACTTGAGTTTCTATGAGCTCCCACTGAATGTCTGCCTCCAAATAACAGAATTTGTGAGGGACTGATAGGCAACCACTGAGACGGTGTGACTTTGTGATGAAAGTATGTGTGTGATTTAATCTGATGTGTTGTGCATCAAAGCTACTGAATCCAAGATGTTACAGGAACCCCTTCCCCTCTTCTCACCCTGTTATGCAGAAACACCTAAATGTCTTATCTTCTGTGCAGGTCAAACCAAAGTTGGTTTTATGTTCAAGTTTTTGGGATTTGGTTGTTGGTTTTTCTCTTTTCCAGAAAATTATGCATGATGCTGTGGGTTTCAAGAGCTCTCTAACGGGCAAAAACTACACAATGGAGTGGTATGAGCTCTTCCAACTCGGGAACTGCACTTTTCCCCATCTCCGGCCTGGCATGGATGCACCGTTCTGGTGTAACCAGGGAGCTGCCTGCTTTTATGAAGGAATAGATGATGCACACTGGAAGGAAAATGGAACTTTAGTTCTTGTGACCACAATATCAGGTAGACTTCAGATGCTTTGAGATGCTTCAGGTGTTAATATGAAGAGTCAGCCTGATCTTCATGTCAAGCAGTATCTTTTATGTTTTGCAGGTTATTTGCAATATTAGTAACCGATGCTAATTTCAAATGGAAATACTGCCTCTGCACTTTCTGTAGTACAGAGAGCAGTATGAGGCTGCTGACTTGTGAACAACGCACACACTGAAGTGTTCTTAGAAGAGAGTCATTTGGTGTTGGTATACAAAAACACTCGAGTCTCTTCAGTGTAAAAATAGCTAAACAGCTTATATAGAACCATTATGGACTCTTCACATGGCTTCACCAAACAAAGCCTTCTATTGTGAAGTGGCAGATGACTGCTGAGATAGAAAAATTGGTGCAAATGTGTACATTACTGAGCAAACAAAAATAAGGCATATTTAGAAATACTATAAAAAATATTAATAATATTGATCTCTATTTCTGCCTTCCCCATTAAAGTGTCATTAAAATTGTGCAAGTGTCCCCAGTAATAGATCTCTGGATTTATACCTCTAAACATGTGGAGGATCACCAGACTAGTTTCCTGATACATACTGAACACTGAAATCCTAAAATAAAAAGGTCATTTAAACAAATCTGGTTGATTAGTGTAGTAGTACAGTGAATGACTTATGAATAAAATCTGCTGAGGACTTCAAAAGTTGCATTTTGTGTGACTAAAACTGCTTACTCTCTGAAGTTAGTGTAACAGATAGTGTGATGTGGTACTTTATGTTTTTCCTCCTTCCACCTTTAGCAGCTTTACTGGACTCAGTCTCTAGAAAATCTATCCAGTGCTGCTAAGAAACTCCAGGCTGTTCTTTAGGCAGTGAACTAAGCAGAGTTGCTTCCCCGTGAATTTGTAGCTCGTGACTGGGGTCTTTAATGCATGATACAGTTGGATTCTTTGTATGAATAGCAAGTGAAGTATTACCATATAGTTGTGGAGTTTGTAATGCATGCTTGTGCCTGAGAAGGATGGTGTTATGCTGGTACTTTGTGAAGGCACTGTTACTGTCCTTGTCTCTCACTCCTGTTTCCACAAAACTTTTAGGCAGGTAGCATCTCAGAGAGTTTTGAATTGCCTGATTTTGGCTAGGAATCTGAAACTTGCCATGGTGAAGGGTGAATAGATGCAGACACAGATGGGCAGCATCATCAGCTGAACTTGCTTCCTTCAGAGAGCAAAAAGCATCCTGTCTTATGCTCTCCTGACTTGCTTACCTCTCCCTGACCTGTGAGGTAGCTGTGTTCTTCCAATCTCTGGGCTTGCAACAGTCTTGCCTGTCTTTAGCAGCTAGCAAGCACAGCTACTGCACCCACAGCAGTGACACTTGCAGCTAAAGAGAGATCACAGCTTGGAACACTGCCACAGTTGCAAGCTGTCATCTTGTGTGCCTTCTGATGTATCGCACAAGAATCTGCAAAATCTGGTTGTGCTGTGAATATGAGGTGTTAGATCAGAGGCATGGATGGTTGCAACCTGTGCCATGACTGAGGAAAGTGAGGACAGGAAGGGCTAGACTGAGGTGCAGTGATAAGACTAGGGGAAAATAAAAAGAGGAAACTGAGCCTTGTGCTTCAGCTCTGTTTTTGGGAGGCATCACTTGTTAGTGAGCTGCCAGAGGTGAGCAGAGTTAGAGATCTCTTCCTTGTTCCAGGTGTGAAATCACCACTACCAGAACGCTCCAAATGTATTCTAAATGTAAAAAATGAAGTCCATAAGGCTTTTAAATTTACTGATCTTCACATCCCACTCAAGTCATTTGGCACAGTTCAACTTCTCTGGCAGAGGAGCTGCTAAAACAGAAGGATGTCTCAGTCTTAAGATTCCTTTTGTGGACAGAAATGAAAATTCCTGTCTTGAATTCAGTTAAAGCTAGAGAAAGTGCAGAAGCACCTGCTGCACTGCTAGAGCATTGTGTCAGCATCTCTTGTATCATCATACTACCTGTTGGTCTCCATGGATAAAGCAGATGATATGTGTCATGGTTCTCTGACATTCAGGTGTTCTGGCACAGTAGCAGGAAATGGGGCAGTGTAGATAACTTTCATGTGTAGTTTATTTGGTGGGGTATCACTTTTCTCTCCAACCTAAGCCTCATGCCTTTTTATGGTTAGGTAACGTTGTAGGAAAACTTGTGCAGGGAAGGAAGGTGAACCTTGAAACAGATGGATAACATTTTGAGTCATGTATTTGTTACCTTGTCTCTCTCATAGTTATTTTCATCTCTTACAGGAACCATGTTTAATGAAATGGCAAAATGGGTAAAATACGACAACGAGACTGGCATTTACTATGAGACCTGGACGGTTCAAGCAAGCCCTGACAAACAATCAGTAGTATGGTTTGACTCTTATGAGTGCTCTAAATTTATTCTGAGAACATACCAGAAGCTTGCTGATTTGGGAGCTGTGTTTAAGAAGATAAAAACAAACTATACAAGTATCATTTTATTCAGTGGAGAACCTGTTTATTTGGGAAATGAGACATCTATTTTTGGACCACAGGGAAACAAGACCTTGGCAGCAGCTATAAGAGACTTCTACTATCCATTCAAGCCTCATCGGACAGTCAGAGAGTTTTTTGTGGATCTCATAAAAATAATTGATCGTGTCATCTTGAATCATCAGTTTTACCTCTTTTACAACCTGGAATACTGGTTTTTACCTATGAAATTCCCTTATCTCAAAATAATTTATGAAGAAGTTCCTTTACCTATTGGAAGCAAAACATCCTCTGGTGTGTAATTGCTTACTGAAGAATCAAAGTTGCCATTATGTCAGAATATCTGTAAGGATTTTGGTATGATGGTGTTAAAGTGTGGAATGTTTCACGGCTAACTGTCAAAGCTCAGGAAGGCTCTGCTACATCACATCTAAGACTTATGTCTTTTTTCCTATTAATGAAGCTTTAGCATTTCTGACTTGGCCAGCTTCTGTGGATGCCTGCTGCCTGAAGGCAGGTTGGTGTGACTCCTCTCAGCTTAACTCTGCAGTACCAGACAGTGAATGAGAGGCAGCCTGCCTGCTCTGGTCTCAGTGCTCTCCACATATATGGCCATCTGGCAAGAACCATGGCACCTGGCCATCAACAGACATGGAACAGAGGCTTTACAAAGATCTTCTGGTTTGGCCAATGCACGTAATCCAGCAATTTGAGCTAACAAAGCTGTGTGCCTAAATGTACCTAATTCCCTCAACACGTGCCTTGGATTGGTGTTCCTGTATTTCTTTGGTTCAAATTCAACCTATGAACTGTTCTCTGGTTCATGGCGTAGGTGTTCAGAGGGGTGAGAAGGTACAGTGACTCTCTATGAAAATGGCATGGATGGTATCTTTTCACCACTTTGCTTCTTTCACCTCTACTGTAAATACAATACAGATGGCTCTTCCTAAGATCTGTGCGTGTTTTCTGCAGTTTTCTTTTGTAAAAGTCTACTTCAGTTTCATGGAACTCATGTTTATATTCCTGTTGATTTTCTTCAGACAGTATGGAATCCTTAATGGGAAAGAAGCAATGTGGGTGTCAAAGTCACAGTTAAAAATATCTGCTTGTCACAGATTAGCCTGAAGAGCAATTACAGTCTCTTAGAGGCAGTGAAGCTTGCAGTCCTGGTGCTGTAGTATCCTCGAGTCCTGTTCTAGGCTATGCCTTGAGCAGCTTGGCAACCTTTAACCCTAACTGGCCAAAGCCAAGGGAACACCAGCTTTCTGAGGAGCAGTGGGGTGCCTGTACACAAAACCTACACCTGCAACAGCATCACCTTCTGCAAGCGTACAGTGCTCACTTTGGTTTTGTTAAACCTGTTGCAGAATGAGTTGTTACTGTGCTGTGGCTAAGCAGTAACAGGGGAACCTGACTCTTCAGTGCCCTTTGGCTTGAGCCAGAGAGTGGAGTGCACAATGATTTGATACAAACCATAAGAATAGCAGCAAATTAACCTTGTATTAAAGAGCCGTGAACATTAATTAGCTGAATTTGATTACCATGTAATGGGATGAGCATGAGAGGAATGAGATGATGAGAACACCTCTGTTCCGCAGGGAAAAGCTGCAAATTAGTTCCACTGTTGTGTGAAAACTTTGTTTGCAGCAGTGTCAAACTCTTGCTTTAACCAGATGTGCTTTAGGTTACCCATGAAGAAGGTAATCAAGGGAGTGCTAGGGAAGATAAAGGAGCACAAGCAGCATGTCTACAGAAGGTACCTTCTTGGATGACTTGGAAACCCTCAGTGTTGTTGAGCCCATGTTTACATTCTCAGGAAAAAGTCTCAACCTCAAAACCAGTGTCCAGCGTTCTGAATGGGAAATAGGGTGATGGAACCAAGCCAGTAGAAACCCCAGAAGCTGCATTTGCCAAAAAGCTCATAGCACTGATGCAGCTAAAGGCCTTTCAGAGGCTGAAGCAGATGCCATGGTGGGGTAGAACATGTTCCCTCACAGAAGAGGAAAGCTCTCAGGCTGACAGTACTGTTTGGTTGCTGTACAGTACTTCCTGGTCTTCATATGAGGTCTAGGAGCCTGTGCACCAGAGTCATTCTTCATGAATTTGTAAAAATACACAATCATTCTGTAAGAAAAAAACATCCAAATCTGCACAGTGGTCCTCTGCAAAACTCTACTTAGTTTTTATACCACTGAGCTGCTTAGAGCTGTAACCCACACTTTGTGCCAGGAGGGTTCTCAAGAAAGGCAGTTGTCAGCTTGTCATACATCAAGGTCAAATACAGCACACGACTCCTGTTCCCCAAAGGGCCATGCAGTGAGCAGCTGGTACAAGTATCTTCTGCCTTCCCCCTCACAAACCCACCAACCAGTGTTCTGGACTGGGAGAGCTGCTGCCTTCAGTACCGTAACTCAAGGTGGTGTCAGTGAGGTTAGTGTTTTGAAGTCACCACAACTAGGGAATAACTTGAAAAGCAGAGCAGGCTTCTGCTCTTCCACTTATAATGGAGTCTAAATTGTAAATCTAAAGCATAAAAAGTCCCCATTGTCAGCTGCTGATTAAAAATTAGCAAAATTAGACTGTAAGAACAGAACTTTAATCTCAAGAAAATTAACAGATTTATGTAAGAAGTATCTCCCATGTCACATCACACAAATTTTAGTATTAATGGTAGATTCTGCCTGGGGGGTTCTGCAATTAAAAACTAGCATTCTGAATTAGACTCCTGCAAGGAATTTTTCAACTGATACCCTGCCATCTAACATAATGCTATCACACTGGTTGTTGAACACTTAGAGCAAAGCATTGCCTCCTGAAATAAGGTAAGTTGGTGGGTTTGCATCACTGTGAAGAGTCAAAATCCCTCGAATAAGGGCTTGATGCTGTGGGCTGCAAGAGAAGGTACTGTAAAGCCTGCCTCTTTCTGGATGCAGTAAAGCTCTTGGAGAGTGCAGAGGAAAGCTGCTGGGTGCATGCATATCCAAGGGATGAAAGCCTGCCCTCAGATAGGCCTACAGGACTTCCAGCCCAGGTACTCTTACTGTCAAAAGATTTCAGCCACAGAAATAAGGAATCAACCATTTTCCTCCATTCCTCCTACCCTCCTTCCACCCACTCAAGCCTTTGTTAGGGGGATCTTTTAAATCTCATTCCTGGTATAATGCTACATCCACTGAAGTTCTTGCTTTCTCCATGTTTAAATCATGTTTTGAGATCCAGCCTTCCTGATTGCCAGATCATTTATTTCAGTCCAGATAATAGACCATTAGCCTATATCTACTCTGCAGGCAGAGTACAATACAAGGAATCACAGGAGTTTCTCTCCTTATTCATTTAACAAACCATGACAGCTGATCTTCATGCAAGACCATCCTAAAATGGGGAAACAAGTCTTCTGTCACACTGCAAGACTGGAAGAAGAGCTATTTTTCTCTGAAGGGTCCAAAGCTGTTCCAGCTCCTCAGCGTTCTGCAAGGAAATGCCATCTTACAACAGCATAGGTGGAAGAGGGTAGACACAACAGTGTCTGCTTCAAAGCACACGACCAGCCAGCTGTGGTTGTGACCCTACGAGAAAAACCTAGCAAGCAAGAGGGATGAACATACAGAACACCTAAGGCTAATTGTGCTTTTACTGTCCTAGTTTTGCTCCTGTCAAGCTTCAGCTGTATCTCCAAGGAACTAATTTCTGTAGCACTTGTTATTTTAGGAAAATGAACCTATTTTGTAGTCTGAACTACACACACTCAAGTTCTGAGCCCCTTTAAAACTTCACAAATTTCTTCATTAAATCAACGTTCCAGTTTTGGATACAGCAGCAGCACTTATTTTGACCATTCCATGTGCTACCAACTAGACCAGCCAGAGATGAAGCTGAGTATCTCTGAAGTGAAGTAGCAATGTTTAGGTTTTAGTCAAGCCTACTCCAAATATAAAGAGGCCTTGCTGAACCCTGCTTTAAATTCACAGGAAATCATTTGGCGCACATAAAAACGTTAACAACTGGAATAGAGGCAACTAGTTCATACCTAAGTAGTTAGATCAGTTTGCACAGGGTAAGTGAAAGCTTCTGACTGAGAAAAAACCAACCAAACAAAAAAAACCCAACCAAACAAAAAGCCCCACACCACCACCACCACAAAACAAAAAACACCCTAAACCCCCCACTTAAATTCACAGGTTTGTAGCTTTAGACAAATAGCAAAAAACCTGCAAAGTTAATGTAAATAGCTGCTCTTAAATTGTGCACCTTTCCACTCTTACCTCATGGTAAACTAACATAACCAGGCAGTAATACCCAACCAAGAGTGATTTGGTGTCCACAAGCTACTGCAGCACTTGTATTTAGAAGTAAGATTTGTGACTGCACACATATGCAACTCCTACTTCAAACTGGACAACCAAGCCTGCTCTAGATTAATCTCCTGAAAACAAGAAATACAGATGACCCCAGGGAAAATTATTTTTACACATCTAAGACACTTGTGTTCCTGTTTGTAGTGAACTTTTTGACATTCTGTGGTACCCTTACTACTTGCACCATGAATATTCACAAATGTGTTTATTTGTTCCAACATGTAGAGGGCAAAATAAGAATTGTACAAGATTTGCTAAAAAGAGCATTGCGGCTTTTCTTGAAGCTACTCAGAATATAGGCTTGTGAGGGAAGTTTATTTACAGCTGGGTGTCATGGTAGGGCCAAACAGCCCCAGCACAAACCCAGACAGACACTAGGGTGTCTAGACATAGTCCCCCTCTCCCCCCTCCTTCCTGCAGAAAGCCAGGGTAATGCAGGAAAAGGAACAAATGGGACAGGACCATGCATGTCTGGTAAACAATCCTGTACCTCTGGTAAGGGCATGTGTTCTGGCCACAGCCTGGCAGAACCCCTTCCCATTGGGTAACTATGCTGATTTCAGTGCCCTATTGGCCCAATTGATTTCAGGCAAGATGTAAATACAGGCTGATTTCTAGTTGCCTGTGCCGTGCTTCGACCTTGCTCTAGCCTTGCATGCCTGAACCTGCTTGGACCTCATCTGGTGTGAAGTTGCCTTGAGTTGCACAGCATCAAGCTGCCCAGTCTGGCGCTTGCGATAAAGCCATGAGGGTACACACTGCAAGCCACGAGAGAAGCCACGAGCTTAGGTGTCAGAGCTAAGTCTGCTTCCCCTTGCAATCAGGATTTTTGCCATGCCTCAGCTCACCCAGGACAAAGCAAGCATCTGTTGCGGAAAAGCATTGTTAACAGCCTGTTGTCTGCTGAAGCCAGACCAGCTGTCAAAGACCGCGTGGCATTCTTGCCAGGAACCTGCTGTGCCTGGCGCATGAGAGTGCCCCAAAGCCTCTAATACACAGCAGCAGCACTCCCTACTTGAGTACAACCAGTTGTGAGTAATTAATTCACTGCCTGTTGAGTCTCCCCCGCCACTACGGTTGAGCGCCATTTCACTCCCGGGGTATTCTCTGTTAGTTCCTCCTGGTTTGCATAAAATTGTTTAAATTGTTGTAGTTGCCCAGTGACTGTACATCCCATTGTAAATACATTCTAACCATACAGCAAACCTTTTAATACATTTTGGCAATTTTCATATTAATAAAAGGTTATTAATATTTTGATTACTATTGCCATACAGTTTATAAAGGAAATTTTATGTGTCCTTCAGTAGGAATGGTGCAGAAACAAGGAGGGTGTACAACAAGAGATATCTTGGAAGAACTGGGATATGTACCAACAGTCTTGGGGTTAGACTGGGTGAAACAAAACTGCAGAAATCCAGAACGCATCTCCCAGAAGGTGGCGGAGAATGCTGGCCAGTCCAGCAGCGTATGTGCTGTGATCACGGCCACGAGCATTGTACAGATGAAAAAGGAATTAAAAAACTATGATGAAAAGATTTTTTTGTCTGGAAAGAGAATGAGAAATTATGGAGAGACAGAACCAAAGGCTTTGTAATTTATTAGTGCTGCAAATGAAGTCGACTGCCTCCCTAAGAGGAGTCGCAGAGGCAGAAAGCAATTCTGTTCCTGACCCGCTGGAAAGGGAACTGCCTGCATCGTTCGAAAGTGCCCCCATCCTGCCCACGCTGAAATCGCCGTGGGGAACAGATTTTTGAGCCGCTTTTGCCGAATGCTCCATGCATGGAGTCTCAGAAGCCTGAGAGCGATTGCCGCTTGCCTCAACCTGGGACCATGCTGCCTGAAACTGAAAACAGCACTGAAACCACGCCAAGGGGAGCTGTTCCCCCCTTGCCCCTCCGACAAGCCACGTAAAAGGGACTTTGCAGATCACGCATGGATCCTGCTCCCGTACGGCACCACTAAAAATAAAATGCAGAAAGCAGCCTTACCTGCCATGTGAGTGTATTGCCTGTGAGAGGAAATCACCCGCTGTGGATTGCAAAGTGCGAGGACGTCCCTCTGCAGCCGCCAATGCCGCAAAATCCTCTATGCTGTGTGTTTCAAATGGGACAATTGTGCATGCAGCCCATGCAGGACCCAACACAGCACAGCAAGAACCCAGCCTGTTGCAAGCTGAGAGCCAATCCCATCTGAAATGGCAACTCCTCTGATTTGGCTTACAAATCCAGCCCAGCACCATGCAAATTTAGTCTGTGAAACCACTGCAATCCTAAAAGCACAACACTCCCGAAATGTGATTCTGAGTCAAACTGCACTGCACCGGCAGCCAGAAAAGAGGCTACAAGCCACCACCACAGCACAGAGGAGCCAAGAAAAATTCATAAGCACGTGAACCTGCTGCCCTTCAAGTGATAGACAACTGCTTTCAAGCAATTTTCTTGTGCTTGAAGATCCTGGTAACTGTTATGGTATGTCACATCTGTGAAGGACATTTGTGCAACAAGGAATCAACCTTCTCAGAATAGCCAATTACCCTGCTGGGGAAGCAGTTCCACCACAACTAAGCATAAAGACTTCAGCTACTTGCCTGTTCCCTACCTCAGAGTCAGACAGAGGTGCCTTTGCAAGAAGCAGAACGCTGGGGTTCCTAAAGATGTGAAATTCAAAAGTGAAGGAACTTAGGAATTGAGGCTGTGCCTTGTTTTTCAGTTATTCCCAGTACCATGCCAGTAAGCCAACAGACCAATTTACCCTTGCCAGCATCAGGACATCAGCAGCTGAGGTCCACAGAGATTTTAGCTGCATTATTAATGAGATTACTTCACACATTCATTTAGTGAAAACACATCTTCTTCCCCAGATTACTTGTATTACTCCACCCTTAATCATGCAGGCAAAACCAAGAGTCAGAATATAAAAAACACTGAGCTTT
Source organism: Dryobates pubescens (assembly GCF_014839835.1). Taxonomy (NCBI): domain Eukaryota; kingdom Metazoa; phylum Chordata; class Aves; order Piciformes; family Picidae; genus Dryobates; species Dryobates pubescens. The sequence continues at coordinate 26,446,102 of NC_071618.1, read as the reverse complement.
TTTACTTTTACAGACTAAATATATTGATACTTTTTATACAAATAAAAGCAAATTATGGCATTACATGAATTTAACAAATTCTAATACAAAACCCGTGTATTCCATAAAATGAGAATTTAAAATCAAAGTTCTACAGAAACATACAACTCCCCTATAAAGATGTCCAGTCCACCGAGCAATCTTTGCTCAAAATATAAACTTCAATATGCTCATAAGTGTATTACACTTAACTATATATTTGCATCAACATTACTGAAATCAGAAATGAAGAAAATCTACTTCTTAACAGAACTAGCTGTACGGCTCAAATGAGAATCAGTCTCCAGGTGAGACTGGTACAGCCCACAGCTGGAGCAGCTTTGCCTTGCTGGTGTGATGACCACACCTTTCAAACACATTCAACAGTTGCATGAATACTTTATAGTGTTACCAGTCCAGAATGGAGAAGAGAAAAATAATGTAACTTGGCGCTAAGATATGAAGTCGCAAGCCACATCCGGATCACAGGCAATACATTGCCTACACCATGCACGGACTAAAAACTTCCTTTAATAAAAGTGATTTACCAAATACTCAAAACAAATCTCTGCCTATTGCTCTACTTCACACAGTTCAGATACCATGAAATGATTGAACTAGCTGAATTAATGCTATACAAAATGATCATCTATCAAACATTCACTTTATACATAAACATTTCCCAAACAGATTTACAGTATACAATTAGTTTGTACAGTGTAAGCAACTGTTACAATGTCGTTTCTCTCAAACTGAAAGCAGCCAAAAAGTCTTAATTTTAGTTAAAAGGTTCTTGGTCACCATTCCAATTTTAGCTTTCTTGCGTCACCCTCTTCACATCCATGTCATCGCATTTAACACTGCAGGTCATTTAATAAACTATACATTAGTCCATCTAACCATATGCTGCAAAACTGGTTAATGTGCAAGAAAAGCTCATTAACTCCAATGTATTTTTAATACAATGTATCTACATTTTTCCCCAGAATGCTTTCGCTTCCTGAGCTAGACATAAAATACCTTAAAACAGGTTTAGACACAGATCTGAGATCCCATAAGCAAACTACATTAAAATGCATGGGGCGGAGGAGGAGTAAAAAACAAAAAACCAAACCACCTGCACCACTTCTGGTATCTTGCACTGCTATTTGCGCTCTAAATGCATTTTAGATGGCTCTAATAATCTGTGGAATAAAGTATTGGTATTAGAACTTAGTATTTTGTCTAAACTCTATTACTGTGTATTGCTCTTGCCTTGACTTTTATATAAAAGAACATGTATATTTCACAGCCTACTAAATACTCCTTATCTAAATCTTGTCACCTAGGTGACTGGATTTAGAAATGCTCTAGTATGTAACAGAAGCATGCAATTTCGGTGTTGTATTGTTTTTTCCCCTAAATCAAATGTGATCATGTTCAATACTAAACCAAAGAAGTGTAGTAAAACTTGGCATTTGGTAAGTACATTTCAGTATTTTTAAATACGCTTTTTACTTCCATAAATGTTTGAGATCACTGTCAATGACAAAGATGAAATCTAAACCCGAACATGGATTTTTGTTTGGATACAAAAGGCGTTCGGAGCTATCCATGATTTCTGTTTTGGAACCTGGATTTCAGAAATAATTTTTGAATGAAAAAAAAATACCATTTTTCTAGTCAAAAAATGAAGTAACTTACAGTAAGAACTATAGTATTAAATAAGCTTATTCAGTAAATTGCAACAGGGTAAGCTTGGGTTTAAGGTGCTATTTCATCAGCCCTGAAGTCTTTCAAGGACTTCACCATGTGGGCATCATGTCTGGGAACCAGACTCTACCAAGATGCTTTGAAACTTCCCAATGAATTTGCTCTAAGCTGTACTTCTGATCAGGAATCAGAACTTCCTCCATAATAGAAAGCTGAGAGAGACGACCGCCACACATCTTCACAAACTCAACAAAGGCACTGCAAGAGACTTCACATTCTCCTAGGCCAACAGCTGACAGATACTTGCAACGTTCCGCAATACGGATCAACTCCTCATCCAGTGGCCGCAATCCATTGGCACACACCACCAGTTCCACTAACCGAGGACACGTCATCCCAACACGACCAAGTACGTCTTTGCTTACTGATCTTCCAAAGTATAGGTGAGTGACAGGTATTTCATAACGAAAGAACGGGTCAAACTCCTCTTCATACAAGAAAAAGTACATTACTAAATTTACTTTAGGAGAATGCTTGATGAAAGCGTCCCAGCTGCTCTTCTGAATTGTGTGGAACTGAGTCTGTCCAGGATTTTCACTGACAACATCAATGCGCAAGTGTTCTAACCTGACATGTTTTTCAGAAGACAAAGCAAGTAGAAGCTCATCACTCAGAAGGTGGTAGTTCAGTGCCAACTCACGTAAGCCATGACACTGGTCAGCCACACAAAGGATACCTGGGAAGAGAACATTATGAAAGAGGTTACACACATAATGTATGAACCAATGGTCGAACAAGTAACTAAGGGCCAGTTTGGTTTTGTGCATTGTGAGGGTGCAAAGATGTGCTACCAAGATTTAACAACAAAACAAAGCTATAACTGACAGCTAGAACACTAATCTTTTCCATGGAAGCATGGTCTTGTGACTTTTGCTAGGGAAACATACAGAAGTTAACACACTGCATTATAAACTTCCCTGCATGTGTTGATTCTTATGTGACAAATATCACACACACTGACCTTTGTGGCATCATGAGACAGAATGCTCCAACATCACACAGCACAGGTTTGCATCAAAAACAGATCTACTGAACTGCTGATGCAGATGCACCCTGCATCCATTCTTCTCCCCTGTTTTCCCCCATTCAAACAGAGAAGAAACCAAAGCAGAGCAGAAACAGCCTTTACAGAAATATCTTCAGTTCCCACCGTCCCAACAGCTAGTATTTCACATAATAAACAAGCGCACATCAATATGGACTTAACCATTACGTTTTACAAGGTCCTGCTGCAGTTCTAATGCAAGTTGAAATTAAAAGGGCAAACAGCCAACCAAAGAAACTTCACAAACATTAGAAATATACCTCTGTCTTTGCTTCTCCAGCCCAAACCCAAACATGCCTCTTCATCTTTGTACAGTAACTTAGGGAGTATTCAGAGCATCCTTTGGAAGTAATTTACAGTTTGGTATCAATCTTTTTCCTTTATTCCTCAGTGGTAGAAACTCTCTTGTACTACCTGCACTACTCTTCTATGTCCTTCACTAAAGTTTCTGGAGAACTAACCCAGAAATGAACATTCCCTTCCTCCCAACTGCAATTTGAAGGCATGTTGTATAATTTTAAGTGCACCTATAAGTAATTAGTTTTGCATAATTTGTGGTCCTCTTGATTCAATTAAATTTCTTCCAAATTAATACCAGCCTGCTAATTATAATATTCCTATTAGAAAGGAGGAAAAAAAAATCTGGGTAAGTCTCAGCACCCAAAACATTCAAGAGTGTAATTTTTCCAGCCTGTCTCCTCTAAAGCAAACTATCCCCAATACAAGCTCCTATTTTTTGTTCTACTTTTCTCTCTGTCTCTAGACCTGGATTAAGCCATAAAATTTTCCTGCTATTTACTTAGCACTCTGGTTTTGTCATTAATGCATCTGATCCCATTCTATTAATCTCCATTCCACATAGGACAAAAGCAATTGTGCGCCTTGCTCCTTAAAAAGGAACTGCTGTTTCTTGCCCGTTTTTCCTTTAGCTTAAAACACTGTACAAGGCCAAACAGAATACACCAAACAACTTTGTAAATCCACACTCTTTCCCAAATTATTAAATATGTGATGTTCCATAAAGCCTTCTAGCAAGCATTAGCCACAAACCAGCAAGTCTGCTCTTGGATCTAAATCCAAGGATTATTCTCTGCCTCAGTAAAAATTACTGCTGGAACCTTTTCCTCCTGAAAGACAGATTATAGGTCCTGTACTCCCACACACAAGGAATATCAAGTGAATTTTTACAGTTACTAAAATTAAAGAACTTCCTACTACAAAGCTCTGACGAAGTAATATTCCAGTTAACACACCGACAAATGTTTTGCTAGACAAATCATCTGCGAAACAAACCTATTTTTCAGGAACTTCTTTATACAAAGCCAAACAAGGTTTTGTCCCAGAGCTACACCTGCAAAGAGCATTAAAGTGTGTGCTTTGTTTGTTATCACTTATAGCCACATGGCCTCTGCTGCAGTGTCATTTCCCCCATGTTAGGAGTCCTGATGATGAATTCTACATGTAATATACCTAATATTTACAGTTGCAATATACTTGCATGAATAAAGTTATGGTGACTAAAGCAGTTTCTACTTATCCTCAGAAGAAGAGCTGAACTAAGCTGCCAGCACCTCATTCTTCCATTTCTCAGTGAAAAAATGTGTTAATTTGGTGGGCTGTGGATCCATCTTAAACTTGCTGTGCATTCAGTAAGCCTTCCACAAACATTAATTCTGTGAACTTCAAGAATCTTGAGCGATTTCATTCTGATATGAGCTAGGCTTATTCTTGCCACAAAAAAAAAAACTTAAGACTGTTAATGAGGTACATTTAGTAAAGGCAGATGTTCTGCACAGCTCAGTCTCATCTCTCCTTTGTTGATGTTGTCTGCACTTTTCTCCAACAACAGACTGAATTGCTTTCTTTCAGAATGACTAAATCAGCATCTTCAAAATCCATGACATTGCAACGCTCAAAACCCATACATAATGAACTGCAGAAAAGGAACTCACCTTCCAAAAACCTAATTATACTGGAATACTTAAAACAGGCATTGCAGAAGTAGCACACCATCAAGTCAGTAAGTACTCTTTTTAAGTTCCACAAGAGGTTAGTTATTTATCCAGAACTTACATCCACTGTTTTATCATAGTCACTCTTAAAAGTGGTGGGAGAGATGGATGGATGAACAACCAGCTGAATTAGCATTTTATTCAGTGAAGTTGCTGTAGATACCACATCCATCCTCACTCTCATCTCACCCCTAGTTTTTCAGGGGTTTACTGGTTTCATACAAAAAAACAAACAAACCAAAACCACCACCAATCACCCCAAAATTAACAAAACACCAAAAACAACCCCACAAAAATAAACTAAACCAAATTAAAATGCAACCAACCCCTGAAAAAACTCCAAACCACAGTAGCTTACCAGCTGGAGAAACATGAGGACAACTGCTCATTTTCAATAGTTTGAGTGTATCACTGTTGTTAGCCACCAGCACTTTGAGAGATGGATCATCTACTGGTGTATCATCAATCTTAAGTGAAGAGAGTGACTTGGAATTTACAAACACCACTGTCAGTGCAGAAATAAAGTGAGACTGGGGAGAAAAAAAAATTCAATGGAACATCAGTATTTGAAATTAAAATCTCAATGGTTTTACACTGTATGGAGCAGTCCCAGTTCTCTTCTACTTATTCAAATCAGTTGCTGGAAAAACATTCTTCTGATACTGCATCATTAAACACTAATACTAAAAGAAGTAGAGGAAGTATCTTTGGCAAATCAGAACATCTAACATTAAGTCAAGAACCTGACCCAGGACAATCCACTACACAAATCTGTAGGAAGGACATGAGCAAAGAGAAAGGCGAGAAGCCCTAATTTTGAGGATCATATGCAAACTGCACTCTAAAAGAAGTGTCATCTACAACAGGAATTCCCATGCGGTGAGCTGCGCTGCAATTACGGGATGCAAACATAGTCAAGAGTGGAAACCTTGTTGAGATGTGTTCAAAGCCAAATGACAGTACTGCATTCCTACCATCCACAGAGTATCCAGGGTCTGAACAGATTTGTCTTGGGAAGTTAACTGGCGTGGTCAAAACAGAGCTTAGGAGTAAGTGATCAATTATATCAATGAAGCAGCACAAACAATGTAGGTCTAGTGCCCAAGGCTGCTCCTCAGCAATTTTATATAACCACTGAAACTTACTAGTAAAGACAGAACCCAGGACACCTTGAGAAACACAGACTGAAAACCAGACACAGCAGTGCCTGCAGAAATCATTGGTGGTATGAAGGAAGTGAGTAATTACATTCTCTTGCTGATTTATTACAATTTTGACTGAAGACTTAGAACTTCCTCCATGTACTACACAAGGTATCCCCTAAAAATTACCTGCTACTTTTAGAATAGAATAGAATTAACCAGGTTGGAAAAGACCTTCGAGATCATCGAGTCCATCCTATCATCCAACACTATCTCATCAACTAAACCATGGCACCAAGTCTCTTCCTAAGTGCCTCCAGTGATGGTGACTCCAACACCTCCCTGGGCAGCCCATTCCAATGGCAAATCACTCCTTCTGTGAAGAACTTCTTCCTCAACATCCAGGCTAAACCTCCCCTGGTGCAGCTTGAGACTGTGTCCTCTTGTTCTGGTGCTGGTTGCCTGGGAGAAGAGACCAACCCCCACCTGGCTACAACCTCCATTCAGGGAGTTGTAGACAGCAATAAGGTCTCCCCTGAGCCTCCTCTTCTCCAGGCTAAGCAACCCCAGCTCCCTCAGCCTCTCCTCATAGGGCTTGTGCTCCAAACCTCTCCTCCCCTTTGTTGCAGCAACTCAACATCTTTCGTAAACTAAGGGTCCCTGAACTGGACACAGGACTCAAGGTGTGGCCTAACCAGTGCAGTGTACAGGGGCACAATGACCTCCCTGTTCCTGCTGGCCACACTGTTCCTGATACAGGCCAGGATGCCATTGGCCTTCTTGCCACCTGGGCACAATGCTGGTTCATGTTCAGCCTACTAGCAACCAGTACCCCCAGGTCCCTCTCTGCCTGGCTGCTCTCCAGCCACTCTGACCCCAGCCTGTAGCACTGCATGGGGTTGTTGTGGCCAATGTGTAGAACCCAGCACTTAGATGTGTTGTATCTCATGCCCTTGGATTCTGCCCATCTGTCCAGCCTGTCAAGATCCCTCTGCAGAGCTCTCCTACCCTCTAACAGATCAACACCTGCCCCCAGCTTGGTGTCATCTGCAAGTTTACTGATGATGGACTCAATTTGACTTCAAAACTGCTAACTGAGCCAAATGCACATGTCGAATCCTAAATACAGTTACACTAGAGAAGGCCTGGCAATAGCATTTGCTCATTCTTATGTGATATGTTTGTGGTTTTGCTAAAACTTACAGACAATGAGATTTAGAGCAGGAACTGGTATTTTCACATTAACATTATCTGTCAACATCAGTGCATGCGAAGAGAAACAAAGTTCAAATGGGAAGCAGTAGGTATTTTGGCTTCAGGAAGCACTCATACTGGAAAGGCACTGGTTATATATGTCATGTACTGAAAAAAAAGGTGCTCTGTGTTTCAGAAGTGTCAGTATTTTGTTTTTATTTTCTGTATTTAGAATGTAATTCCCTTGTCATTCAATCCTTAACATCACTTCACTAAGAAGGCTGTTAAATAGAAAGACAAAAGAAGTTAAATCACGTTTACAAAAACAGCTAACTTGAAACCATACACTGAAGAGCCAACAGAAGATGGACAATATCCCCACCCCTCAAAGCTGGGAATGTATCTTTTGAATACTGAAACACATGTAGCCGACTGTATAATTCTTTAAAGATTCACATGGAAGGTGCTTAGGGAAAAGACTCCGTAATGCAACACTAAATGTGATTTAAAAATATTTGGCAGTTGTCACATTATCTGAAACCAAAAGGGTGCCAATGAAGATCATGCAAAGTACTTCAGACCTCCTATCCAGTGTGATTAAAAAAAAGTAATTGTGTAGTGTTAACCATTTTTCAGATCCATTCATCTTTATCTGTGCCTCATCCAACGAACCGATTACTAACGGCTTCCCACAAGAACTTATTCACGGTGCACTTCTGTCCTTTAAAAAAAATACTGCTGGTGGTAACATATGCCAGGAGCAGTATTATTGGGGTATTAAATATCAAAAGTCAAATTATGACTACAGTTAGGTTCACCACATTCTGTATACAATTTTTAAAATGCCACATGTAAACCTGATAGGACTTAAAAAAAGGAAGCCTACATTTTAGAAGCTTTGAAACTGAGTAAGACTATAGCATGACCACCTACAAATAATTATTCAGCAAGCTGAATTGGACCGTAACTTATCCAGGAAAAATTAATTGAGACAACTAAACCAGCACTGACATCGAAAAATAAGACAACATGCAAGAGGTGAAAGAACAAACTATTGCTAACACACCAAGACTGTGTGTTGTTGTCCCTGTGTTCATGTTTTCTTATAGTCACATCTCAAAGCACATAGAAAAAGGAAAAAAAATCTTTCAAAATTAAGGATTAAAAATACATATCAAGATGACTACACAATGTGGCTGCAATCACTGCCAAGGATAATAATTGATAATCCTTACACAGCTAACCTTGCTTAAACCCCATAGCCCACTTCCTTTGCTGACACTGGCCCTACTTCTTCCGTGTCCTTGTTGCCATCACCAGCAACGATAGAGACACAGATAACAGTCTAGCTGTGTCTCGCCCTTCCCATACATGGAGTGGGTGCAAGAAATGATTCTGTGAGACATCAGAGATGTTCCTGCCACAGAACAAACAGACCTGGTTACCCCAACCACTCTCCTGCTCCTCAGCAATAGTAAATTTCTACCTCATTAGCAGAAACTCTTGTTTAATGGAATGTAAGAGATCTTCTGTCTTCTAGGTCAGATGTGTTCTAATAAATTCTAGTTTAGGTAACAGGCAGGGTAAAACATCTGATGGAAAATTTCAGAAATACATTGCACTTTGTCTAAGCATCTGACACTTGAGAGTGCAACATGAAGTACTGAAAATCATGATCATACTGCCTTCTAAAGGGAGCATAATGATAATATAATCCTTGGAGCAAGGGCACATAGACAGAACTCTACAATCTGAGCTCTACTCTGAACATCCCCCACAGCACAATTACAGAAACATGATTCGTCAAGCCTCCTGACTTCATGTTACACTGAGGTCAACAGACAGGAGGACTTGGAAGAACAAGACTAGGACCAAGTTCTCACACAATGGAGAGAATGAGCAAAACTTCAGTCAGCCATCTTCGTAAAATATCTCCGTTCTTTCTTTTACTGCAGCCCAGTAATAAAGTTTCCTTGTCAAAGATTCATATTCTTACAATAAAACTTTTCAGAAAAGTTACAAAAACACTCTATGAACCACTGCAGTATTTTGTTATAGAAAACTATATACATTAACATACCTTTGGTAAATCCATGAAGCTTGGCCGGGCAGTTGAAATTAGCCCAAGTGTTTTCAGAGAGCAATTCACAAGTTGTGATAAAATATCACAAGCTGCTTCTGCAGATTCCTTGCTACTGTCCACCTTAAACCAAAACAGATTTACTGTTGAGAAAACACCATATCAAACATGCTCTTTACAAAAAAAGCAGAGTGGGTGTACTTTAATGATCTGGGTTTTTTTGGTTTCCCCTCCCCTTTATCTTATGAAATGTGGTGTGAAAAAAACCCACAAAACACCTCCCTGGGAATCCATCAATGCCATTCTTTTTTCTCCAAAACACCACTCACAGTATCACAGTATAACGAAGGTTGGAAGAGACCCCAAGGATCATCGAGTCCAACCTGTCTCGACAGACCTCATGACTAGACCATGGCACCAAGTGCCACGTCCAATCTCCTCTTGAACACCTCTAGGGACTCACCACAGATCCAAGACAATCTGCTACGAATTTAGCACTGTCCTAAACACTTCGGCAAAATTTAGCATGGTGCCAGCTCAACTAAAGAGTTTGTTCCAAGATATTCAATCCACATCAAATAAGCAAGTGGAGATTCACTTGAGAGACTACTCTATTACCTCTTTACATTCCTCTTTATTAAAATGCAGCAATTCTATAAACCCCTTGCTGTATGAAAGAGCTGCTTCCTGTTATGGTGACTCAGCTCATAACATGAAGCTGCTGAAGAGCTGAGTCCATTATCATGTGAACCTATGTGACTGGACCTTTGTCATCAATACCATAACAGATATAGAACAGGTATTCTCAAAGAAAAAAAAAAAAGAAAAATTAAAGAAGTTTTCATTAGTTAGCTTGTTACATAACTGAATTACTTCATGTGTCTTCAGTGGATTTCCCACTAAGCATGGAAGACCCCTTATATGTACATAAGTAGGTGCGACAGCTTTGTAAACCTACAAAATAGGAAAAACTTGACCACAAGATCAATTCACATCCACCATGAGCCATGCTACCTTGTCAGAAACTGATCTAAACTAAGCATGATGAATGTTCGTTTTGTATTTGAACACAAACTGAAAAAAAAAAAGAAAAATCTTTAACAATCCCATTTTTGTTTGCCTACAATTGGACATGGCACTTGGTGCCATGGTCTAGTAGTCATGAGGTGTTCGGTGACAGGCTGGACTTGATGATCTTTGAGGTCTTTTCCAACCTTATTGATACTATGAATCCACTTCTTTGTGATTATCCTTTGTGATTACCTAATCTTTTCAGTGATCTACTGCTCATTCTCCAACACTGATACCAGTGAAAGGCATCTGACATCTTTTAGAAATCACCTGATGTAAAGCAAGACAGGCAGAAGACACTGGAAGGTCATTCAAACACTGCTAAAAAAAAAATTTACTTGGACACTGATAAAACCCTGCAAGCTTTGTGGTAATCTGGTATTACATCAAGAAATAGCAATACACATCATTAGGCAGAGGTGCCCCAGCTATACACCTGCAGATTACTACATTAATGCTGCCAATATCAGAAACAAACAACTAGCAGGACCACCTTGCTGCAAAATCATTTCTTTTCCAAATCTGTCGCATAGCTGATGCATACACAGCCATGACTATTTCACAGCAACATTCCAAAACAGTCATATATAGGGCAATGTTATATGTTTTCATCTGCTAAAAATAATTACAAGACGTGAATAAAATCAGTTCTCCCCAAACTAAGCCAAGCACAGTCAGCAGATCTACCATCCCTGCAAATCCCATCTACTTTTGCAGTTCACTGAAACACAACTGTGCTGAGCAGAAGCCATATGCAGACAGTCCCATACAATTCCATACTGAGACTGCTAGCTGTTTACTATGAGTACTGAAGATGCACTCTGTGCATGAAGTGTTTTCTAATCATGAATATTAGATGTAACTTCCTACATGACATGAAATAGGGAAATGGCCAGTTTATGCATCAGAATGGAAGTTGTTTTGCCCACTCACGGAGACAGAATTTTAAGGAGCTAAGACACTGCAAGAAAATAAAAAGGAAAAAAACCCAACAAACATAGCAAACAAAATTCTCCACCTAATGGAATCAAGGTAACATAAAGGTATCTTCAGAACTGTTATTTCCAAGTTTTGGTCCTGAAAATACAACCAAAGAAACACACTGAGAGGTAGCCTCCACGTGTGTATGTCCATCTAGAGACCCCATTTCTTTGGAATACTGGGTCTGAAAACAAGGCCTACCACACTGTGAGCTGCCATACTTAATTTAAAATAACTGACAATCCTAATCACGTAAACAACATCATTCCTAACTTCACTGATGTTAATTTTCAGCATGTTAAAATGTTTTGATCACAACTGTCAATTACCACATTTCAACGGTGTCTCAATTACTGACAAATTAAAAATCATACTTCTCATGCTTTGATTATTAATGCAGATGAATCATCAAAACTGTCTCAAAAGTATCAAAACAGATTTCCTTAAATTTGTCTAAATAAAATACAAGGGAAAAGGAAAAAAAAAAAAGAAGTAGAATGAAGTTTAACAAATGGGTATTTTTTTAAAATAAAATTACTTTAAAAAAGCCTCAAAAATACACTACCTTGAAGCTTACATACTGAAGGTGATTGGAATGCCTCTTTATTATTTGCTTGATTAGTTCAGGATGCGTAGCCCTCAAGTAAGATGTAGCTGGTTGATTCAGTTCAAACTCAAAACATCTCCAGAGATCAGGCATATGAAACACTTGGTTCCAGCTTCGGCAGACCTGTGATGCATGAGCACGATCCAGAAGGGGCAAGTACTGAAACACTTGCAGAATAATGTCTTGAAGAAGGTTCGCCCAGTCAGGGCTCTGCACAACTATGTTTTTCTCATCTTTAGTAACTTTGTGTCTCTTTGATTCTTTCCCAGTTGTCTCTTCAGAGGAACTACTGTTCGCCTCATTGGTTTTCCTTCCTCGTTTCATTCTATAGAAATAATAATGAGAGAATTCTATTTTGTAAACGTAACAGAGCTGAAAAAAGCAACATTAATAGAAAACTGTGGAGATGCAAAGGCATGTTTTCTTTAACCACACTTTCACAGGGTTGTGTTTGTGTCTTCTTCCAAGGAAGATAAAAAAAACCACCCAGGTAACAGCAAGTTTGAAGTGGCAGTCTAGAAGTAACACTAATATATCTTTAATCGTTAACGGTGGCAACCCATTTATAGCAGTCACTCTCCTTTTGGTGTTTCACTTTGTGTTTGAGAGCACCTTGAACCTAATTCACTTTACTGTTTAGTTGATTATCACTCTACCTTCCTACTAATGGACAGGTATTTTCCTGAGTAATTTTGTGATCACTGATTCACATGGCTGGCTGAGTTGTTTACCAAAACCACAGCTGAAACTGTGGAAGGCAAAAAGCAGGCAAGTAAATAAATAAGGAGTGTGGGCATGCTTGAAGGTGTTGCACTTGTGTTTTGCCAAATCATTTTTATTCCCAGACAGGAAGAACCTTTACTTTGTATTTATTAATCTTTAAAAAAAGCTTACTTCAATATGCATTTGTATTTTTGTATGCATGATGTATTACATCAGTAACACCGGTGTGCTTCCCCCCCCCAGTTAACTAGTAGATAAGTAGTACATAAGATTTCCAGTAGCAATCTGGAAGTTTACAAAAAAAGTTTACAGTACAGTCAGCAAACTTTACTCACAACCATATCAAATTCAGCAAGTCTGAGGCAAAAGGTTGTTTCATCCTCGGCAGTATGTACTTCTGCCCCAGTGGTCTCATACAAGTTCCACCTTATGTTAATAGTGAGTTCTTTAGTACAGTATCAGCTTAAAATTGAATTTAGCATCCTGTAATTCACTTTTAAAAGCCCCAGTGCAATAGACATCCTATTCCTAAAGGACTAGGAAAGAGACCTTGCACTACACACAGATTTTTAGAGACTAGAATTAAATATATTGCAAAGAGGCTCCAGAGGTAGGCTTGATATGTATGAATAACCCCAGCCCATACATATAATACTATTATATGCCCAGTCCATTTCAGACCTGATTAGCTTTTTCTGCTACATACTGCAAGTAAGTATAAGTTTAAAAGTATTTTTTAAAATAAAGTGTGACACACTAGATACACAAGTGAAAAAATTATGCTGTTTATCATCCAATTCATCACTGATTATTTTCTCAAAGTGAGCACCCTCTTACCTATCTTTAAACCCTTTAATCCTACCTACTCACATGATAAAAGCAAGCTATGACTTAAGATCTAAAGCTATTCATAAAATGATGCAAACAAACCTGAACATACCATCAAAGAAACAGATTCTGTCTTGATTATTTTCAACTTCATTTTTTAATCCAAATAACACTTGGGCAGCAATCATAATGCTTTTGGGCAAAAAAATCTCTACTTGCTTCCTGACAACTATTTACTATGACTCATAACTCACGGCTATGAGACAATGCAAAACAAGACTCTTGTGCTGAAGCAAGCTTTCCACCAGGAGAGAGTACTGTTGCTGAGCAACTAACTTCACCAGAAGAAAAGCTAGAAAACTGAATAGAACCATCTGCAAACAACAAGACAAAGAAACTGGATTTTGCAACTGTGAAAACTGAGTTATGGTAAGAACAAGTTGAGTATCAATTAGCAAACCCACTACAAACTGGTCACATTTGTGTTTCAGACAACTGCTAAGCTTAGTCTGAGAATATTACTTAGAACAAACCAGTCTAAAACGCAATATACCTTTAAACTAAGCAGATATTCCAAACAACTATAACTAGGTTATAAAGAACAGTTACCATATGCAAGCTATTCACTTGCCAAATTTGGGTTAGCACGTCTGAGGTCTTTAACCCTTTCCAAAGCCATCTTCTCGGTCTGCAAAAAGGTACACAAGGTAACTGACAGACTTGGCTCTCCCAGTCTTCCTCTACAGTGATGCTTCCTCAACTTTTGCTTGTAAACATGCAAACAGACTTTCTAGATGGTTACAATACTTTTCCTCCTGCACTGCAGGGTCAAGTTCTGGATTTTCTTATCATGTTACAAGGGCTGTTGTGCACATACCATAGAGCTGATTCACATATACAACACATTCACTATAGATGACCTTTTGAAAGAAGACACGAGCTCTCAGTGTGGCACTTTCTTTCCTTCTTCCAGGAAAGATGGAAGCGAGCTACTACTGACAAAATGGTATGAATTGTTCAAGTGGAAAAAAAATAACCTCCTAGAAATGGCTAATAGAACTGGACCAAGTCATCAACTGCCAGCTTATGAAGCTGCACCTCTGAGCTAACTCTGATGAGTTTCAAGTTGTCAATATATGCTGGTTACAGATCAAAATGCACTCTTGAAGTTGTGGTTTACTATCCCAAGTTTTTATAGAGTCAATGAAGACAAAAGACAATAGGACCACCACTAGAGCTATACTGATAATGAATTTGAGGTCAGTCTTTCAAGAAAATAAGATACTATGTGTTCTAAGTGCCACATCTTAAAAAGCAGAGGGTGGGAAAAGGCATTTGCAGGTATTACTTTTGTTACTCACATCTTTGATGCTCCTGTAATTGAGAGAAGAGCTATTGTAAGTTTGCAAAAGCATTTCCTTGGGGAGCTTCTTCAAAGGAGGAAAAAGTCTAAGCTCAAGAGTAAAAATATGATTTTAAGTACTAGATGACTATTTCGTCACCTAATTTCTAATTACTTTTTGTGATCTTGTTTCACCATTTAAAGTATTGGAATATCTTTTTAAAAAGCACAACTGGTTTCAACCTCTTAACAACAAATACAAAATTGAAAGAATGTATATTTGCCTACAAAGGTTTGTAGAGTCATCTAAAAATTATTTATTACTAGGATTAAAACAAAAGCCACTTAAAGAAAGTAAACCCTTATGCAAAATTAATATAGGAAGTGGCAAATGGAATTAGGCAGCTCAGTTCTCTTCGATTTATGTATCCAATAGTCTAATCTATCCATTTTAAATTTGAGGCCAACAGAAACAATTTTTCAACGAGGAAGACTCTGATGCAAAATTCCATGCTGGCCTATCACTGTATTGGTACAACCTATTTTTCAAACAATGATTACTTATCACTTCTAACCACTCTCGAAAACACTTGATCCTGCATTTTAAGTCTCTCTGGCATACTGAGGACAGTTATCACTAATCGATTTTTCCAAACTACTGCTGTAATCAACTCCACATTAAAACTTAAGATCTTGACAGGGAGGGAGGAGGGAAAAGATGATGTGTGTGCAAAAATCCCCAAACAACAAATATATCCAACTCTACCAGGACTGAAAGATGGGTGAAGTCTGGATGCTTGACTCATGAGATTTTTCCAATTAGATTTCTCGACCTATTATAGTAACTGGCTTCAGAACAAAATGTTCAGAACTCCACATCTGGGTGCAACCCACGCTATCTCGCTTGAGGTAGTCACGTTCAACCATAATCACATAGTTCAGTCACCAAGTTAAGAGGAGGAGCAAAGCACATGCTAACATTGTTTTTATTGGTAAGGTGGAGACAACACAATGACAAAAAAAAAAAATAAAATCCAAGCAACTGTGCACGGCTGTTGACACTGTGCTGATAACGCTTGCCCACGAACAAACCCAGCTGAGCTCCCTGTGCTGTTCTACACCTGAAGGCTGTTCTAGAAACAATAGGTGTGCGCTAGTAGGGGAAACGGACTGAAAGGGGCGACCCAGACATAAACCTAAACTCACAATTACTGTGAACAATTTAGCTATGCTGAAAACGAGGAGGGATTTACAAATTATTACTGTCACTACGAGAAGGCTGTGAGGCAGCGAGACACCTAAATACGGAGCCCGCAGCGCCTGAGACGTTTCACCTCAGGGTCGACTTCTTCTGGCCCAACCCCACCTACGGGGCTCAGAGAGATTGATACCCGGCCCCAAGCCCTGCTGTCCCCACTGCTCCTACCCCCTTCTCCTCCCTACACAGGCAGCACTGCTGGGGTCCAGAGGATGGTCCTGCTGCGCTGCCACCGCCCACCCCATTCCAATCCCTTCACCTGGCGGCTCCCTGCTGCGCTTCGCGTTAACCGGGACTCGGGCCGTGATGGCGCCTCCGCTCCGGCCACATCAGCTCCCTTCACCGAAGCCAACGCCAACGTCTGCTTCACCCTTCCAGTCTGTCTGTCCGACCCCGTCCCGTCCGCGTCGCCGCTTCTCCCCCTTCCTCCCTCTCTGTTTACTTCCCAGTAGCGGAAGCGACGCAAGACAGCCAAAATGGCGGCGGGCGGGCTGCGTGGCGGCACCTCCCCTCTGCCCCCACCCCTCACGGGCGGGAGGCGGTGCGAGAGAGACTGTGGCGGGCGCTTGTGTGTGGAAATGGTTTCCCTGGCGCGGTGGCGCCCGGTCCCACTGAGGGCGGTGGCTGCTGGGGTCAGCTAGTCCCCCCCGCGATAGTCCTCTTCCCGCCTCCTCGGGCGCTACGGCTCGGCGTTAATCGCTTGCTGCCTCGGCGTACGCGTCCCTAGGGGCCGCCGTGGCGGGTAGGCAATTGGCCTCGGCCGACGGGGTGGCAAGGGCCGAGTTGCCTGCAGGCGTTCCGGTCAGGGACTCGACGGCCAGGAAAAAGAGGAGTGAAGTCTACGGACATACACAGATGGTAATACTGGCAGAGGAGTTGGATCTTCCTCACTGATAGAATCAAATGCCTCTGTAATTTGAAGGCCCCGTGTCAGGCTAGCATTGGGAATAAATGTCATGAAGAGAGCAAGCAATCAGCGCTGCCCGGACCCAGCGGGCGCTGGGAATGAACCAGTTCCCTCTGGTTGCAAAGGCCTTGTTACACATGTGATGTCTCACATAAAGCTCATTCTTCAGTCCTGTAGACAACTCTCTGAACTTTTTTTGAGACATTGAAAACCTGAATTACTTGTTTGTTGCAAGCTGTAATAAATAATTACTGCTTGCATTTTTGGTTTCAGGCTGGTGGGTTATAATCCTAATTCCCATCAAGTTTCTTGGAAACAGTCAAATAATATCCAATACACTCCTCAATCTTGGAATTACTTCAAAGCAGCATAACATTTCTTAAGCAGTGGGCTGCCCAGGGAGGTGGTGGAGTCACCGTCCCTGGAGGTGTTCAAGAGGGGATTGGACGTGGCACTTGGTGCCATGGTCTAGTCATGAGGTCTGTGGTGACAGGTTGGACTTGATGATCTTTGAGGTCTCTTCCAACCTTGGTGATTTTGTGTGATTCTGTGATCCTTGAGTTCTGCAAGAAACACTTTATATAAAAAAACTTCTTTACCAGTATTTTCTTGCATACTTAAAATCTGTTAAAAAATAAGCTTGTAAATGAGTTCCTTGAGATTATTAGTGAGGAAATATTGATGCATAGAAAAAGCAATGCTTTTCAGTGAGAAATGTCTATTTGTGAGAGAATAACTTTCTGGCATTCACAATACCTTTGGACATTTGTTACAGCTCAGTCATTATAGTTCTGTGTGTATTTATAAATCCAGCCTTCTGCTTTTCAGAAAATGCAAGAAAAATCTGGAGATAAAAAAATGGGTTCTCACCTCACTTGAGCAACTGAACAACTCAGACATGCTTGTAATAGCAAATACCTGACTCTGTGAATTGTTCAGTTAAACAGAGCAGCTACACAAACCTTGGTAGATAATGAGTGGGGTTTATGGCTGAAGCCAGTGCTGCCAAGAAAACTGTAGTAGCTGTTGTCCCCACCTAAAAATGTTCAGTGTCTTCCATTCTTCTCTATGGGAATTCTCCTTTCAGCCCCATGTTCTGTTCATGTTGTGTAAAGATGGGGAGAAAACAGCCCCCTGTTACAGTTTCTGGTAATAACAAGTTATATTTGCAAGGATTTAACTTGCAAGCTGCTGGAGATGTGGGAGAGAAAGGTGAACTCTGGCTACATGGGATTGACCCAGACTTGTGAAGAAGGATCTATTACATATCAACAAATGCAGAATGAGCAGCTAATGCTTCTGGTTGCTTTCCTTTATTGTTTTCAGGCAGCTTTACACTGATGATACGTTGTGGCTGATCCATGTTACGTGAGGTCAGAAGAAATATCTTTTTACCAAGATTAGTGCTCTGGTGAAATTCTGGTGTCTGCAGAAAACAAAACAAAACAGAACACCCACAAACAAACCAAAAAAAAACCCAACCAAAACCCCACAAACATCTTGTGGCAAAATAATGTTTTCTAGGTCTACGTAAAAGTGTCAGGAGATGTAATAAGGCTGCAATTCTATTACTTTGAGATAGTGTTACTCTAACCTCCTTACTGCATTGTCTGAGTTTAGATGCATTAGCTTACTTACCAGTGGAGACTTACTGCAGTGCCTTACGGTGCAGTTTTATTTTGCTGCCTGATATTTGGAGCCCTTATGTGCTTCGTTATAGTGCTTGTGTATGTTTTAAGCATGTTAAGTGTAGGAGAAGGGGACAAGTGCAGAAAGAGCTCTCTGCATCCCACTACCTGGGGCATCACCAGCAAGAAAGGCAGTGTAACTCTGTACATGGATCTGAGTCAGGCCCTGGACATGCTGCTGAGCACTGCCTGTGATGTTAGCTGGCACAGCTAGATGTACTAGAATTCAACAAAAGAAAACCTATGGGCAGCTAGTGGTGTGGGCACTCTCCTGGCACCTGGAGAGCTACCCTTGGCTGACTCTGGCTTACCTGTTAGGCCAAACCACGTTGCTTATAGATCCCTTGGACTCTGAGAGGTAGCAAGAGCTGAAAGAGACAGCAGCAAGCTCTGAAAGGCTCAGGTAGCAAAGATCTGAAGACAACATTTGTAGGTCTGGGCTAGTCTGTGAAAGACCTATGTTGCTGCCAGCTTTGGCAGGGTGCCTTGAAGCATGGGGTTTTAACTTGGAATTATTTTACAGGTTATGTATTCATCAGGTGGTTTCTCTGCCTTATCTCTTAACCAGTGGCAGATGAGTTTCTGAGAAAGGAGTATTTTAAATAATAAAGGTGACATTATTTTTATTTGTGTACACTTTTAATAGTAACAGGAAACAATCCATGGGCCCAGGTATGCAGAGATGAAGCTGTTAAGGAAAATGCCTTGTAATTTTTAGTTTTTCCAAAAGAGGAGAACCTATCTGAAGTTTCAGTTTTTCTGGAGGGAGAGTCACTTATGGCAGATACTTGAAGCAGCTCTCACTATGATCATGTGAAGATGAGGAACAGCCCACACATGCCCTTCCATGAAAGCCTAGAGAATGATAGCCAGTAACAGCCTAGCATCTAACAGGAAATCTCACCCACCACATCAGGCTGAGGCCATACAGATTAAACCTTCCTATTTCAGCTGGCAGACTAATGAAGCCTGCTGCAACATTGCAGCCACGAGGTCTTGGTTGTAAAGGCTACAGCTTTTATCACTGAAAGTCTCATCTGTGCCAATTTTCTGGCTGTATTCAAGCAGCTCTGAAGCGGGGCAGCTGTGCTTCACCCATATAAGCCTGGCTTGCATCTGGCTAGGAAAAAAAATGCAGAGAGGAAAATAATAGAAGCAGCTGGAAGAGAGTTAAGTAACCATAAAATAGACCAGATCCAGCTATGATGAAAGTGCGTGAGGCTTGCAGGGCATGAGCAGCCACTCCAATTTAGTGAAAACACAAGCTGTGAAAAACATGGGGAGATTAGTGATGAGTCAGTGGCTGAAGGACCTGTTTCAGGCTACCTGTGGCAATCTTACTTCTCAGCAGACTGTGCTGAAAAAGACGGGAAAACAGAATGCATTCTTTCACAATGCCAAATGAAGTTACTGTGTTTTGGCAATTAATACCAGCACTAGGAAACTTCCCTTTTTATCCTCTTAATAGGTCCACACAGGAAGATTTTATAGGAGGAGGGAAGTGTATTGTATTTTAGAATACAATGTTAGGAGCTGCTAAGTATGCATTATCTACCACAAACAAGGCCTTACAGAACAGGAGCTGAATCTCACTGTTTTTCAGAAAGTGGCTACAGGTAAAATGGTCCTTAAAACAGAGGGCCTCAACTAACAGCCTCATGGCCACAAGAAGTTAAAAAGATAAAACTTAAGATCAAGCAACAGCAGAATTACTTGCCTGCAGCAAGCTGGTTACTTCATATTGTTGCCCATGCTCCAGTAAAACTGGGGATAATTGCTTCAAAACTCATTGTCTAAACATTATTTTGTTTCTGCAGTCTACAGTTGGTGAGGGGTTTGGAGCACAAGCCCTGTGAGGAGAGGCTGAGCTGGAGTTGCTTAGCCTGGAGAAGAGGAGGCTCAGAGGAGACCTTATTGCTCTCTACAACTACCTGATGGGAGGCAGAGGTTGGTCTCTTCTCCCAGGCCACCAGCACCAGAACAAGAGGACACAGTCTCTGTGCCAGGGGAGGTTTAGGCTGGAGGTTAGGAAGAAATTCTACACAGAGAGAGTGATTGCCCATTGGAATGGGCTGCCTGGGGAGGTGGTAGAGTCACCATCACTGGAGGTGCTCAGGAGGAGACTTGATAGGGTGCTTGGTTGTGTGGTTTAGTTGATTAGATGGTGTTGGATGATGGGTTGGACACGATGATCTCGAAGGTCTCTTCCAACCTGGTCTATTCTATTCTATTCTATTCTATTCTATTCTATTCTATTCTATTCTATTCTATTCTATTCTATTCTTTCTTCTCAGATGGTTTCTTGGTTTGTAAAACTCATTGTGTCAATCTGTTTTATTTTGTAAGGTGACAGTAAAAACCAGCCATTTACTGGAGCATCTCTCATACAGGAGCGTCACATCATGGCTTTGGCTACGAGTTCATACGAATGAACTGAGCCCTGCAAATGGCAGTGCAAACAAGAACTAGAAGTTTCCATGTCACAGACCATGCATCACCAGATGACAGGAGAAGAATACTGCTGAAAGTGGGTAATGCCATCTCATTGGTAGGTTGACCTGATTACAACCTGGCAGAGGAGGTTTTTGGCTTGTAGGGTATTTTCCTGTGTTCTGTAGATGTCCCTGCAAAGCCCTTCAGCTGTCTCTGCTAGTGGTGAGGAGTTAACCTGATTAGCAAGCTAGCAGTAGTAAAGTTAAAATCTCAAACAGGTTTATTGCTAAGAGGGGGCTGGTGTTTGTATTGAGATTGGCCTTAGTACCAAGGCACCGAAGGAGGAGGGTCTCCTCCTTAAGTCTTAGTTGTGTCCAGTCTCCATCAGAGGGCAAATACAGGTTTATGGACCTAGGCTGTATAACACCATGCTGGGGGTATGGGAAAACTCAGTGACAACAGCATTAGGAGTAACAGTGCCTTGTACTGGGCTGTTGTTGCTCAGATCCTGTTTTTATTGGGAGAAATGGGTACAGAGGTGGGTGCAGACACCGTGTATCAATTTACATTATGTGTATTGCAGCATTTGTCCTGTGTTTGGGATGGTCCTTGTTGCTATTGCTGCTCCCTGACAGAGTCCACTGATATGAGCTGCCTCCAGGTGTGTGCTTTTAAAGGGTTACTCAGGTTCACCAGTCAAGTTTCTAAGTCTCCTTGTTAGGAATCAGCACTGGGATGGTGAATTACTGCTAGTGGACTTTGCCCTGCCTGCCATACTGAACTGCTTCAATCTCTGAGCATGCTGGGGTGGTACAGCTCTCTGTGATGTGACAGTGCTGCACACATAGCCATGGTGGAGTATGTGTTCCCTATGTGTGCTAGTGTGTTTAATGCCAACCTGCCCTCTTCTCGTGGCTGCTCAGAGGGGTTGGACTACACAGGAGACACCTATGGCAATGTGGCTGGGTGGACAGAGAACTCTTTCCAGGGCAGCTGACTGGGTGACAGAACACTGCAACAGGCTGCCCAGAGAGGTTATGGAGTCTTCTGTGGAGACATTTAAAACCCACCTGGATGCATTGCTGTGTGACCTACTCTGGGTGATCCTACTCTGGCAGGTGGGTTGCACCAGATGATCTTTTGAGGTCTCTTCCAACCCCTAATCTTCTGTGATTCTGTGACTGAGCAGAAAGGATAAACTGTGCAGGGGAGGATGTACACAAAGCCACATGATGCTGCCTCAGGAAAGAAGTATTTACTGATTGAACAGAAGGGAGATTGAAACACCTTCCAGAAGCTGACATAGGCTAAGAACACTGAAATCACCTGATTCAACCCCAAGCAGAGAGCTCCTCTTATACCAGGGGAAGGGGTGGTCACTCATACAAGTAGCTACAGCTCTAGAAGCTAAGCTACACATAGGTGGCTGCATGCAAAAAAGGGAGCAGTGTGGCTAAAGGGCACGGGCAGCTCTGATTGATCCCCCTCAGCTGGGCAGTGTGCTTTCCTGTGGCTTCAGGTGGAGCAGTAATAGTTCTTAAGTAGAGCTAGGGATTTAGGGGCTACCTGTACCATGGCTGTCCCTGCCAGATGGGGCTCCTGCAGGCTGGTTGGCTGCTCTGCCATATGTAATGAAGGGAGTCTGTGGGTGCAGCCTAGCGCTGGTGGCTGTACTGATGTGAGAACAAACTGGAGGTGTAAATAATGGACCCATGGGTGCTACAGTTGTAGTTTCTACCTTGCAGAGCCTTGTTTATTGTCCATGATATGGTCTAGATAGAAAAAAAAAAGTGCAAGTAGTGACCAGTGGAGGTGGTGCTTTGTGTCTATCAGCTGTTATGCCAGCATCTGGGGGGATGGTGCAAGTGGTTATTGCAGTGGGCTACAGAAAGGAATGGGAGTGTAGAAGCAATGACATGGTGGTGATAGCAAATGGCACTGTTCATACTGTTCATACTGTTTGGCGGCTAACTCAAAGCAGTGCCTCAAGTAGTGTTTAAAGTTTCAGTGACCAAACTCTCTATTAGGGACAACAGGGGAAGAAGCTGTTAGCCTGGAGAAGAGAAGGATCAGGGGTGACCTCATTGCCCTCTACAACTACCTGAAAGGTGGTTGTAGACAGGAAGGGGTTGGTCTCTTCTCCCAGGCAACCAGCACCAGAACAAGAGGACACAGTCTCAAGCTGCACCAGGGGAGGTTTAGACTCGAGGTGAGGAAAAGGTTCTTCACTGAGAGAGTCGTTCGTCATTGGAATGGGCTGCCCAGGGAGGTGGTGGAGTCACCGTCCCTGGAGGTGTTCAAGGGGAGATTGGACGTGGCACTTGGTGCCATGGTCTAGTTGTGAGGTCTGTTGGGACAGGTTGGACTTGATGATCCTTGGGGTCTCTTCCAACCTTGGTTATACTGTGATACTGTGATACTGTGATCCAAAGTGACTGTATTTCAACCAGCAGTAGGCTGCCAATGCAAAATCTTTAGCAAGAGCACAGAGCCCCATTTTAGGTGCCTCCTCAATCCCAAGAGACTGCAGAGGTGGCCATTACCTGACTAAACTCACTGGCTAGCTGTGAAAGACATCTTTGGGTGATTATCAATGGCTCGTGATGTCCCATTGCACCTGACTGCTGTGCTATTGATTGTAATTAGTTTATTGTTCTGTGTCTGGGGTGGCATCGGTGTGACAAGCCTGCTACCCAGAATGTTTAGTAGCAAAAGTTCATCACTGATAGACCCCAGCAGTAAGGATGGGGTGTGTGACAGCATAGCCCTTCCAGTATGCCTAGGGTCAAGGAGCATGAGGCATCTGTGGCACAGTGACTACACACACCCTCAGTCACCTGCAGTGTCTGGCATGGGTTAAAGAAGGGCCTGTGGTAAAATTCTGCAGTTGAGATCTGCCCTGAATGATGGGGTGGACCTGAAGCTCTTTAGCTAGCCTCTGTTTAGGTGAAACAATAAACTAAGTATCATGTGATTAAGAAAAACCATTCCATAAGGACACAGATTATCAAGCCCTGATGGTGACTGGTTAATTGCCTGTGGCTTATTAACTTTTACTGTTCATTTTGTGCTCAGTGGGTGGGTACACCTGTGAAAGTTTAAGCTGTTTGTAAACTAATGATGTATGATCTGAGTGGGAGTGCTGTGGCCTCGCCTTGGCCAGGTGCTGAGCTCAGTCTGAATGGAGCTGCGGCACACAGGGCAGTGCAAACAAGAACTGAGCATTTCCATTGCGTGGGCCCTGGATCAACAGCTGGCAGCACAGAACATGAGGCTGCTGGAGAGGCATTCAGCAATCTTAGCGTGCACTGATCTGATTAGTGGCCTGTGCTGGCATCCGACTGTAATCAGCAGTAGAGATCAGTGCAGGGGGAGCTGTGGTGACGTGAGTGTCTGAGACAGCATAGAAGGGGAGTGTCAGAGGCACAACCATTACGCACAGGAGTTGTGCTCTACCCAAGAGCCTGATGCTCATGCTTGGCTGTGCCATCTCCCTGGAGTAGCAAGCAGGGATAGCTGGTAGTGTGTTGGGAGGAACACTTCCCTCACACAGTCCACGTTATAAACTGCATGTAGGGGTGTCATGTCCTTTCCTCACTGTCATCTCAGTATCCTAAATTAATACTCTTATTAATCTAAAAGGAAAGAGAAGCCTGGAAAATTAAAAAACTATGTAACTGTGGTGTGACACTCAAATAGTTTCTAAAGGATAGTGGGTCAAAATCCTCAGATTTATTTGCTCTCTGTAACTCCTTTTCCCAGAATTTAAGACCTACAGGGACCTATGTCAAGAACCCGTAGACAGATACAAACCACTCTGAAATATGTGCATTAATCTTCCACTGTAGGTAATTTGTCTTCAGGGACCTTTTTGGGCAAGTTTTCTCTTTGTATTTGTTTTAATGATTCCTCTTCTAGTCAGTTTACAATTAGATGATTTCTATACAGTCATAAAAGCATTTATGACTTATTTATAAAGGCACTCCTATGCAGGCTCCCCTAAATGATCCTGCTTTGGCAGGGGGGCTGGACCTGATGATCTCTGGAGATCCCCTCCAACCTCTAATACACTGTGATACTGTGATAAACCAAATGCCCTCTGAATTAAGTTTTTATTACAGACATTTAATCCATGACCGGGAAGCACAGAAGTGCTGAAATCCCTGGTGTAAATGCAGCTACTGGCTGACAACTGCATTATGGACACTTAAAAGTAAGGTTCCTCTTTGTGTACTTACACAGGGAAAAAACTCTTTCATTTTTATAACATCTTATGTTGGCTTTAAAATGGTTTAGCATGGGTTTGGCAGCTCTGGGTTCTGCTGAGTGTCTCCTTGGCTGTGTGTGGTCAGCTAGGAAGAGCAGCAGTGCCCAGCCTGACTGGGGTTCTGTCTCCCCACATGGCAGCTCTGCTTCTGCACATTGGGGTGCAGGAAGAGGCTCCTGAAATGGAGAAACAGTTGTCAGAAAGCAACAAAGAGAGTGAAAAAAGCTTGTCTGTGGTGGATTAGGACAGAAAGCAGCACCTGAGAGTCCTGATGAAGAGTAGTGGGGCAGTGCTATGAGGTTTTGAGTATAAATGAGTAGGGAGTGCAGCAGGAGCTGGGTTGATAAAGACATCTTAGTAGTATGATAGGGAGATCCTGAAATACTCTGGACTCTGCTTTATTCCATCTTCTGTCCTGTGTACACCCTGATGTACTGTAACCACTGGTATAACCCAAATTTACTGCAATACCTGCCAACTAATAGGTAACCCTACAGCACATTTCTTGTGTGACAAACAGAAGATTCCTTAGAACATCATTCTGCACCTTTTACATCTACCATTGTATTAAGTAAGGAACTTACATTTCCTAACACTTCTGACAACATTAAAACACGAACTGTCAAGCCTCACTCCACAATGTCAACCCTTTATGTGCCAGAATGTGCACACTGCTGTGCTAGGAAAAAGGCTGATGATCTGTTTATGAAAAAAATCCCCATTAGTCAGGGAACACAGAGCCACAAACATGGAAAACCACTTCAAACTTTTTCTATGTTGGTATCTCAGCATCTTCTCAAAAAAAAAAAACACCCCCCAAAACACACCACCACCGAAAAAAGGAAAAAAAAATGCTTTGGTGCTGATGGTTGTGGTGTCATGGGTCAAAAACATTTCCTCTGCTTCAGATTGCAGAGCAGGTGCTGATGGCTTAACTTTGAAAAACGCTGAGTCATCAGTTCTGAGCTGCTCAGGTAGCTTGTCTTTTATATTGACATGGAATGAACCACATCCCAGATATGCCTGCCCCTCCCCACCAAAGATGACTACATCCGAAGCAAATACCTACAAGTACAGGCATAATTTGGACAGGTGAGTCATACTCTCTGGTTTTTGTAAGTGGGAATAACCTTGACTGAATGAAAACACCACATTGGCTTCACCTTGGCATTCAAATAAAGGGTTTGAAGTTATTTGAAATTACTGGCCTTTTTTTGTGGACTGAAGGGCTTCATCTTTGCAGGTAGAGAACCAGTTTTTAGAATCATAGATTCACAGAATGGTTTGGGTTGGAAGAGACCTTAAAGATCATCCACTTCCAACTCCAGTGCTCTGGACAGGGAAACCTCTTCCCTAGACAAGGTTACTCAAAGCCTCATCCATCCTGTCTTTGAGCACTTCCAGGGCTGGAGCCTCCAGAATGTCTCTGGACATCCTGCTCCAGCGCTTCATGGTGAAAATTTTCTTCCTAATGTGTAATCCAAGTCTAACTTCTTCCAGTGTGAAGCCCTTCTGTCACCACATGCCTTTGTAAAGAGTCCCTTTCCAGACATTCCATGTGTGCCCCCTTCAAATACTGGAAGGCTGCTGTAGGGTCTCCCTGGAGCATTCTCCTCTCCAGGCTGACTAGCCTCCAGTCTTTCAGCCTCAGGAGAGGCGTTTCAGCCCTCTGGTCATCTTCATGGCCTTCCTCTGGACCCACTCCAACAGTCCCATGCCCTTCTTGTGCCACCCATGGTACTCTGGGTGGGATCTCAGAAGAGCGGAGTATCACCTCTTCTTATCTGCTGGCCTTGCTTCTGATGCAGCCCACGATACATTTGGGTTTTTGGGCTGCAAGCACACACTGGTGGTTCATGTTGAGCTTCTCATCAACCATCGCCCCTGAGTTGTCCTCCTCAGGACTGTTATCTGCCCTTTTCCACCCAGTCTGTATTTGTGCTTGGGATTGCCCTGACCCGGATGCAGGTTCTCGCGCTCAACTTTGTTGAGCTTCATGATCTTGGCATGACTCACCTCTCCAGCCTGTCAAGGTCCTTCTGGCTGGCCTTGCCTACTTGTAATTGGTTATGCTCACTGCAAACTAAAGTTTTGTCTGGTACCTTCCTCCCCATTATTCATCTGCTGCTCATCAGTTTTTTCAATATACTATCCCTGACTGGGCCAAGCTGACTGCTCAGTACCACTCACGTCCTTTGTTTGCACCCAGATAACTGCTTGTAGCATAGGTTGCTCTTCTAAAGATAATATCAAGTCCCCTAAGAGTATTTTTCTTTCTTTGATTCCTGCAGGATCTTACTTAAGACTTGTGTCTATTTGCTGAGCATTATTTGTCCCCGCCCCCTGTCCTTTCCTTTCAGAATCAATGTTGTTGCTTCACAGCTTTCAGAGCTGCCTTCCAGCCAAGTTCAAACCTAGCAAAGCCATCTTTCAGTTGCTTTCTCCGCTTCATACAGCGTGTTTAGTTCAAATATGTTGCATTTACCAAGAACTTGCCAAGTACCCCATGCCTCCTGATGTCTTTCCAAACAGATCCCCACCAGCTGAAATTCTTCACTGTCACAACTTCAGTTGTTTGGGTGACTGTTAGCTGTTCCAAAAATATTATGAGGCGTATTTCATTGCATGTTTGGGGCAAGCCCTACGTTTGACAACCTTTGTCTGTGTCTGCCATCTCTCTGAGCCCCTGGCTACTACTGAGCACACTGTACCCTCTCACATCAACAAGGGCCACATGAATTCTTTTATTAAATGTCTGTTATACCAGTAATATGAAATACATTAGAGAGTTGAAACTCCCAGCTTCTATTTACTGATACTTCTTGTAGTAACATTCACATACCTGAGAATGACCCACAATGCTCTGCTACTTCAAGTAAGATCAATTGTACTTTGGAGGTGTGTGTTTCCCCCCAGCTCTTCTGAAGTGCAGACAGACATGGGCATCACGGATAAGTGAAGTCAGGTGAGATGGATCCCATGGTTCATCTAATAAAGGTCCTCTGACACATTTGAGTGCATCTACCAGTATCTCTAACTGTGAGAGCAGTTGTTCAAGTCCACCAGTAAAATCTTGAGTTGGAAGGGAGCTGTAAGGATTACTGAAATCTGAAGGGAGAATCTTACAGGACAAGTTCCTTACTTGAATTAATGTTTTGCTTTCACTACAGAGAAGCAGACAACTTGGGCCTCTATTAAATGGGATTTGTGGCAAAAGACTATTTGTAGTAAAGGTGAGGTGATATAATACTGAAGATCCTTAATAACTGATTAAAAATAAGGTCTGGTGTAATGTTTTTAAACAGTCAGAAACTGAAAGGGAGATACTCCATATGAATGGTAGCTTTTCTTTAAGATTTAAGCATCACTTTTTGTCTCTTAAGTAATTCCATAACCACCAGTTTGGCTGATAAACTTTCCCACTCTAAGAACTTGCAGAAATAAGTCTAAGACACCCTCTCCCATTAAAAAACCCCAACAAACTCTGAAAGCAAGAGGCTTACACATTCCTTAGACTTTCACTGTATAAAAATGTACAGTGGCTTTATTGACATGTACATTCCATTATGTTTACAGCTGCAAGATATGAGGCACACTCAGTATTGCACTTCATTAAAATTTCAGGCTCAAACATAACCCAGAAGTTTAAATGAAACTGCTGTTTGTAATTTAATTCTTATACAGGACAAACATTGATACCTTTATATACAGCATGATACTTGTTACATTTACGCCTTCCTAACACTTTGTTTTTTGTATAACAGTCTAGGAAATAAACCAGAATATTCCTCTTTCCCATCCCCACTTGTGATGCCTTACAATTGTACAAGATTACAAAAAGTCAGTATACAATAATCAATAGTTTTTTCCTGTCTCCTGAAAGCCAGCATCATTCATAGTCCACAGACACACAGACCCTTTAATAGCAATTATTAATTTGTAAATGTCCAATGTTTCCTAGCCAATGACTGTAATGGCCACATGCAAACACCTCACAAGTTTTGATGTCTCTGTTCAAAAAAAAGTCAATCTCACAGCAAGAATTATCTACATGGTATTTGGCATCCTTCTTGCACTTTTATATTGTTCCTGGGTTATGAAATGGTCCCGGTCCTCATCCCAGCTGGACTTCGTTTTTCAGGACACTTGAGGGATGAGGGCACCTGTTTTGCTCTGGTTAAAAAAAAGCCTTGCTAGTCTAAAATGTGTGAGCGTTCCTGCAAACCCCACAACCCAGAGCAAATTCTTCACCAGTGGGTGGATGGACAACATGAAGTGGACATTCTGTTCCTTCAAGTTGTTTACCTTTGGGACCTACAGTGAATTCAAGGGGGAAGAAAAAATGAAAGAGAAATATTATTGCCTGCAGGGGATGTAACTAAACATGCATTACACTGCCTCCATAATATACTAAGCAAAGGTAACACATCCAGTACCTGAATTTGTAAGGTATTAAAAATGAAGGCTTAAGAAACAGGAGTTGAAAGGGGCTATCACACAGTCAAAAAAAACCCAGCCCACTAAAACAAGTTTCCTCTTGTTAATACTGTGGAAGAAATGAGAGCAATCAGAAAGCAAGATCGATAAATAATACCAGGAGTTACAGTCTGCGGTAAACGATAATTCTAAGGTTACACCAGGAAGCTTGGCTTGTTTTGTTGGCTTTTCTATTGCTGTTTTGTTTATTTTCTTCAAGTAAATGCTTTAATCAAAAAACAACTCGCTTTCTGTCAACAGCAAGGCAAATAATATGAGACCAAATCAA
This sequence comes from Dryobates pubescens, assembly GCF_014839835.1. NCBI lineage: Eukaryota > Metazoa > Chordata > Aves > Piciformes > Picidae > Dryobates > Dryobates pubescens. The sequence continues at coordinate 26,415,989 of NC_071618.1, read as the reverse complement.
TGGCACAAGATTAGGAAGGAAAGTTTGCATATGACAGGTAGAGATGTTATCACTTAATAGTAATGTGTGAATTCTCTACAGTGTAATTTTAAACTCATCATTATGCATCTGGAGTCTGAATTGGTGCAGGTAAATTGAAATGTCTTTCTTTATCAAAGTGACTAATGTTTAAAGGAACAGTGTCATGACTTGATGAATTTTGGGGCCCTCACTACAAGCCTGACATGGAGCCAGTGGATTGAGTCCAGAGAAAGGTAATGAAGCTGGTGAAGGGTCCTGAGAATGTCTTAGGAGGAATAGCTGAGGGAATGTGGGTTGTTTAGTCTGGAGGAGAATGAGGGGAGACCTCACTGCTCTTTACAGCTACCTGAAAGGAGGCCACAGTGAGGTGGTATAACAAGCACCAAGATGAGAGGAAATGGCCTGAAGTTACACCAGGGGAGGTTTAGGTTGGATATTATAAGAAACTTCTCCACTGAAAGGGGTTACCAAACACTGGAATAGGCTTCACATAGAGCCAGTTGAGGGATGTTTAAAAGACACAGATGTGGTCCTATGGGAATATGGTTTAGCACCAGACCTGGTAGTCAGATAATGTTTGGACTTATCTTAAAGGTCTTTTTCAACTGAAACAATTCTATAACAATTTTATGTTCTTGCCTGTATTATTGAGAGAAAAAAAAACCACACCAGAAAACACACACACACACACAAATCAAAATCAGGCACAGAACAAACCCATTCCAGTATCATTTCAAATGTGTATGGCCAGCCCCATTGTTCTCCTAAAAATTAGGTGTGAGAAAAGATAAGCATGCCAATTAAACCCAATTACTTATCTCAGCATTCACCCTGGTGCATTTGCTTTATAAAAACTCTACCTGCAGGACAGTGTGGGAGCTCTTCTTTAGGGATGCTTGTCATTCTTTGGAAATCATCGTGGCAAGCATTGCAAAAATGCGTTGTCCCAAAGCAGAAAAAAACAGCGACTGAGCAGCAGTAGCGGCATTTGTACTCCAAGAAATCTGTACCGTGTTTGGGACACATCTGAACAGGAGGAAAACAGAAGCTGATGAATGAGGCACCAGGCTCTCACAACCCAATTCTATGTTCTTTATACAATATAGGATAGGGTAGGATAGGGTAGGATAGGGTAGGATAGGGTAGGATAGGGTAGGATAGGGTAGGATAGGGTAGGATAGGGTAGAGTAGAGTAGAGTAGAGTAGAGTAGAGTAGAGTAGAGTAGAGTAGAGTAGAGTAGAGTAGAGTAGAGTAGAATAGAATAATTACAAATGACTGCAAATTATTGCACAGCTCAGCTACCTGGAGCTTTAGACTGAAAAAACCCAAAAATCATGAACAGAAGTTCTTTGCTTACCTGAGCCCTTGAAACATCAGAGCATGCACCACAAATAAGCTCTCTCGGATCGTAGTCATCTCCTTGTCCAGCCTCAGCATCACAACGAGCTTCACCACCAAAATATGCCTTAATTGTATACAGAAATGGTTGGATGTTAAACCAGAGAAAACTATTATTTTAACAAAATCAAGTTGTAAGGGCAGAATGATGAATATCAGCTGATAAAGTAGTCTCCGCTATTCTGGTATCTCCTGACTCTAAATACATGTTTTTGAGGCACTAAGAGACTGTGTCTCAATCTCTGGATAAATAAGCCCAAAAATTGTGCAATGTATTCTGGTCTGTGCAAGCGACTGTAAGGCTTTTGAAACAGCATTTGGATACTCTATGAATCATTTGCAAGAAAGATGAGACTGAGGCTGAACACAGCACAGAAACATTCTGCTGGGAGGGCTATTTTACTAGCTGGAAGGAATACAAGTGGTTCAGCTCATGTGGGATCCTTTATAGTTAAGATTTTTTGATATTTTCTACAAAAAAATCATTCTGCTTTCTCATCAGGACACACTGGGCTCAAAAATACACAAAGACCACCAACTCTGATGAGTTTCCTGATATATTGAAGTGTTTTCACATGGAGTAGCAAGATGAGGCCACCATTGAGTAACTTCCCTTGTTCCCATCTTGTTAACTAGACAATGCACAGGACTTTTGTTCTCAGCAATTCTTGCCTTTTTGCAATGATTAGGAAAGGACAGGGATAGTGGTCTCAAGGAAGGAAAATTTAAGAGGCCAACCTTTCCCCAAGCTTTGCAGACTAAAAGGAAAGGGGAGAGTCCTATGGAACGTATGCCAGGGAATGAAGTGACAGTTTGGGGTGAAGCGGTGCTGTAGGAAGGGAGTTAGACAGTTGAATGCTGCTGTTCAGACACATGGATAGTACTGAAAGGGAATATGAGTTACCAAGGGAAGGATTTTTTTCTTTCAATTAGAAAAACACCAAAAATATTAAATACTGGGAAGAGTGTAATAAAAAAACCAGCAGGGCCAGGATTAAAAACTGGAGAAAGTAAGATTTAAAAAATTGTGGGTTTTGTAAGAGGCAAAACAGGCAGAAGGCAAATTGCTAAAGGATGACTGAGAATGGATAAACTGTGGGAGATGGGAACAGAAGTGAACTGAGTAACTATCATAATGAGCTAGAAGGACTTGTTAGTGCTCTTCACTAGCATATGGAAGTTAATCCTTTCTCCAATTATTTCTGAATATTGCATGTCCATTAAAAAAAAACGTTTCCCTTTAAAATTTCACCATGAGATTGTCTTATTCCATTCATTGGTAAAGGAGAAAAAGATGTGATCAAGATGGACACTAAAGTCAGCTTCAAAAGAAAGAAGCAATGGGAAGTAAGTTTCATGTTCTCTGCCTGAAGAAAACTGCACACACATGACCCAGGGTGCATCAGGCCACACCATGTTTCCTTTTCCTACTCCTTTTTCATTCTAACAGTTCTCACCATCACCTCCATAGCTGCTAACATCTGAATGTAGGTGCAATTGGTTAAGGATGGCAGTGTCCTTATCCCCATCCTGAAAAACTGCACTATCAAGAGCCAAAATTAGAGAAGATTCTTCCCATCTTTTGAGACTGTCATTAAGGAAAACAACAATCACATGTTGGCTTGCATTAGCAGTCATTTTCCTGCCACAAATTCCCTGTTTATTTCAGTTCAAATCAACTCCAGCTTGGGTGAAAGTAGTATTTAGGTGGAATCAGGGAGGAATTTCCATTATCAAACATGCAGGATGTAACCTGTCATTGTATTATTTTAACGTTCATGTAAAGTATGAGTTGCAAGGGGGACACAGGGATGGTCAGTGTCATAATAAAGCATCCTCAGCACATACTTCTAAAAAGGGCAGGATCTCACTGTGCTGTTGGTTTTTGCACTGCTCTGTACATAGATTTGATCTTTGTGAGGTAAGACACTACATACCTCTAACTTGCTCAACACCTTTTTAAAATTACCATTTAATGACAATTTACTCCACACACAACATATTAAATATGCATTCCATTCTGTAAGAAATCACTTTTGAAGGTGTAACGTGCATTTAATTGGAGAAAGCACCCATCAGCATACCTTTTTGCACTTGTAGCAAACATAATAAGCGTATCTGTTCATGGCATAGCCAGCTGGGTCATTATAAAATCTAACGCCTGGTGTTGTGATGGCCTCACTCTTGTGCAGCCCTTCATACTCCAGTCTCATTAGTGCTTTTCTCCTTACATCTTCATAGAGTTCTTTGATTGGATCAAGCAAATCTTTTAACACTGTGTGATTGATTTTGTTCTGAAATGAAAAACAAACAAACAACTTAAAATAGCTTAGGCTTTTATCACAACAGTTGTGATGATTTTATTACAGGCCAAGATGAAAAATGTAATGAAGGTCATAAAACCTTAAGAATTCAGGTGGTGGGCAGTTCAAACAATGGCTGAAAGAGTAATGGCCTTTTGTTACATGAAACCATCAGCCCTTACAACAGCCTAACAACCAGAGAGGGACAGTAAAGAGTACACGAAATATTCTCCACAGCACAGGAATATTCCAAGTGGTTTTTTTTCCCTTAACTTTTTGTCCTTTTTGACTTATTGCTTGATAATTTAGAATTATGACTGACGGTCCCTAGGCTAGGCCTTCATCATGCAATAGTCACAAGCTATTGCTGTGGATTGCCAAAAAGAGAGCACAAAGGAGGAACCAAAGAAGTGGCTGACCATTTGCAGATTTCATATTCCTAGGGCGCTGGAGGTGCTCTCCTTCCCAGCAGCTATTATATGCTTGAGCTTAAAGCAATTATGGCTGAGTACAAGAGGAATTATTACGAGAAAAGGAGGAATTTGTAGTAATTTAAGATGAAGTAAATTAAACACGTGTTCTTCAGCTCAGTAATCATCCTGAAAAGTAAAGCAGCTTTAAAAGGGGCTAGTAAAAGAGAGAAGCCAAGTTTCCTGTTTCAGATAACATGCATTAAGATTACTTCTTCTCTCCCAGCGGCCCCAAATACTGGGAATTACAGGCTGATGTTGCTGAAAAAAACACAAACCAGACAATGTCTGCATTGTACTTTCTTTATAAGAGGACCTTTACTTCAGGGAACAGTAAGGAAAGGTAGAAATGTGCATCAATGATTCCCTTTCTTTAGTGACAGAAAAAAATTGAGGAAACAAGTGATGTGTAACTAATTTGTATTGTAACAGACAGTATAGTATTAAAACCCCCAAAATAAAGGGAAAACCATCCCCCAAACCAACACCAAAACAGAATGAAAAAAACAACCCCCAAAAAATAACAGGAACAACCCCCTGGTGCCCCTTGCCAAAAATTTGTTTGACCTAGGCAGTGATCAAGTAACTCATATTCATTTACCTTGCAAATAGGACAGGACATAAACCCAAACGTTATCCTTGGCCCAAGCCACCTGTTTTCTAGGACTCGCTGACAGCATTGCAAATGGAAAACGTGGCTGCAGTCCAGCTTTAGAAAAGAATACAAGGAAGTGAGCACTTAAGTTACATTAACCACTAAACCACAAGCAGTTATTTGCTTTCAAGGGACAACATATATCAATTCATAGAATGGTCTGGGTTGGAAGGGACCCAGTCCAACCCTGTCTGCAGTAAGCAGGGGCATCCTCAACTAGATCAGGTTGCCCAGAGAGAGACCTGTTGAGCCTCACCTTGAATATCTCCAGGGATTGGACTTCAACCACCTCCCTGAGCAACCCGTTCCAGTGTTCCACTACCCTCATGGTTAAAGAAGTTGTTCCTAATTCCAAAGTTAATTTGTTTAAAGCCCTAAGACTTTTGTCTTAAAAAAGAATTAAAAAAACGGTCATTAAAATAACAACTTTCCACACCAAAATGACTAGTGGGTATATGAAATACATACAAATTACCTCAGCTGTTTTGTAATTGATTACAATCTGCTTTCTTGAAATAGCAGTAATGCCAGAAAGGTTTTTTTAACTTATTGTTACAATGTCTGTTTTGAAATTGTTACGAGTAGATGAAGAATATAATTGTATTTTAACTTCTTCCACACTTAACACCACAGCCATAATATTGATCTCTTCTAAAAGGGGGGAAAAAAAAAAGAGATAAACCTGGATAGCTGGTGCTGCTGAAAGTGCTTCAGTAAAGCAGATCATGCACATGTCATCAGCATCTTGTTTAAGAGTTGTAGCACTCTTATCACAGCCATGCAAGCATGGCAAACAGTGCTCTTCGTTCTTAACGCCTCCACATGGGTGTCCACAGGGGTGTGTCTTGCTGCAGGCAATTTTAGCATATTCCTGTTAAAAGTAAATAATTAATCTTTCTGTCCTTTCCTCTGAACAGTTTGATAGAAGTATTGCTTTTTTGAAGGATCACTGGTTTGTGCAGTGAACTCAGATGTAAGAATCATGGTTTGTGTTGTCTGCAGCTGTAGCAGATACTTGGGGAAAAGTACACATTTTGTGCACTTGAAGTAAAACTGATACCTTTGTTTCCTTATGTTTCTGCTGAAGAGCAATGGTATAATGAAGCCATAATTTTAAAACTACCTTTTATCACAAAGGGAAATACTCTTTAATCTTCCATGTGCATAAGTGTTGCTTACCCTGTGTTAACAGCCTAAGTTATCTGCAAATTTAGATCCTTCAATAAAGGAATGAAGTAATCCACCCTAAAGAAAACATTATGAGCTGATCATTAACCAGCATAATGCACTTTTAAATGGAAGTGGTATTTTAACCACCACTAATTCCTGTCCCTAGTAAGTAGAAAACATACAAAAGTTGCCCAGAAGCCACAATAAACGGAACTGAATTAACAATAACAATATATTCAACAGGCTAGGAGAGCAAACAAAGACAAATCTACCACACACAACCAGAAATAAACATGGTGAGGTAAGAAACTGCTGAGCATTTGGCCTTCCACCAATTCTACCTGTACCGCAGAGCAGAAAAACTCTCGGGACACATGAATACAGTTGGCAAACCTGGCCAAGTCTGAAATGCTCTGTGCTCATGGTAATGACCAGGGCTGTTAGACAAAATACTTTTATCAAGCTTTCCAGTACACTAGACTATGTTAGCAGGGTATATTTTACTTTTAACTTGGAACACTATTGTGAAAACTTGAAGCATTTCTGAAAATCATAACAAACCCATGCAGTATTTTGGTTGACTATTGATGTTTGTAGCCTGTAATTAAACATTTACAGACTTTGAAGTATTTGAATTACAGGATAATATTCAAACCTTTTCATAGGAAAAATCTGATTTAAAATGGACCACAGAGATGAACAAGGTTTCCTCAAAATCAGGAGATAATTTGATCCTGCAGTCCCTTCTGTTTATGTAATTAGTGATGGTATTTGTTCATACACACCTGGCAATCTGTGTCAGAACAAACGCTTCCCACCGCTGATAATTCTGTTCCGCTCCTGCATCCACAGAAGCGACACGCTTCAGAACTGCTGGTGGTTGGCTTGCCTAGATCCACAGGAGTGAAGAAAAATGAAAGTTGATGAACATGAAATGAAAACAAAGGGACTGATACGCTAAGAACAGACACTTAAACAGCAGTCAATTCTTATGCAATTAAACAAATTCATTTTTGTTAACATTTCAAAAGCACTGCCCCAAAGCAGGTGAAAACCCCTACTGGTTGGGCTTTTTAAGGATAAATGCTTATGTATAAGGTAAAAATAACCAGCAAGTAGTAACAGCTGTGTTTTACCTGTCTGCTCTCTAAATTCCACCATAGCCTTCATAGTTTTAGAATCTGCTAATGCCATCAGCCAGAACAGTTTGGTCCTGCCACAACCCTCATGGAGATCAACTTTGATAGCTTCTTCTTCTTCTTTGAATACCTGTCAGGTTAACCAAAGAGATAGTAAGTAACATCTCTATCTTATTTTTGTTGCTGTCTCTTTGGACTTTCATTAAATGTTTTACAGATTGTCTAGTCCAAGCTCTTTTCTTTTAGGCAGTCTGTAGTTGTACATATTGCAGGAGAGATGCATAGCTAGAGGCTTTGTGTTTCTAGTAAAATACGTAAAATCAACACTTGAGCTAACATATCTAGGAGACAATTGTGCAACAGTGCTAAGAGGAGAGCTGCATAACTTTTTTTTTCTAATTTAAAAAGTATGGAGCTTGGACTTCATAACTACTACTCAACTCATCCAGTAGGCCACTGTATACTAAAAGCACAAGATAACATTAGAAATATCTTCATGTAACCATGCCAGTAGTTTATGCAGGCAACACAGATAGTTGTGGTCTTAATGATATCATGTAAGTATGCAATGTTTGTATTTCTGTTTGTATTCACATAAATGCACCATGAATGGTTTGGGCAATAATGAGGAAAATAAAAGAGTCTTGATGGAATTGAAAAAAAAATAAATCCAACTGCATGAGATCCTTGGTAAACTTTGTATAATCTCTTCTTGTTCCCCTTCCCTAAGTTTTTAAGGCAGTTCTGCTTTCATTCATTTCACCTGCAATGCAACAAAAGCTAGAATTTTCCTGGGTGTGGATGTATGCACTCAGTTTAAACTTTGCTGCAGTTCTTATTAGAATTGGGAACAAAACCCTAACTGCTTCACAAAGGAGTCATATAAGCAGGTCATAGTAACTTACAGGCTGTCCTTTCTTGGAGGGAGAGGAAACATGTTAGAGAGGTATATATGAACAGAAGTTGGACAAAAGCAGGAAGCTAACAGAAGACAAGAGACAGGGAACATGACAGCATTTAAACTTTAAGTTGAGGGGATTAACATGAGAGACGCTAAGGTAAGAGTGGTGAACAAAGAGTAGAAGTTTAAACATGCTTTCAGAAGTAAATAGGAAAATCTGGTAAGTAGCTATTCTGGACAGATTAAAGGAGAGATGTGAGGGCTTCTACGAGAGAAGAACTTACTTTTTATCAACTGTAATCTGAACAGGCTATAGAGGAGAAATCAGAAAAAATAAATGAGAGTAGACTGTGCTGTGCCATGACAGAAGAGTAGACAAAATTGTCATCTCTGGATGACAAGACAGGAAAATCCCAAAGGAGACTGCAAAGATTGTGGCTAAGGAACGGACAACGATGGATCTGCATTGAACTTTCAGTCTGAGTCTACATTGCAAATGCTGAGACACCAAGGAGATCTGCAGAACAAAACTGGGCACCAGTGATCTGAGGTTCACAGCATGCACGCTCCAGAAGAGCCAATCCCCTGCACAGAAGGACCATTAGCAGACTGGCCCTGCACCTATTTTAAAACATTTTTTATCTGGAAGAAATCCAGTTCATGCACTCCAAGGCTGCTCCATAACACAAATCAAAGCAGAGATAAGGAGATATGCTTGAAAAGCCCATTCCTGATCCTAACCAAAAGGCGAGTCTGGATGCACTCTAGAAGAGGAACGAATTCCATTGAACTACCTTTATAAATCAGGTTTATCATTCTATCCTTTGTACAAATAGAAGCAGTCAGAGCAAAAGGAGAAAATAAAGGACCAAAAACCTCACAACAACTAGTGTCAGGAAAGAGGAAACGCTCAGCTGTTTCAGAAGGCATCATCAACATGAATTTCAATGAAAACAAGAAATATTCCAAAGACAATGTTGCTTGAGGCTTAAAGATGAGAGAATAATGCAAAAAGCAGAGTAAAAAGCAATTAAAACCCCCTCGTCTGTGTGAGTCAAAGAGGAAAGACACTTCAATCTTAGAAACAAAACCAAAAGAAACGAGGAGTTTCTCAAGTTTATGGATATAACAACGTATTTCTCTCTGAAAATGCAACAAAAGCTGGAGAAATTATAAAAGACTGATGAAGGGAACCCGTAGGAATATTTGCTGCAAGTGGTTTTCCTGGATATTAAAAACTGTACATAGGTTATAAACAAAGGAGTTGACAAACACTGATGCATGTGATAGGAGTGTAAAAGAGAGATAATTTAAAAGAAGTACTGATCCAATGTATGCTTGCATTATAGACAGTTTCTAGATTCTCCTAAAAAAATATTCCCAAGCAACATTAGAATAAGAGGGAAGAGCACTGCCAGAGCCCAAGGGTTCAAATTAGGGACTGCCACACAACTTTCCAATCTTCTTCAAAAGAAAAAGGACAAGAGAAGTGAACTAAAAACAACCTGAAGAATTAAATGGAAACTTACCTATGCCACCTCAAACATAAGAGAGGAAAACACCATTTTGGCTATGTATTAATGGGGGAAACGCAGACAGTGCATGCAGTGCACACAAACACAATGCCACGTATGCCCTCACCTGTCTCTGATGAGTTTTTGTTCGCCGATGGAGATGAAGGAATCGGTCACAATCTGTACACAAATTCCCACAGACGTTACATAAAATGATTGCAGCAGTCTCACCATCATCATGGTTATCACACATGGGCTGGGAAAAAGAAAAGAAAGAAAAACATGAAGTCATTCTCTCTTTATTAAACCTCTGAGTTCCTTTTAGCCTCTGTTTCTAGTCTCTCTCCAGTTATCCCCCCCCAATTAATAAAGAGGGAATGAAGAGCTTGTATAGACTATTACATGTATCTTTAGAACAATCACTAAAACTCCTGGAAGCAAGAAAAAATAAATAATATTTAGTGTATTAGTGTATTTGGATATTCTTCATCTTGTATTTCGTATGATGCAGCAAAAATGTGTTTCTCAACAACACGGTTGAGACGACATTTTCTACTGATCCGAGAAAAGATTTGTGGTAACAATGGGTAACAGAAAAGTTCAGAGACATGAATACCCAGGTCAGTCAACCTGCACAATATTTTCCCTTAATTACTTCAATATCATAGAAGTTGGAAAAGACCTTTAAGATGGAGTCCAACTGTAAACCAACTACTATGGCCACTAAACTACATCCAGAAGTGCCACATCTACTCGCTCTTGAATGCCTCCAGGGATGGTGACCTCCAGCACCTCCCTGAGCAGCCTTTTCCAACACCTCATCACTCTCTCAATAAGGAAATTTTTCCTAATATCCAATCTAATCTTTCCCTAGCACAACTTATGCCAATTTCCTCTCATCCTATCACCAGTTACTTGGGAGACGAGACCAACTCCAGCCTCACTACAATCTCCCCTTAGCTTTCTCTTCTCCAGATGTGGTGAAGGCACATTATGCCCAGATATTGAATCTTGTCCCAGCATGCAGACAAGTTCCCCCTCTTTCATGAGGAAAACAAAGGCCAAGACATTAGCCAGGCCAGCACAGATCACTGCATGCACCCATCACATAGGATGCTCATGCTAATACCAAGAATGGGCATAATTCTAGCTTCACGCTTCCTATAGGCTGAAGCCAGTTGCTTACAAGAGTGCCCAATGGTCAAACCCAGCCTCGAGGAACCTGTAAGTACTACCCCAGTTAGTAAAGCTTTGCCCCCTCTTTCACTTTGCTTTCTCTCCTTGCTTTGAGAGGACAAAGCTCGTGCCATAGCCTCTGCCATTGAGCTCATCGCTATTAAGTCTTCTCTCTCATATATGCAAGCAAACTGGTAGCCTCTGCATGATGATGAGAAGCCCACATCCAGGCAGGCCCATTAAGACTTAGCCCTGAGAGTATCTCCAGAGGAGGGACCTTTGCTGAGCCGGAGAAGCTCCAGCATTGTACTGCCAGTCTCACTGACTGGGAAAGCCTACTGTGTCTCAAGAGCACTGGACCCCTGAGAGTGAGATCTGCCCAACTGTCAGGGAAAAGGACTTAGCCAAGTCCAGCAGTCCACACGTCTGCATTAGCCTTAAGCAGCAGACTGATGAGGGGACACAACCCTGTCTTGTGTCAGATCAGAAGGCAGGATTGCATGCCTGTGTAACCCCGCTATCGCGGGGGAGGAGTCGCCACTTCTGCCACTCCATGCCCTGTAAACCTCAGGGAAGTCCAGAGCCCTGTCTGTGCGCGTGCCCCAAAGCCGGGACCGCTCGGAGAGGGTCCCGCCGCGGCTCCACGCAGCGGCGCTTCTTCCCCGGGGCCGTCCACACCAGCCCCGAAGCCCGTTGTCGCAGGGCCGACACGCTGGGTCCAAGCCCACCTGCTACCATGCCAGATCGGAAACCTCCGAGCTCGCCTATCGTTAACAGTTGCTCCGCCCTACCGTGCGGACCAACTCTGTGAGGGCCGACCCCCTCCCGGGACCAGCCCTACCGGCCCTGCCGGGCCAACCCCGCAGGACCGCTCCCTATTGTCTGGAAGGCACCTGCCGGAGTCCTGCGAAGGGAACCCGCCTACCAGTTAAGTCTAGGTTCCATCTGTTCTCCACTGCCACGGAGAGAGGATTGCCGCCTAGCGTTGCCGTCCAGACCAGCCTAGGAATCAGCCGGCGACAGTAGTCTGCCGGAACCTAATCTCGCTACAAACAAAGGACACAGTGCATCTTCCAGGTGCTTTCCACCCACTAACATTCAGTTCAAAGCATCCACGTCTAGCAGAGTAACCTCTGACGCATAGTAATATCTTTGTATATAGGTAGCAGCCATCTGCGTCCCGGCGAGTCGCCGTCTGGTGGACAAGCGGTGGAATCGCACCCTTCGTTATATAAATAGACAGTGATTCTGTAACTATTCCAATTGAGTCCTAATTATAAATACTAAACCATTTATGGGATGTATTTCAAAATCGTGCACTAGAACATGTATATAAAACAGTGATTAGTCGGTGATTAATAATTTCAATAATAATAAAAATAATATTCACATAACTCATATTTCTTATTCATAAATTAATAACCTCTCCATCACACCAGACTAAACAAACCTATTTCCCTCAGCCACTCCTTGTAGAATATGCCCTCCAAATCTCACACCAACCTTGTCAGTCTTTAGACACCCTCCCAGGACATCAGTCTTTCTTATACTGTGGCTCCCAGAACTGAACACAGTACTCTGGTATGTTTACAGCGCTTAAACATCTAATCAGAGCTGTAGGTCATCTCTAACAGAGAGAATTCAGTCAAAGTAACAAACTTCAAAATCCACCATAAAATTAAGTTGCTTTACTGATATAATTTCTTCCAGAATTCAAAACAGTTGTTTTGCAGTTCAAAATACCTATACAGTGTTCAGTGACTGGCTTTGATTACGTGCAGGCATATGTCTGAGGACATACCCAGAGCATGGTTTACATAACACTGCTCATGCAACTTGGAACACAATCTTTTCAACAGCAGTCCTTGTAGGGGGACACAACAGCTTATCTCAAATTTCGAGCACCCTGATATAAAATAGGATTGTGGAATTTCAGGCTGGCTTTGGCAACTCATATTCCTGCTTGATGAGGTCTTGGGTACTCTTCTGACATTTTCAAAGCTCTACAGATGGCTCTTGACTTACGTAGTTCAGACACCTTTGTGTTTGCCACCTCCTCTCAGCAGAGTTTTAGTCCTCAGGGAAGCTGCAGCTCTGTCTCCTGTATTCTCTTTCTGCCTGCACTAAACTGCTTTGGAGGCCTCTTTGTGCCAACGATACTCAGGTGCTAACAGGACAACATGATATTCCCTTTGGACATGTGGAACCACCTAACCAAGTTATAAAGAGATCAACTTTATTACTTTTCTCTTTCCAGATTCATATTAAAATACTCCTAAGTTTTTTTGTGATACTGAAAAATACAGACAGATACTTGATTAATCGATTGTATTGAATATTGAATTTGTTAATTATCTGGGTAAATGGTAGCTGTACTAAATTGTTAGAAAGAATTTCTTCATCTTTGGGGTAATCACACACTACTGACCATAGGGGAGAGGAAGCAAGATTATGGGGAAGTAGTTACTCAAGAATGCAAAAGAATTGACTTTAACAAGTGACAGAGCACCAGACAGGAAGTGAAAAACCCTTATAGAAGCTGTTGTATTAACTGGGTCAATCTACTCTCAAAAAACCCCCATTCATATAGGTGTTAGGAAGGCCTTCCTCCATACTGAACACCAGTAGAATTGCTACCTCACTGTTTCAGGTAGGAATTTTCTTTTGTGAGCATTGCTTGTCTAGGACACAAATACTTCAAACATGTATGTACAAACTCCACTGGGGAAAAACATGGAGGAAAAAGATTAGACCAAACCTACCTTTCCCCATCATTATTCTAAACTGACTACTGAATAAATCAAACACAAAAATGTATGACTTCCACTCTTACCATCTGTTTCTGCTGCCCGTCCTTTCCCATCCACCTTCCTGAGGAGAGTCTATCAACGTGATCCTGATCAAGTACACAGAGGGATGCTAAGGCCAGCCATAGCTATTGAAAGGCAAGATAGAATTAAATGTTTCAGAAATACTGAAAAACTATTTAAAAAAAATCCCAAATATAAATTTTGGCAGATAGGAATGTCACTGTTACCTGTAAACTGTATCCTTGTTAGCTGAAGCCTGCTCATGCAATGCAAGTTTTTTATTCTCCAGAAGATGCCAGATGTACAGTAAAACTTACAGAACTTTTGGGAGCTACCCTGTTTCTTTCAGGTATGTCACATTATGATCATACATACAGTAGTCAGCACACAAGACAGATGCAGTGAAGAAATATGGAGAAATATGGCAAATAGAGACTTGCATATCACTCCCAAACTGCAAGCTTCGCAGAAGATATTCAAGGACACAGACTAATAAAAAAGCCCTCCAGACACCAAAACTTTAGCTCAACGAGACTGATTTCCCTGTGCTCTCTCTACTGCACAAGGCATTCAAAATTACCTTGAAAAAGGTTCTGAGCTAACTATTCTTCAGAGGAAGCTTTTCTCTCTTCCTCTCCAGTGACTACAATGAAATCCAAAAGAGATAAGCTGCATGAGGATAATTTGTCAGTAGGCCTGCAACCCAAATTGAAATGCACTTGACAGTTGCATTTCACAATAGATTTTTGATCAAAGGTTTGATTTGAACAAAATGGCTTTTGTTGAAAAATCTCAATTAGACTCCCCTCCAAAAAGCCCACATGTCCACAGCAGAACTGGGTTTATTCACGACGAGAGCTAGGTTGATGTTCAGTGCTCCTCTAAGACCTAATTAAACCAATCCAGTGATAGGAGGAGATGGTACTCTGAGACCGCATTTTCCAAAAGAGCAGAGAACATGAGAAACAGGATGAAACTGACAACTGGCACAGCCTTTTAAGACAGAAACAATGCCACTGTCAAATGTTTGTAACCACTGCAAACCTCCTCTTTTACATGTCATTATCATGGTTGGGAAGCTGAAATCTCTAGACTCTAAAACAGTAGGAATGTCATAATTCACAAGCATGTTTTGAACGGATTTTTACAAGCAGTCTGTTATGGTTAAGTTAGTAGCAGTTTCTATAAAATATTCAATGAAGTAAAGACAAAGAAAAAACTCCAAACCACACCTGGTAAATAATACAGCCTTCAGATGTAGCAGCTGATGACCTAGAAGTCAAGCCACTTAAAATAATTGTGTAGAGAGCTGGAAACAGACAGTTGATGTGTACCCTGCAATTTTCCCTGCTGCTGATCTTACAAATATAGTAACAGGCAGGGATCACAAACTGAAAGCAGAATTACCTCAAGGATAAAACCCCAAATGTATGAGCATATAACTTACTCTTCGTCATTTGGGATGCACACAACAGGCATTGTCTAATCACAATACAGTTTTTATTGATGTATTTCTGCCTCAAAGTAGAAACCTTAATGTGCAGTGACACAGAGAAAGCAAGACGTTTATTAGGACAAACAGTGATTGCCTCATATAGGATACCTGTCTGTTATGCCTACAGCTAGATTGGGAGTACGTAACTGCGTGCCATAGAGGTTGTTTCTTGAACCTGTATAAGGAAGTTTTTTAATTGAAATACAGGAAGGGTTCCTACAGCCCACTTGCAATGAACTAAATTTAAGCTTAGTGAAGCTCTTACTCTGGTTGTTGCAATGCACCTCACTGGTGATCTGTATTCTTCTTCCATTTTGGTCAGAGCTATGATGGTTTCAGCAATAGCATTCTTCGTCACACGGGACCAAGCTTCCGACAGATGACCCTGTTAAAAACCAGGAAACTCAGATTTTTGCAGCTTCTAGTAAGAACAACTAAAACTCTAACTACAGTTGCTACCAGCAACCTCATGTTAGGATCACAAGTTAGAACAGAAAAAGAGAAAGGCAAAGGAGGTGTTTTCACATCCAAGTAACTGGTATAAACTACCTCAACTATTCAGTTGGCTGACTGATACAGTCCCTGAGCAACTACTGGAATAACTAACTTGGAGTAGGTAGAGGGCATATGATTTGAAGAATGCTAAGGCACGTTCCTAAAGCCCCCTGCTGGAGAAAGATACACAGCTGGAGCACAACTGACAGAACAATATACAGATTACTTAATTCCTAGAGAAATCAGTTCTGCTTTCCTAGCTTGGCCTTCCTGAACACTTTCCACAGTTTCTATATTTCCAAGAAATAAAGAGGACTTAAGGAAAACCCAACTAAATTTCCCCTAAATTCTCCCAACTAAAATTCTTTCCCCTAAACATATATATTCCTTCCTTCCCATATGGTTTCTGGGAAACAGGTGAATCATTTTTCATCAAATTCTTCTGCCAAAAACCTTGCCTGGAGCAGATATGGCTACAGAAAATTTCAGCTCAGATGGTTCCATTTATAAACAACTATAAATGTATCACAGTATCACCAAGGTTGGAAGAGACCTCGAGCATCATCGAATCCAACCTGTAGATTTCCATAAGACTGAAGATCTATCTTAACATGCAGAAGCCACATATAAAAATCTACATATGGGTACATGAAAACAACAGTACTATGTTGTATTATGTGTCCAGATGCTTTTGACTTTTCAATTGCAGTTGTGAGTACTCAAGACTTAAAAAATTAGGTTTCTAAGTTAATAATGTAGAAAATTAGACAATTATTGTTCAGTACTTAAATTTCTGGTAAAAGTTACTTATTTAAAAGCTTATTTCAAAACTGTATTTCTGCTTAGAAGAATCAGAACTCACTACCCACTTCCTACTGCTACTAGGCCTAGAGTCTACCCAGAAGACTACCCTTATTTTCTTGAGATCAGCTCACATTTAACACCTCAGTCCAATACTGACTGTGATAGTAATAAAAAAAACACTGTTCATTATCAGAATAGTTTAATATCCTCCACACATTTGAGTTAGAAACTTACTGCTGCCATGTCTTTTATGAGTTTAATAATGATCTCTGAAATCTGAGTAGGTGTTGAACCCTTCATCCACCAATGGCTTTCACCTCGTCGAATATAGCTGCAAAGGACATATGGTAATACAGGAAGTTAATCCAAGCAATTAGTTACTGTATGTCAAAATGTACCTTGAACAGTGCACATTCAGCAAACTCTTGCTTCTGGTTGATTTTTGGATTTTGTTTCTTTGTTTCTGTTTGGTTTAGTTTTTTTTCCAAATCACAGAATCACCAAGGTTGGAAGAAACCTCATCAAGTCCAACCTGTCACCACAGAGCTCATGACTAAACCACGGCACCAAGTGCCACGTCCAATCCCCTCTTGAACACTTCCAGGGATGGTGACTCCACCACCTCTCTGGGCAGCACATTCCAATGGCTAATGACTCTCTCTGTGAAGAACTTTCTCCTCACCTCGAGCCTAAACTTCCCCTGGTGCAGCTTGAGACTGTGTCCTCTTGTTCTGGTACTGGTTGCCTGGGAGAAGAGACCAACCCCCTCCTGGCTACAACCACCCTTCAGGTAGTTGTAGACAGCAATAAGGTCTCCCTTGAGCCTCCTCTTCTCCAGGCTAAACAATCCCAGCTCCCTCTTACCCAAAATCAAATTCATCAATAACATGAGTAATATTCAAAGCATAACACAATTTTTTCCCATTTATAGAACAAAGACTATGAAACACAACATAACTGACTTCTAAGAACGTAATTATTTTGTGGTTTTAGCTGGAGAATATATACAAATCTTTAAACAAACCTGGAATTGAAGATCATTGGAAGTGTGACTGTAGTAACTCCTTTGCCTGCAGTAGTGCCAGCCGTCCCTGTTATAGTAGTTCCTTTGGCTTTTAGCTGTACAGTGAGAGCTTTGGCAATGCATCCCAAAAACATGTCTAAGATACCTAATTTGTTCCAATCTCCTTTTTCTGTTGAGTGAATGATATCACTTATATCTGCTGGTGGAAGGGACTTCACTCCTATAATACTAGCAAGGCGATTAGGGGTTACCTCAGGCAAAACACGTCTTAGTAATGACGTTACCTGGAGGGAACAAAACAAAACATCAGAATATCACAGCTCTTACCAAACCAGCTGGCATCTCCAAGCAAAATTATATGACATCTTTCTTTTTCATCATCAGTTATTTCAGTAAGAAGGATTCAATCTACTTTCTCTACTTAGATCACACCTGTAAGAAATTCTGTAAGGTTTCTGTTTGACTTTGAAGTGTTTATTTATATCCTGTGAGACAAGGCTGAAGAGCCCAGAACCAATCTCATCCAAACCATACTTACTCTTCATATAATAATAATAAAAATATAGTTGGTACTGGACTTACAATAACCAGTGATACAGATGTGTGTACAACTCTGATTTGCTTGCACATTACAGACATATTACATACATTACCTATAATCGTTAGATATTTATCTTTGGATACAATCTTTAGATGTCAGAAACTCTTTGATAGAACTATTAGAGACACTTTAGGGTTCTGAAAACAAAGTTCTTGCCTCAAGGTACTGAAAATCATTACATTCTTTCCCTCTGTCCTTTAATGTGCCTAGAGATATATTCTAACAGGAATTTCTGAACAGGAAATCCATGCCAGTTGCTCCACATCTAACAGGAGCTGTCTTGAAATTATGTGCTTCTATCTTACCAACTGGTGGAACTGGGGTTGAAATTGGCTATGGCATGCAGGGTTTGGTCCAAATCCAGATGCATAAAAACTCACGGAGTCTCTGTATCTGATGTCTCAAGCTTTAAATATTCTCTTAAAAAAATGTTTATATTTTAAGAAAAAAACCCCACCCACAATATTTTGCATATCTGCAATACCAGAGCTACTAAAAGCAGGCATTATCTGCCTTCAGGCAAGTTGAGGTGTCACAGTGCAATGGTTCAGAAAACTGGAAAAAGTAGAGAGGATGAGACCAAAACCAAAATAAACCCCTTCTGAAACAGGAACTAAAAATCCACCCTAGAGAAATCTTATGGGCTAGCAAAAACAAGCTAGTGCTGTACTAAAGCAAGTATTTTATATGCCTACATGTTTATGTTGTATTATGTGCATATAAATATACACATAGAACAGATTCATTTCCAGAAAGATATATTAAAGTCTTAGATGAGGATACTAAGAATAGAGGGGAATTGTCTTGTTTTACAGCACTACACTTATAGTCTGAGTGTAAGGCAAAGATGCCAAAGACTCATATCTGCTAATAATAAACCTCTCATCTTATCTATGCAGGCTTACGTGCATTACCTACGTGCATGATATGAAACACCCAAACAGCACTGCATTTTTAGGTCCTGTCCATTTAACAGACATTTCAAGGTCTAATCTCAACCAGTGAACCCTCTGCTTCACTTGTTACGATCTTGTAGCAGGTGAGTCATTAGTTGTTTAATAATTCTAGCTGTCACTGTGCCTCAAAGTCAAATGTGATATTAAAAAGGAAAGAACTAGCTATGGCCTCCTCAAATCATGCAAATACTTACCAACTTTTGGAGCATTTGCAGCACATATAAATGCATAACCCTGTATCATTCTCAGGCCCTTTCCCCAGAATGAACTCCCCTGGCACAGCTTGTAAACCTTTCCTCTAGAGTCCTGTCACTTATCATCAAGGAGAAGAGGCTGGACCCCTCCTTGCTCCAACTTCCTTTCAGGTAGTTGTAGAGAATAAGGTCTCCCTTCAGCCTCCTCTTCTCCAGACTGAACAACCCCAGCTCCCTCAGATGCTCCTTATAGGTCTGGTGCTCCAGGCCCTTCATGAGCCTTTTTGCTGTATTCCGGACATGCTCCAGCACCTTCTTGTAGTGAGGGGCCCAGAACTGAACACAGTACTCAAGGTGTGGTCTCACCAAGGTTGAGTACAGACCACCTCCCTGTTTCTGCTGACCACAGTGTTTCTAACAGAGACCAGGATGCCATTGGTTTTCTTTGCCACCTGGGCACAATGCTGATTCAAGTTCAGCTGACTGTCAACCAATCCCTAAGTCCCTCTCCAAGCTGCAGACTTCCTTCTGGCAACATGAAGATAGACAAGGAGCAATGAGCACTCACCTGTCTCTGCACCCTGGGCGAAGCAGTGTGTAGTAATGAGAAAAGATCCTGGAGCAGAGTCAGCTGTTGTGCCAGGTACTGCCGGCCTACATTGGAACCGCTGAGTGCCAGAACCATTGACAGCAGCTCAAAGCAATAGGCATCAGAAGAAGCATCCTCATCGCTGGGCTGCGAGTTGGCGTTCTCTTTGCTGGAGATGGCATGCTCCCATTCCTCACGCACGCGGGTTGCTTCCATTCTTATGGCCTGGACTATATGAGCACACA
Organism: Dryobates pubescens; assembly: GCF_014839835.1. Classification (NCBI taxonomy): domain Eukaryota; kingdom Metazoa; phylum Chordata; class Aves; order Piciformes; family Picidae; genus Dryobates; species Dryobates pubescens. The sequence continues at coordinate 26,396,028 of NC_071618.1, read as the reverse complement.
CCTATTCCAACAGAACCCAAACACAGAGTAACTCTTAAAAACTTACAGAAAGATTGCATTTCAAGTACCTTCATAACTATGACTACAATGTGAAGTCTGTGAAACTTGGCCTGTGCTTAAGTTACTTTTCCACATAGATTCAAATGAAGAATATAATTTAGATTTAGAGCAAAGATCTTTAGAATTAAGAGACTTCCTACTGAATTTGCTCATCTTCATTCTGGAAAATTTGATTGACTTTTTTTTTTACTGTACTTTCTGCCCTTAGTTTGCTTTTTACATAGAATTCAGGTTAAAAAACCCCAACCACAATCCACAAACAAAACACACTTACACAAAACCCAAGAAAGAAAAGTATTTAGTAAAAGACTCAGTTCTCTTGTTTAGTTTAGTATTTGGGAAGCTTAAAAAAAATTTAGAAACCATGTTTTCATTTTACCAATAGTAAGTTAAAAAACATATGTAAGAGATTTTGAAGTCTGCTAAGATTGATGACAAAAAAGATTCTGCTTACTAGACTAGACTTACTAGTCTAACAAACTTCAAAATGAATCTAATACCTCTTGCAGTACTGTGAAAATTTTCATGGCAGTATTTGCCTTGTGATAGATGCAATAATGGTAACAATAAAAAAAGTTCATATACTCAAAGTATTCAAAAACAAGAGAAACCCCTCCACTAACTACTGCTTTATGTTAAGAAAATACAAAGTAAGAAAACTCCAAACCCAACCTTTCAATGACTCCAAGAAAGAGTAAGTAAAGAGTCTATTCACTGACTACCTTTATAAGATTAAATTTTATCAAACCAAAATACTTCTTTGATGACAGAAATGGGAAAAAAAAAGGTGCAAAACTAAGAATTTAAAATCTATCCCTGATCCTTTCCCAGAAATTTGAAATGGTCTACTATTATGCTATGATTATCAAACATGATTAAGTACCACTTACAACTCTAGTCTAAAACTTTTCTTTTGAAATTGAGTCTTATAATTGAAGTTTTTATCCTATTGAAATGGATTTTTTTCATTGACAACTTCAGATGTTTTTTCAGATAAAACATATACTATGAACAATGTAAACCACAATGTGATTATCAAGGACAACAGCAGAATTTAAAGTGTCTAGTAAAAGGTATTACATTCACTGAAAATGAGTGTATTTATTCCAACAAACCAGCATTTGATCTTCAAAGTATTTCAGAATGAACAAACCTGCTTCTGCAAATTTGTCAGTTTGCTCCGGCTGAATATGATCCCTACCATGTGCTCCTTCAGGTCTGCATCTGATGTTGCCTTCACAAAAAACATATTCAATATTAGGTCAAGGTTCAGGAACATTTCCTAATTACTGTAGCAGTTAACATGGAATATAACAAACCTTTTTCTACAAGCTTTTCAGCATTTTCTTAGAGAGAAATAAGATATAAGCAAGACCAATTTAACTAGGATTAATAAGTACCTCTTAGATGGATTTACTTTCCTAAGCCTGAAATCAGGAAGCAAAACAAGTGAAGTATAGTTATTTGAGATTCAGCCTCTTCACTGGTTAAGTGTTTGTAAAGCAGTCTGTGGAATATATTTTCCTATTCATGTATTTTAGAACAAAAGAAACAGAGGACTCACAAGTTACCTCGCAGTAGGGGTGAGAAAAATACTCTTTGCAAAATGAATCATTCAGTTGTGGAACTTAGTGTCACAAAGTACTGGGTAGAGCAAAACCATATGTCATCTAAAGAATTAAATTATCATAGTATCAGTCAGGGTTGGAAGGGACCACAGGGATCATCTAGTTCCAACCCCCCTGCCATGGGCAGGGACACCCCACACTAGATCAGGCTGGCCAGAGCCTCGTCCAGCTTGGTCTTAAAACACCTCCAGGGATGGTGCCCCAACCACCTCCCTGGACAACCCATTCCAGGGCTTCACCACTAATTTTCACTTAAGTCCAATTCTGGCTATTGAACACGACAGTCTATATACCCTGTCCTTCTCAGGAGCATTTCTTAAGCTAATCAGCTAATCTTTGCTGGAAAACAGGAGAGTTCTACCCAGTAAAAGTACAGATGTTGAGTAGTTATGTAAGTGTAGGCATAATGTGCACCACCATTTCTGCAGTGCTTCCATTAAGCACACAGGCTTCAATTATAATTTGTTAGCTAAAAGAAAAATAATTAAAAAGATAATTTTAAAGAAAGTAAGCAATTGCAACATTTTACTTCTGCTTTGGTCTGAAAATTATGTAGCAGAAGTCAGAGGACAAATAGTGAAAATCACCCTGGATCATTTTTTCAGCAAAGTATTATTGATAGAATACAAATAAATACATTGTGTACTTTTTCTTCTCCTTCTGGGGAAGACAACAGTGCTTTTTCTTCTTGTTCTGGGGTTGGCTCAGCATCTCCAGAGATGAGTTTTCCAAACACCTAGAAGACAGTGACAATTAGTTGATCTCAAACTTGGCCAGGTGTGGCATTCTACATTAAAACACAAAGCACTGTAAGTCTATGATTTGTAGTAACTTTCACTGTATAACGTATCATTAAAATCCCACCTGGGATGTAATAAGTCGGAATACTCGCAGCGTCTCAGATTCACAGTTTCTTTGTTGAGCTACACTTGCAGAAATCTGGCCTGCTATTTTAATGCTTTCACCATCCTTCCATCCAAGAATTTTCACTTGTCGAACTCTTAGTGTGTTCTCTGGACCTTTCAGTTCAATTTTGATGATATGATTGTCACCCCCAGGAAGTTCACTTGTTACCCAGCCAATGTGTCTCGAATCCAAGTCTGCCTATTAGACAGGAATAGAAAGATGGGAACTGACATTACATCAAACAAAAGTCACCTACCTCTGTAACAAACCAATTATATAGCACTGGACTCAGTAGCATTTGCTATGAAATTTTCATCCTTAGCAGTAAAACTATAACACTGAATTATACAAATATTAAACCATATGAATTTATACTTAAAAAAATAAATCTTTGAACTTTTAAAGACATATAGTGATTTGTTGTTTGCTTTTAAAGCCTATTAGAAACAGTGGCCCATCAATTCATCTTCTAAGCAAAAGTTCATCCATCCAAAAAAAGCAGTTTGAACTAGTATTTGCTCACTACTTTTAATGAAAAAAATCTGCAGCCATCATAATTTAACTGAAAATATAGCACACAGTTATCAATCGGTAAGTTACTTCACCCCTATTCACAGAAACCTCTGGCTGAGGAAGTGCAGCTCTGTGGAAGTCGATGTCTGATATCCTTATCAGGAAATGCAAGACTTAATCATTGTAAAAAAGATTAACTGTATGAAATTAAGTTCATTTTCAAGCATCTTTTCAAAAAACCCCCAACATAAATAATGCTACATGATTTAAACTGTGATATCACTATTGGAAGCCAAAACCTGATAGGGTGCAATGCCTTCAAAGCACTGCTCAGACCAACCCAATTGGGCCTTATAGAAATACAGAATTAACCAGGTTGGTAAAGACCTTCAAGATCATCAAGTCCAATCTATCACCCAACACCATCTAATCAACTAAACCATGGCACTAAGTGCCTCATCCAGTCTCTTCTTAAGCACTTCAAGGGATGGTGACTCCACCACCTCCCTGGGCAGCCCATTCCAATGGCTCATTCTGTGAAGACCTTCTTCCCAACATCCAGCCTAAACCTCCCCCGGTGCAGCTTCAGACTGTGTCCTCTCCTTTTAGCTACACTTAGCCATGAGCCAGGTCAGCCCTCTTTCATATCCATAGCTTCATTGATCATTAAGCTAATATTTGTTCTTTCCCATTTCTACCCTAATTGTCAGTGTCTGCATTGAACTGTGCTGCAGTAGACAAGATTGCCTTTTTCTTTTTAAAATACTATGAGGCAGGCTATGTCTAAGTTAGGGTACAGTATGTGGGTGTGTTTGAAGACTAAAAAAGAAATCAAAAATCTGTTGGAGAATTCTCAAAAGTCTGTTCAGCAAAGAGGAAGCAAAGCTGAATTGAGCCCCACCTATCTTCTGGGACTGAAGTGTTCCTGGAAAAATGCCTGGGCATTTGTTTGACCAGACAGACACAAAGCCAGGCAAGCAAGCTAACAAGTTGTATGAACGATCCTGATGCCTCAGTTCTGCCAGGGCTTTCCAACTGAAAAAATCTCATGATTCTATATAGACTCAGAGAAATAACACCATGGTGGTTGGACTCAATCTTAGAGGTCTTTTCCAACTGAAACAATTCCATGATTCTATATAGACTCAGAGAAATATTCACACAAACTTTATGCAAGTTTTGTTTTGTCATGTTTATAGAATAGAATAAACCAGGTTGGAAGAGACCTTCAAGATCATTGCATCCAACCCATCATCCAACACCACCTAATCAACTAAACCATGCAACCAAGCACCCTATCAAGTCTCCTCCTAAACACCTCCAATAATGGTGACTCCACCACCTCCCCGGGCAGCACATTCCAATGGGCACTCTGTAGAATTTCTGTAATGTCTTTTAGATTAGTATCTTTGTCTTAAAAGCAATCTGAGGAAGAAAGAAAAAAAAACCATCTCTCTGTTATACATTGGTGCTTCTTCTTGAAGATTTTTACCATTGGGCGTCAAAATACAAAACATTGTTCTCTGTGAAAAACAGACATCTCTCATTTGGCCTAGTGACAAAGCAGAAAGGCTGAATATCATCATGAACTTGAGTCTCCAGAAGTCTTCAGCTACCTGAAGTTGAACTAAAATGGCTGGGCAAAATATTTGCTATAAATATGCATCAGACCATGTAACTATAAAAACTTATGTTGAGGGTAAATGACTTATTTTCTCCTTTTGCACAGCATTCTGCTTCTGCTAACTTCTAAGCTGCTTTTCTCTAATGAAAAATGATGCCCTAAAGCAGGTAAAAGGCAATGACAGAGCAAGGCTAAGAAGCTAGGCATCAGAGTATTTAACACATGATACCAGTCAACACAATCACTTTGAGTACATTTATATACAAGTACCTGATATCAAGCAGCTTGTTGAACCTTATTTAAAACACAACCTAAACAGTCTTTTTTGGAAGCTTCCTAGATGATCACTTATCCTTTCAGATGGATTAAGTGAAAAATAAATCTAAGGAACATTTTATATTACTCTATTCTGTTTCAATAAAAGAAAAATCTTGCTTACTATTCAATGTAAATATAGCTGATTTCTGTCATTAAGAATAACAGTATTTTCCATGAGTACTATGATGCCTGATATTTATACAATAATTCACCTATCATAAGGAATGGAAACTATTTGCCTAGGAAGTCTCTGCTATATGCAGCCAAAAAATGACTGTGATTTTTCGGTGTCAATTGTTAAAATGTTTACCTGCTTTATTCTGCAGAGATCTTCTACTGCCTTGCCAGTTAGGAAGGTCATTGAAGTCACTTTGTTCTGCAACAGACAAGCAAAATAAGAATGAAGCACTTCCTCTGAGTACCATACTGACTATTACTTCCATATTAAGAGAGTATGTACATAAAAGACAAGTTTTCACTCTGAAAAAAACCAACATTTTAAGCATGATCAAAACCAAGGACAAAGAATTCCAAAGCACAGCTCTCAATAAAACAAAAAGATTGTTCCTTGTATTAAAAGCTGTAGTGGAAATAAAGGTATATTTGTAAAATTGTTGTACAGATCAATAAAGATGAATACAGTAATTCTAGAAAGTAGTTTGGATTTTATTTGAATACTTCTACAGAAATTGTGACCAAGAAAACTAGCTTGTGAAATAACTGAATGCTTGAAAATGAATCTGAAATTGAACAAGCTGAAACTGAAAATTATTTCCAAGTTACAGGTTCATGAAAAATTTAATTTGATTGGTCTGATCAAATCTGGTACTGCTTTCAAACCCACAGAAATTATAACCTTACTTTGAAATGTGTCTGAATTAGAATTACAAACTGAGCTGGACAAAGAAAATGATGGCTCTTGACTGATATATACAACTTTGTCTATGAACCTTTAATGAGAGATTTAACCTTCCTCTTACCCCAAGGTCTCTGGAGTTGTCTACATGAACACACACATAACGTGCATTGATTCCTTTCACACAGTTAATTGTGATGTTTTTGGTTTTGTTTTTATCTTCATCTCCTGACTCCCAGAACGTTTCTGTAGACCCATCTGTTAAACTACCAATCATGGCAGGTCGGCTTGATGTTTTAATGTCAACAATGCTGGTTAAGTCTTTTAGACAAACCACTATGCACAGCTCCTGGGAAAACAAATGAAGTTATTTAAAATACCTAAAAATAAGCCCAAATACAATCATTATTTATTACTTTTAAAACCATACAGACACTTCTGTTCTTAAGAATATGCCCTGAACTAAAGAAAGAATTTGCCATTTATTGGTTCAAATTATTCAGCCCTTCAAACCAAAGGAAATGTTAATAGCCTGCAGCTGAATATATTAGTAAATGCCTAAATGTATTAGTATTAACATATGGAAAAAATACTTTGAAGATATTCATAAGGAATATTAATCTGTGCTCCTCAAAATAACAGAAAAAAAGCACATAAAAACTAGAAATACACAGCACTTAATTAACTCAGTGTACCTACTGAATTAGCTAATTTACCTAAGAAAGATCCCCACACAATTTACTTGCAAACAAGTACTGCTTAAAAATGTAGGTTTGAGTGATCCAAGAGGTGATATTTAAACCTCTAAAGCCAGGTAAGAGATCCTGAATATCAGCAACAAGATCCCAATCTGAGCTACATTCAAGCAAGCATGACACAGCAATAAGGAAAGTTTTAATCCAAAAGAATGAGCACAGGAAGTGCAGGCTGTTCACAACTGATCGCTGCTTCTGAGAGGTGTAATACTTGCCTGATTCATAACTTCAAAACCAGACTGAATGCTGATACTAAAACTCTCTTCACTGTCTCCATCATCAGATTTAGACAAAATATTGTTGATATGATGAAAAACATTGCTCTGGTGCAGGAACTGATGATCAGATTGTTTAAATTTGAGACTCCAGCATCTAAAAAACACATTAAGAGGACTTTGAAATTTTGAATATTCTTCAAAAGACATAACCTACCAATGGAACTAGTACATTACATTTTGTCCTCTCAAAATGCATTCTATAAAACTTTAACTTCCAGTTTCTGCAGGATCTTAGTTGTTTCTATGCATCAGACTGAGGACTGCAGGAGTAAACTTAAATAAAAAAATAACAGTAATTAGAATCATTATTCTTCACTGTGTAACTCTGAGATAGATATACAGGAAAAATGTCAAACAGTTTAAGGATACTATTCAGAGGAGAGATTTCTGAGAAAAGGTATTATGCTACTATGCACAAACACACAGGTACTACCATATTTATTCAAGAATGTGGTTTTCATCCTAGTGGATACAGTACAGAATTTAAGAGCAATTACATATACATTTTTCTCTACAAAGCCTTCTACACTATTATTTAGATTTATGAATGCATACATATATCTTTTACGTATCTTTCCCATGCAAAAGTACAGACACACTCCTTTTCACAGAGGCACAAGGCTTCGAGTTACCTATCTACATTGCCAAATCTTTTCATCTACGATGTTACAATGCTCCAGCCTTTTAAGAATTTTGTTTGTTTGTGCTTACCTTAAGGCCATTTGCTGTAATGCACTACCACTGGGAAGAGACATCATAAGGTCAGAGATTGTCTGGAGAAGGCGGTGAAAAGTGTGGGGTAATGGGTGAGCTGCTTCACCAGCAATCACTATATCAGACAGAGGATGTTCACATACTCTTGTGTCTTTTTCCTACAATGCAAAACAATTTGTATGTTGTCTTTCAGAGAAAAAAGGTTAAAGAAATAAAAATATTACTGATCCTTAAGTGTAAGTGCAACAATCCCATAAGGAGTGTGGGCTTCAAAGGAGTTCCAGTCAGAGGAATTTTCACATATGAAACCATGAGAACCAAAGGAGGAATTTGAGAAGTATGCTGTATAGTACCCACATATTTCTCATGACTTGAAGGTGTGAAACCTCTTGATGTTTGAAAACAAACATAAAAGCATAGAAAAAAACCCAAAACAGCTGTTAATAACTTCTTTAAACAGTAAAACTCAGTCATAACAAACTTACTTATTAATCTATTCTCTGCTATATTTCATTAGAACTGTGAAAATAATCATTCTTTGTTAAGGTGTGCCAGTATGAGAATGGCTGTGCATTTGGAGTCAAGTCTGAAAGTAGCAGCAGAGGCTCAAAGAGGGGAGGAGCCAGCAAAGTAAGTTAAAGGCAGTAACAGCAGAAAAAGAGAAAGAGGTTCTGATGACCTTATCCCATCTCAGAAGGTGTGGGGGGGTGGAGGCAGGGGGGCAAAGGAAGAATAAAAAACTAACAGTATTTTTTATGTTGTTGCTGGATTCGTGATGTGCTTGTGTCTTCTTTTCTTTCCTTTTCCCATGTAATTTATCAGCACAAAAATCTGCCAGTTTTACAAGAAAAAAAAGAAATTTTCTGTGACTATCTAGTGGGTTAAACCAAGAACTGAAGATTAAGAATTTGAATTCCATAATTAAGGGTCTGTTTCACAGAGAGAGAGAGAATCAAGGGTTTGTTTGTTTGCGTGTTTGCTTTGTTTCTTTTTTAAAAGTAACAACAGTATTTCTAAATTGACTGCAAAAATCTACTAGGATGCTGTTTTTATAAATGGAATGCTAAATCTCACTTACTTGTTCTGCATTTTCTTTATTTGATTTATTTTCTTCATCCTCCTCTTCTTCAGGCTCTACAGGTGCAGGAGTCAGGGAAGCCACAAAATGCCATAAAATATCATGAAGGGAAGTTGTCTGGATGACATTACAAAGAAGCCAGTTGAAAGCCTAAAACAAGGAGTTTACAATTGGTTAAAAACACCTGGAGTAAAACTACTTCTTACACTGTTTATGTGAGGAATTGCATTGATGCTTTGGGACAGGCAATAACGTAGAGGTCTTCAAGTAAGACACACTGCAGCTAAAATGGTTTATAGAAATGACAACAATATTACAGGAGACATAGCAAAGTAATTCACAATCACTGCACACAAAAAAACTTCTTTGAGAAAAGCTTGAAGGATTTAAAAAGCAAAGTCCCTCTGTATTTTCAGAGACTATTACAGGATGAAGTTGCAGCACTTCTCACCACGGATATTCCTCAAAAAATTAAAGATCCTTTTTAATTTACTACTATGTAGACTGAGATTTTCGTGTTGTTCTTTGGTCTCTACCACTGATTGAATTAATTAAAACAATTAAGCCACCTCCAAAAAAGTCAACATCATGGATTAAATAAAAGAAAAAAATAATAAAAAAAGTTTTTAAACCACTGTAACATTCTTGTATTCTTCTACAAACTGCGATAATGATGCACCTTGATGTGTAGAAATTTAACAGGTGGTGCTTAATGGTAGAGGTGTGGGTTTTGCTTTACCTAAGAAAAGCCACCTCCATTTCCTTCCTATCAGCAAAGCAATTCTAAAGTCCAACTTTTCAAGAAAAGAATGGCAAGCAAGACCAGGAAGTTGCTGAGCAAATGAGGAGAAAACAGTATTTAATTGATTTTTACAACCTTACTAATATTCTTTTCTCAGAGATTTTTGACACAACAGATAGACTGTTGAAGAAGTTTTACAGGCAATACTTTTTATGTGTTTTAGAGTTAATAATTCAAGTAAGTGAACTTTCAGAATAGATTTGCTGCATATCTCAAAATAATGTTTTGGTATTTTAATCTATAAAGAGACTTTACAAAAATTGAGACAGAATCTACAAACATCTTATTTTAATCACACGTGACCCATCAGCACATGAGTACCTCCATGGCAAAAACTCGGCAGGCGGATTTCCGCAAGGCTTGTTTCATTGCTATTTCAAGTCCCTCCAGATCATGATGCTGGATTACAAATGCCAATACTGGCCACTGGAAATTTCTCTCTCCTTTGGAAAGAGAGCTGTGGGCGGAGATTAACCGAGAAAGTTCAGGAGATGGATGTCTCAGGAGGGAGGACCCCACTTCTATTCAAAGGCATAAAAATACACATACATTAGATTCTTTGTGCATTTTATTTTATAGCCACAATAAACAAAAACATCAGCGAAGCTTCACAATTTGTATTTTTTACTAATATTCTATGAGAAAAAGGTGTTCAAAAAACCAGTGTGGAAAAATGAGCATGCTTCAACTGAGAAAAACACCCTAACTTTTAAATCAAGATCGAAAGATGTACCACAGTAATTCCCAAGCTGCTAATCCTCCTGTGTTGATTAGTAAACAGCTAATGTTTGTTAATAAATAGAAAGAAAAGTTATTAATGTTGGAAAATTCCTTAGAGATAATCTACTCCAACCTCCCTGCCACAGGCAGGGACACCTCTCAACTAGACATGGTTGCTGAAGAGTCCATCCAGCCTAGCCCTGAACACCTCCAGGGAGGGGGCGTCCACAACTTCTTTGGGCAATCTATTCCAGAGTCTCACCACCCTCGCACTGAAGCACTTCTTCCTAAGATCCAGTCTAAACCTACCCTCCCTCAGCTTCAAACCATCCCTCACTTGTCATATTGCTAGACATCTTATGGAATATCCCTCTCCAGCTTTCCTGTAGGTTCTCTTTGGGTATTGGAAGACAGCTATGAGGGCCCTTCAGAATCTTCTCTTCTCCAGGGTGAACAACCCCAGCTCGCTCAGCCTATCCTCCTAGTAGAGGTACTCCAGCTCTTGGATCATCTTTGTGGCCCTCCTCTGGAGTCACTACTACTACATGTATTTGTAGAACTTTTGATTTGCCTAGACTTGCCAAGAAGAACTGCAACTCTAATGCCATATCCTTGAGTATCTGATCATTGATTCTGATGCCTGTGCTCTTACCTGCATCTCCACTGTTGACTCGTCTCCTCGGGACTGCCTTTACACGTACTGGCAAAATTGAGTGCTGCTTGTCATATTCTGATGCAACAACTGAGTATGACCTTTGAAAGACGGTACGCTTTGCAAGGTCTGTATCTGTGATTGGACTGGTTTCCAAACTGCAAAGAAATCGGTGCAGTTACAGACCCACTAATGAAGGTACAGCACAAACTTGAATTACAAATAGTAAACAAAGGAACATGCATTTCATAATGACGATGCTACTACTGCATGAATGTTTGTCTTATGTACTTAATAACTCTTTAAATGCTGGAAAAGAAGGAACACGTATTAGCATTACACATGGTGCAAAAGCATGCAAGTGCTTTATAAACAAATGTAAAGATGTACATGGTTAAGTTCCAAGAATTTAGGTATTTGTTTTCAGAGAGAATACAAACATTCAGATCATGCCTGAACTGAAGTTTCAGACCAAATTTGCCCCGAGAATGCACGTGAAAACATCTATGGAGTGACTTTTTAATATGCAAGCCAACTGAAATTTAGAGCTTTGTGTGAAGTAAAAGTTGCTAACATCATTAGCTTAAAGTCAGCTTTCAATTGCTATGGCTATGCCTCTGGCATGTTTCACTCCTTACCTTCAGTGGACTTTCTACAGTCTGCAGAAGAACTCCCAGCTTATGCTGTCCCTATAGGCCTCAGGAGACCATGGTGTCCACAGTTTTAATAAAGGAATATACCAATACGATGCACTCCTTAAGGAGTTTTGCTAGAAAAGCTCTATTTCTGAAAAGACTACATTGTAGATTGTAGTATTCCAATAAGCTGTTTTTGCAATCAGTATAAAATATAACAGATTGAAATATAAACAGATTAAAAGCAACTTTTTCTCTTCACTACATCCTCATCATAGTATGAGGAATCACTGTTTGACATCTGAAAACACCAAACATCTAAGTTGATTCTGGACTACTAACTAACAGTAAGAACCTTTAAAAATACATAATTGTCTGAATTAGATCATAATAAACTTAAGAAATATGACAGAAAACATCTAGCACTCTTGGTCCTAGATAACATTAAGTTGTACTTTCTTCAGTGGCATTTTACATTCCCACAGAAAGAAGCAGTAACATTTGCTTTTAAAAATGTATGGTATTGAATTTCAACCCTTTCAAAGGTACTACAATCAGATGCATTTAAGATTAGAAATACAGGGGGAAAACGGCTACATTTTCAACATGCTTGCAGCAGCTATTGCCTTTGGACCATTGCTCTTGAGATCACAATTTCAGTTGTGGAGATTCTGGAAAAACTGTATTTGTCTCTTATGGGGAAATAAGCAGCTTTGGAGCAAGCACTACAGGTAAATTTGCCTGAGGTATGCCTTATCAATTTCTTTTTTTCCACGTTTAGGTTGTGAAACCAAGACCTTTCTAGAGAGAAACAATTGGTTTACATCACAGTTAAAAGTTTCAAATCTCACTGCAAATTTGCATTGCTAGTGGTTGAAAACATATCTGATATGCTGTGATTCACTGAAGACATTTTTCTAACATTGGCTTCATGTAATTTTGGGGTTGGGTTTTTTTTTGTTGTTTCGGAGATTGATCTGGGCTGATCTGATACTTTAGCTGCTTAACTACAGCAATGTTTTCTCTCTTTTAAAATTATTGTCATGCTAATGCTTTGGCACTTGTATATAGTACCTAGAACTACAAGAAGTACCTTGGGGGCATAGATTTCATGTTACTCTCTGGCTCTTCAAAGACATTAGGGCTTGCATCAGGAGTAACTGAGATGTACGGTGCAGGTACTGAAGTTGAGCGAAGGTACCTCATCTCATCCTGGAAGAGGTTGTCATCTTGGTACCCAACAAAATTTTCATGATGATGCCTACATCAAATTAAATGTTTTAATTAGGACTAAGAATTACAAGTTCCTGAAAGACATGCACAAAAGTCCTTTGCCATTACATTTAACCAGCCAACACGATTCATTTACTCTACAGTGACATCTATGTAGAAATATCAACTAAACACAAGCCTTCTGCTTTCCTCTATCAGTTTTAATTGAAGTGAGAAAAGTAGCACGCATGTCTGCTACTAACACACTAAGTTAAAGTCATCAGAAAATCCTGAATTCTTTGGACAGAAACTAGTGTTCTTAATATTTAGCTTCCAAAAACTACTCTGGATGTTTGACCCGTGGAGCAAATGCAATCTAAGAAACAAAACAAGATCATGGAAACCAAAGAAGAACAAAGACCATAAAGAATTTGTCTCCAAGTTTTAGTTTATACACCCTTTTATCCAACACTGTAGTTAGATGAGCATTTAATCAATACACAAACTTCCTTTCATTACCTTGCTAAAGTCTGTAGATAGAGACATGGCATTTTAATGGGGAAGTCTTCTGAAATTCCCTCTTTGAGACTGGGGAGTTGAGATTGGAATGCTTTTGTAGGGTGATAGCAGAGGATACTGGGCTCAGCAGCACTACTCAGCGACAGTAAATACAGTGCATTGGCTTTAATCACTTGATGAGCTTCCATAGTTGGCAAGGCACGAGGAGTCTTAACTTGCATTGGTTTTCTCCTAGATTGTTTAATCTAGAGAAATTTTAGAATAGGTATATTTAGATTGTACTTCATCACAGGAAAAGATGTCCATGTCACTTATACTGAAGCTGATTAATTCTTCCTGTTATATTTTTTTTTCAATTACTAAACGGCATTTCTATCATTTGCATTACTTTGTAAAATTTATTAAAGAGCTGTCTCAGGATGAATTCTGTGTGCAAACAGTTTCAACATATTTAGTTTCAGTTATAAATTAGCATTGGTCTGTTTATCTTAAAACCTCAGCATACCTGTATACGCTAAGCAAGACTTTGAAATAGGTCATGAAAGACCAATATAACAAAACCTTTTCTCCTATTCCTCTTGAAAATTGCTCTCATTTGAATATAGATGCCAAACACTGGAGAATGATCTAGATGATTAGGATAATTCCAGAAATGATAATTATATAAGTTAAACTAGTACTTATATTTCAGCAAATAAATGGAATTCAATGTTAAATAAACTGGCACTTAGTTAAAAAAAATCAGGTGCTACATCCTATCCTGCAATTATCTTGAAATAAAAAAGTAAATTTATTTACAAGTTTGGAAATACTACCATCTGAAGGGATGAAATTTGGTCAGAAGTAACCAGGAGAATTTCTATCTTATTATTTTAAACCTCTCAATGACATGAGTGGATATTCCAGAACCTTCCAAAATTCTGAAGCTAGACATTTTTTAAACTGGTCCTACCTTATTTTCAAGTTGTGAACTCAGTGCTATTAAACAGAGCCCTGAACACAAGAGAAAGACGGAAGAAAAATACCTTCTCTCTGGCTGCTGCTTGCTTTTCACGGAGATACTTCTCTCTGCATCTATCACAAACCAAGTACCAAGTGCTTCCTCCAATACCACCATCGCCACAATTACCAGCCCAGCCTCCACAGAAGTGCCCAATGCTATTATAACCTTGGCCATCTGCATAACGGCCACAACCTGCAGGAGGGAAAAAAGATGAAAAATGTTATTTCAAAAAGGATTATTATTACTACTGTAAAAGAGAGAGATGAAGAGTTGGGGATGAAGAAGCTTCTGTTCTCCTGGTCTTGTTTTCTAATTTTTTTAGCATTTCTGAACTGATCAAAAAACAAGGTACATGTCTGTGTGTCTCAGCAGTACCCAAAGAAATCAAACCAAGCACACTATAGTTTTCAAACTTTTATTATGAACTTGTGCAAAGATCAACAGCTCCTTATTCAGACAGCTAAACTGTGGTAAGGTCAGTATGGTATGTTAGACAACATGATCTAACAAACATTAAATAACCCTATCCCCTGTCTAACAAAGCTTAAAAAAGTGTGACATGCATTCCTTTGCTGATTACTCAGAAAAATTCAGCACACTGATAACTGCTGAACCATAGGTCCTCTTAATTTTGCTTTAAGTTTCCATACAGTGCTAAAACAAGTGTATACAACACTGGAATCGGTTTCACTATGTGGTAAAATAATTGGGTTTACAAGCTAGAAAACACAGAAATCATGTTGTCGCTAAATTCTCACAAGCTATACTGTAACTAATTCTTTCTATTACTGATTGCTTTCATGAAGAAAACACAAATTACATGCCTTTGGAACCCAGCTGAGTAGTTAAGTTCATGCCCTGCTAGCACTGATTTCCTGTTTTCCTAAAATGAACCAAATTCTTGAAAAAACCAACCAATCAACCAAAAAACACCAAAAAAAGGCAGGGTCCCACCTAAAGAGGCGAAACAGCAGACTGGGATTGTATTTTACAATACAAATTGTCTAGAGAGTCTAACTTCTTTTTCTATAGATACTTATTAAACATAAAAAGTCATTGATAACCAGTGCTGACACAGCAGATAAACAGAAGTTTTCTGCAGAAAACAGTAGAATAATTTTTAAAAAGCCATAAAACTCTGATTAACCAATCTCAGACTTAAAATTTTATTTCCAAATTCCTCAGCACTGTTTCAAGTCCTGAAGCATAAAAATGGCATGCTTCTGGAGAGCTACTGTAAAGTCAACTCATTGTTTCAGCATTATTTCAATTTCCTTCATCTTTGAAAGCCCACATCCACAGCTATTTAAAATTACTTGCACAAGCGTGTAAATAATTTCTGAGTATGTATAAGTATAATCTTAGCTTGTACAGTGAGCTACATTAAAGTGTTAGACAAGACAGCCTGACACTTTCATAACAGTATATACAATATATTTTACCAGCAGACATGGGAATTAGTATGTAATCTTACCTGGATGAGCTTGTCTCATGTGGTAAGTCACTGGGTAGGGATGGGATTCTCCACACAACTCACAGATAGTGTCTTTTTCAGGTCCGCCCACTGCAAGCTGAGCCATCTCACCAAAAAGATTTCCCCTTGGTCTAGTCTCAACCTTCTCCTTTTTCTTTTTCTCTTTTTTGGTTTTCTTGTTATCTTTGTCACTTTCCTTCTTCTTTAACACTGCACAAGAACCAGGACTTGGAAAAATCATGTTTTGGGAAGCTGCTTTAATAGTCGCTAAAGAAATGTCTTCCCAGAAAGCTACCAAGTGCTGCAGCGTTAATGGAAGAGGAGACTTGGATTTCATTGTGTGATGACTGGATGTTTCAAAGGAGGTAGCTTCAGATTTTCCATCCTCACACTTTTCATGCAGAGGTGGTTCTTTTAACATTGAGAGGACTTTGTTTTTATTGATACTACCCATTTTAGATATATCTGGTCCGTGAGGTGAGATGTTGAACATGTTAAGAGCAGATGATATTTCCAACGAATGTCTATTTTTCAGCTTGGTTTCTTTTTCCTCTGCAGGTTGTGGAGTAAGACTGCTTCGTATTGGTGCATGCTCTTTGGACAGTTCTGGATTAAACTTCAAAAAAGACGAACAAGCCATAGCATCATGAACTATTCCTTCATGCCAGAGAAATGCAGCAAATACAGCTCTAGCACATTCTGCAACAGAAGGTGACATTGCTTGCTTGGTAGGCTCTACAGGCTTGGAGCCATCTCCTTTGAAAAGAAAGCCAGACTTTTCCTTTTTGGGTCTCGTATGCCTACCAGCACATTTACGGCTCACTTTTGGAGATGCTCTCATGTCTTGCTCATCTTTCAGTGGTGCTTTTCCTATGCTGAAATGAACCTTATTAGAACCATCATCCACGCTTCTGAACTCTGTGTTGTCGTCACAGGTGGTATCTGTAATGCTGTTAGTCTTTAGAGTACTTGAAGTACATACTTCAACTACCTCACTGTGAAGATTTTCTTGTACGACATGAGGGGAAGGAGCTCTGTTTTCAGGTTCTGTAGCAGATTTCCCATCTTTTGTAATAATTTTTGGTTTGGGTGAAGTGGACCTCCCCCTTAAGGGTTCTGTCAATGGTACTTTCTTTTTGCGGAGGGTGTCTGGATCTAATGTGTAAGAATCTGATTTGGAGCGTTCTCGAGGAGGATCAAGCTTTGTTTTAACAGGAGATGGAGCTTTTTGAGGTAGAGTTTTGTCATGGGGTGATGAGGATCGTGGAGAACTAGTACCAGATCTAACGGCTGTAAGCGTCTTTGTCTTTGGAGAAGTCGACCGCGTTCCTGGCCCTGGAGATTCAGCTCTCAGACCAGTAGTTGTTCGTCCATCAGTTTTTAGAGTTTGCAAAGTGTTGTGGTTTGGAGACAGCGACCTGCTGTGAGAGTCTGATCGCAATTTTGCAGCATCTGATTTCAGCAGAAGAGACTCACTGGCAGATATGCCATCTGTATTCCTGGGTTTCTTCTGGTCACCAGCAACTCTGTTCATTCGTACATCAAGTTTGGGTGACCTGCAGTCAGCTCTGTGTTTTGATGACATGTCTGATTTTCCTGCTGGAGAAATTGGTCTGCCAGCTCCTGTGAAATTCATTCGGTCACCTGTTCAATACATTTTATAATTATGTTATCATATTTTGAAAGCAATACCACTAATACAAAACAAGGATTAAAAGAACTGAACACAAGATAAAATTCAAACACACTTCTGTTCACCTCAAAATGAAAGGAAATATGAAGAGACATTTTCCCCTCTAAATTATTTTCAATAAATTTCTTCTCCCAAAGATACATACAACAAACAAGTGTTAAGAAATATTTAGACAAAACATTAGTATGGAGGTATCAGTCCTGCAAAACACTAGCAGAGGAAGAGCAATTTACATCCTTAAGTAAAATGCCTGAAGTTAACCAAGTTTACTACAGGTGCAACAGAAATTATTTATTATCTCTACCTGTATCAGCCTGACTACAAGAAAGATCAAATGTGTTACCATATTTATTTTCTTTAGTGTTCAAAAGTCAGGAAGCATAGGAAATGCAAATAAAGCAAATCAGGCGAGAGGCTTACAAATAAGCTTAGACTTATTCATATTGATCATGTGAGATATCTATTTTCTTAAGACCACAAACTATCAATGTTCTGATAGCAGTACACAACCTGCTAGAACACCCCACCTTTTTCAAACATTGAGCTAAATCAACTCTAGTCTACGATACCCTTTTGTTTTGATGCAGTAATTTATTATTCCTAAGGACCCTGACTTTGTACCCATATTAATCTATAGAACTATAAAAGCTATGGGGAGCTTAATATAAATACATGCAAAAACAACGATATGCAAGTATATTATGCAATCTGCTTCTAAGATTTCTGTGAGCACACTTGCAGTCCCTCTTGCAGAATTGGATTTTGAAAATTAAGACAAGTGACCTTGAAGTTACTGCCAAGCAATGCAGCAATTGTGAATTAAACAGGACAGTCTCCCCACAAAGCACTGCATTGCAAAGTCTTGAATTCACAGTCAAGTTGTTCTGATTTGAAGGCATATCCCTTAGTTCAACATCAAGAACTTTCTCTCATAAGGCCCATAGAGTTAGGCCACAGTACTTTGAATTGTGTTACATTTTGAGACACCTAAAGGTTATTTCCAGTCATCTGGGTACTTTTTGTGGGAAACAACTGTTTCTCAAAAAAACAGTGCTTCCATCAAAGACTATTTGCAAATTTGGATTTCTATTTCCAATGGGAGCAGAGAAGACAGGCAGTCATCCTTTACCCAGTACCTACAGTATTTATTTAGGTGGTGGAAATTTGTGTTAACTTCCTCCTAACATCATGGAATCTGAACCAGCTTCTTCCAGTTCCCACCACAACGCTTCATTCCTATGCTAGGAAACATATTGAAGCATGGAGTGACCTCAGTTTTTCCCTACTGTTACCTCTCACAGTATTTGGAGCAAATTCTAGCAACCCATATGCCTCTTCAGCTTACAAAACTGTTCTTATTATTATTTTGCTACCTTCATATTTAAGGAACTTTTTAAAAAGCAAACAGCAACAAGAGAAAGTGAAGGGTATCTATATCAGAACTTATAATGAGTTTGAAGGCTAGGGTACTCTCCTGGCTTCCTGGGATGTGGGATATAATAGGAGTCTATGCTTCTCCAGGTAGACAAAAAGATAGTTTGTCTATGTTCAGGAAAAAGATGCCAAACAAACAGCAGAACATAATGTGATCATCCCAAGCATTGTTTTGTTTTGTTTCATTTTAAAAGAGTTCTACAATTTTTGTTAGTGGGGGGGTGGGAGGGCAGGCATGATGGGAAGTGGGGGAGGGAACAGGGAAGAAAGAAATAACATGAAACATCATGGGTTACAAACTGATTGTTCTTGCTAAAACAAATCTAAAAAAAAAGCCAACAAAAACCCCACAACAACAAAAAACCCAAACCCAAAAAACCCAAACCTAAGTTTCTAAAATAACAGTCCAAGCATTTTGTTTATGCCAGCTCAGTTATTCACTAGTTCTACTGATGAGCTATTTTGAGATGTCTGCTTTGTGACACATGAATTCAGAACTGTAAATTATAATTAATTTATACATGCTTTTCCCAGACAAATAAAGATGAATTTAAGCTTTTTCAGATAAGAAAACAGTCTAGATTGAGTCTTTCACAGAATTCCTTGTAAAGGAAAAAAATAGTGAAAAGACATCAATAGCCTTAGAGGACACAAAACACTGCAAAACATTCAGCAACGTATGAAATTCAAAGTATATGCATGACTAGGGAACATCAAGCAAGAAAACATTCCAGAACAGATCTGCTTATGAAAGGCATATCTTAACAGCAGCTTGCAGCAATAATAAAAGGGTTTAAAGAAAAAAAGAGGATTGCATTTGCACATCTGCAAGTAAATAATCCTGATTAGCATTCTACACTATCAGGATACACCAAAAACCCCACCTAAAATGAAAAGCTGCATTATCATATAGCAAATTGCATTATCTGCAAACAAAACCCCCAAACCCCCATATATATTGGTCCCCACCTTTCTTCTTCCATATTTGTCTATTGTTTGAAAACAGGTGTTACTAGAATAGATTAACAGTCACCTTTCTGTTTATAAAGCAGTAAGAGATGGATAAATCACTCTATCATGAAGCTGCTGCAATTTGAGAATGCAGCACTGAATTGTTGTATCAGAAGAGCTCCCAACAAATACCAAACTTGAATGTTTACTTTTGAATCAGTATTTTAAGCAGTGAATGAAATGGAAATGAAAGGAAGGAGGAAAATAACCAAAACATTTTGAATGTAAAATCTGAATAACCTTGCTATGTTGGCATGCATACCCACCCTTCAGTTTGTGAGAGAGAGATGAAATAGCAGAGGCAGGCCCAGCTACATCACTAGTTTTGTAAATACGCTCACGAGAAGCAAGGCAGCAGGATGGAGATTCTACAGTAGGAAACAGTTGCACAGAAGCAGCACAGATTCAATGGAAAAAGCAGTTAAGATAAAAATAAGCATTTCAAATGATATGCATCTCCTTTGATAAGTATTCTGAATTCATTGCTTAGACTCCTACAGAAGTGTTAAATGCTAAATAGTTACTTGAAAATGTTTACCCTGATCTAAAATTCAGATCTGTGGTTTCAGTATAATAGTTTCTAGGGTTAAAAAAGTACTGTGTGTAGACTAGCCAGTGAGATTTAAGGATCACAATAAACCTCAGCACTATCTAGTTTAACTGAATTCTGGTTTGAAACGTGAGCTTTTGACCTGTAAATTCAGAGATGAACTATTTAAAATGGCAATATGACCAATTCTCACATTCTTTTGAGAAAATTAGAGACCATTTAAGATGCTTGTGATGGAAAGTCTCAGTAATTGCTGGAAGAATAAATAAATATAAAAATATATACATACACACACATCAAAGCTATCTGTTTTCAAATCTGAATGCACCTTAATGTATCGAAGACCTTCACATATATCACAGTACCACTAAGGTTGGAAGACACCAAACATTCAGCCAGAGTGTTACAACACTGTCCCTTTCTTAAAGGCACAGACTCAAATGGTCACAGCCTCAAAGATCATTGAGTCCGACCTGTCAACACAGACCTCACAACTAGACCATGGAACCATGTGCCACGTCCAATCCCCTCTTGAACACCTCCAGGGACGGTGACTCCACCACCTCCCTGGGCAGCACATTCCAATGACGAACGACTCGCTCAGTGAAGAACTTTCTCCTCACCTCGAGCCTAAACTTCCCCTGGTGCAGCTTGAGACTGTGTCCCCTTTTTCTGGTGCTGGTTGCTAGAGAGGAGACCAACCCCTTCCTGGCTACAACCACCTTTCAGGTAGTTGTAGAGAGCAATAAGGTCTCCCCTGAGCCTCCTCTTCTCCAGGCTAAACAATCCCAGCTCCCTCAGCCTCTCCTCATAGGGCTTGTGCTCAAGGCCTCTCCCCAGCCTTGTTGCCCTTCTCTGGACACGTTCAAGTGTCTCGATGTCCTTCTTAAACTGAGGGGCCCAGAACTGGACACAGTACTCAAGGTGCGGCCTAACCAATGCAGAGTACAGGGGCACAATGACCTCCCTGCTCCTGCTGGCCACACTATTCCTAATACAGGCCAGGATGCCATTGGCCCTCTTGGCCACCTGGGCACACTGCTGGCTCATGTTCAGGCAGCTGTCAATCAGCACCCCCCCCCGGTCCCTCTCTGTTTGGGAGCTCTCCAGCAACTCTGACCCCAGCCTGTAGCTCTGCATGGGGTTGCTGTGGCCAAAGTGCAGCACCCGGCACTTGGACTTGTTGAATGCCATCCCGTTGGACTCTGCCCATCTGTCCAGGCGGTCGAGGTCCCTCTGCAGAGCCCTTCAACCCTCTAACTGACCAACATCTGCTCCCAACTTGGTGTCATCTGCAAATTTGTTGATGACTGTCTCAATCCCCTCATCCAGATCATCAATGAAGATATTAAAGAGGATGGGGCCCAGCACTGATCCCTGGATACCGTAGTTTCTCAATACTAACAAGAGATATAACTAACAGTAGAAATGTTTCTGTTAAATAGTATAGACATGAAAGCAAATCCGTATATGAGCCCTTAAAAATAAATTTGCCTTAAAAAAAACAAAGTCATATTCTCTTGTAATCCAAGACAACTCTAGCAGCGCGACTACTGGCTCCAAATCTGTCAGAGGTACAGTTCCAAATGAAACTTGGGAGTAGAATAACAGCACAGACTTGTAGTTTCAAGTCTATCATTTTATTTTCCTATAAACATTGGTATTAATTCTAACTGCAATTCCTATGCCTTCCTTTAGAAAAAAGTACAATTCTTACTGCACTAATATTTTAAAAAAGAATTTGTATGTCAGAAGATGTTCTGTTTTAGAGAGACTCTCTTGTACAAATGGAATAAAATAAGGGTATTGAAAATCAGTGAATTTCATTCCTGCACTGCTTAAGGCAACATTTTGCCTGTCACTACATCTACTAACCTGCATACATAAATATACCAAACCCCCATCTTATACAATGAGCTGTAGTTCTATAAACCCTACTTTTTCCACTCTTAAAAACATGCAAACACCACGTCATTGAAGAATTTAATTGTTGAAAACAAGAAAACAATCCCTATTTTTTCAAGCCAGTGTTAGCACAGATTTATGAACAGTATTACCTACTTGATGCCTACAAATGACCTGAAGAAACACAACATGAACTTCATAGCTCCAGAGTAACAGGATGTCTCTCCACTGATTTTTAAACATAAAATGTAGAAAACCACATCAGGAGCACAAAAGCAGCAGCAGAGGCAATCATTAGCATGTCACTCTGCATAACAAAACTAAAATCTTTACTAAATCCACTTTCATGACTGCACATTTAAGCTTCATTCTAGGTCTGAGATTACTGAGATGTGCATTTTGTAATACTGTATTCTAGTTTACACTGAACGGTGTACTACTACTGCTCAATCATTTCAAGGAGAATGTGGGTCAAACTGGATGAGTTTTCCACAGCCTCCTTACTGCTTTGACAAAGAATGTTCATTTACCTAGCATAACTGCAGAGACCAGCTTTTTGGTCAGGATTTCTGGATTCCTTTTCAATCACCCTCAAAGACTGCAAAAGATGTAAAACAGAAGGTAGGCAAGGTCTGTCTCATATGCACTTGAATGTGAGACTCGAGTAACATTTTCCTTGAACACGGAAATAGTTCTGGCTTGAAAAGCTACACAATATGAAAACATACAGGCAGCTCAATTCCTATGGCAGGATGCAGTTTTCTGACAACTATGCCTGCCTCCTCTGAGGAAACACTAGTAAGCCAGTCCAGGAGACATGACATGGCACCAATTGGTACACATTATCTTTTTTTATTCTAAACCAAAATGGTAGCATTTCTTTGGAGTTCAAATTCCTTCTGAAACACCACTGCTTTTCTGCATGATGATGAAGGAAAGCACTGACCTACTTTTGCCCTTTTGCCTAAGGAATGGATGCCCCTTCAGAAAGAATGCGTTTTTCTCTCTTGCTGTTACTGACATGGAAACCACAATATGGCTGTTAGCTGAATTTCCTCAAGCACTTCAATCAAATGTATCATTTGGCATCCTAAAATGCCAATTGTCATGGTGACAGTTGGACAAGGACTCTTTTTATGTGCATGAAAATATTCTGAAGCCAACAAATGTTTGAATACCAAATATTGGAAAGGAGAAAAGTATTAGATACTGTTGTAGTAGGGGAATGAGTGAAAAAAAGCATAAACTGAAAAGGAACATCATTAGAAAAACATTACCAATGCTGTTTTTATCTAAAGATAGCGTTTGAAGCACCAACACTTGAGCCACTTAAGTTCATTAACTGAAGGGATTCATGCACTGGAAGGGTATACAAAAATTATTCTATAATTTTGTATTTTGTATCTACACATTTTGAAGATGTGACAAACTGATTTCTAAAACAAAGCTTGACACAGTTTGTGCTCTTCCTACAAAATTTGCCATACCAGTCCCCGAGAGATGGACAAATTCATACTTTCTACGTATCTTTAGTTATCAAATCTGAAAAGCCTAGGGCATGAAACCATTTAACTTACTAGCTCAAATTTTCAGGAATGATGCTCTGGCAATAGGCATTATCTGAAAAAGCAGTTAAACCAATCCTTTGGCTGCTTCACAGGACAAGTCATGTCAGCACAATGCAGGAAGAGATCTGACTGCTTGGTTCAGAACATACTCTCCTTTCATTTTACTGAAACACTACCAAGAATGATGATGTGCTCCATGTGCATACTGGTATTTTGTGTTGCCTCTATGGGTTAGGAAATGCAGCTGTAAGTACTGCAAGCAAAACTAGCAGTTCTAATTGCTCTGTAACTGGCACCTAGACAGGAAACGAGTAAAACAACAAAGAAAGCAGTAGCACAATACTGAAGGCACATACTGAGGAACTTCTGACAGGAACAGTAGAGGCTGATGGTGGGACCACTGTCATGAAGGAACAAGCCCTAAAACATGCCCTAACCCAGACAATGAGTTGAGTACCTGTAAATGTGCTTAATGTGGATATTTGTGTCTCAAAGGCATTTTCTGGGCTTCAGATGGGCCAGGTAAATGTGTAGCACATGTAATTAACCTTGTAACACACTTGTGAACTGTGTGCACCCCTGGCCGTATTTGGATAAGGCCCATCCTATAGGTTCAGCTATCAGGTTTCTCTGTTATTAAAGGGCATTCATTGTCTTTGGACAGTATTTAAACCAGCTCAGATAACAGGCAATTTGTCTTGTTCTCACCAAGAAAGCAACAAAAGCCAAATGCTGCCAGAGTTGCAGCTGAAGAGCCCACCCTAGCAGGCAAACCACATCTAGGCCTTGCACCTTGACCAAGGCAACCAACACTCTGAGAGCCCTGTGACAGTACATGAGAAGAGAGAGGCCCCTTATACCTCTCTGAGCCAAAGAAAAACTCGAGATGGTGAACTAGGCACAAGAGAAGAGAGGCCCCCTTATCCCCCTCTGAGTCAAGAGCTGCTTGAATTATAGTTACAGTGTCTGGGAAGACACCAGCCAAAGGAGCAAGCCGTGAGTCCCTGGCTAATCTGCTACAGAATCCCCTTTGTGAGAAACCGCAGATCACAGCACCTTTATTTCCAATTTAGAATACAATAGAATAAACCAGGTTGGAAAAGACATTCAAGATCACTGAGTCTAACTTATCACTCAACACTATCTACTCAACTAAACCATGGCAACAAGCACATCATCCAGTCTCTTCTTAAACACCCCCAGTGATGGTGACTCCACCACCTCCCTGGGCAGCACATTCCAACGGCAAATCACAATTTCTGTGAAGAACTTCTTTCTAACATCCAGCCTAAACTTCCCCTGGTGCAGCTTGAGACTGTGTCCTCTTGTTCTGGTGCTGCTTGCCTAGGAGAAGAGACCAACCCCCACCTGGCTACAACCTCCCTTCAGGTAGTTGTAGACAGCAATAAGGTCTCCTTTGAGCATCCTCTCCTCCAGGCTAAGCAAGCCCAGTTCCCTCAGCCTCTCCTCACAGGGCTTGTGCTCCAAACCCCTCCCCAGCTTTGTTGCCCTTCTCTGGACATGTTCCAGCAAGTCAACATCTTTCCTAAACTGAGGGGCCCAGAATTGGACACAGGATGCAAGGTGTGGCCTAACCAGTGCTGAGTACAGGGGCAGCACAATGACCTCCCTGCCTCTGCTGGCCACACTGTTCCTGATACAGGCCAGGATGCCATTGGCCTTCTTGGTCACCTGGGCAGACTGGCGGCTCATGTTCAGCCTACTATCAACCAGTACCCCCAGGTCCCTTTCTGCCTGGCTGTTCTCCAGCCACTCTGACCCCAGAGTCCTGCATGGGGTTGTTGTGGCCAATGTGTAGAACCCAGCACTTGGATGTGTTAAATCTCATGCCGTTGGACTCTGCCCATCTGTCCAGCCTGTCAAGGTCCCTCTGCAGAGCTCTCCTACCCACCATTAAGAGATCAACACCTGCCCCCAGCTTGGTGTCATCTGCAAACTTACTGATGGACTCAGTCCCCTCATCCAGATCATAGACAAAGATATTAAAGAGCATGAAAGTTGCTGAACTGGAAATTCTCAGATTTGTGCTTGAATCGTTTAACTGTCTTCATATGTGGAATCTATCACTCACAGCTGAACCTGTAAATGTATTTTGTAAATAACTTACAGCAGTGTCTCAAGATACTACTGTCCAAAATATTAGATATAAAATATGTAAATATACATTTTATTACAACCACACACTAGATTGCAGCTCCACAGCAGATAGAAAAGGAAGTAGCCTGACAGACACTGAACATATTGAAAAGCAGTTCAGCACTGCAGCTTCTGTCTGCACTGAGATAAGTCAGGAAGCAGTAGCTCCGCTCTGCAGCTGCTCAGTGAGCTGACAGGGCCACAGAGCAAGAGGGCAGATTTGACAGATTAGGCTAAGAAGGGGAGTCCAAAGCCTAAAAATCCATTCTTAATTTGCAATTTCAGCTCAGATGTGATGAAACACAGTATAGAGCTCCAACCTTGGTGACTGAAAGGTCTCACACTCCCATCTCTAAGTTCAAAGTTCAGCAGCCAGTTGTGAAATTTTGGTAACTGATACCATGGCAAGGTCCTGTTTCCCTGACTTATGTCTAAGGAAGTTTTATGACCCAGCAGACACTGCTGAAGGTTGAGAAATGAGATCTTCCTTGACCCCTTAGGTTTCCACCTAACAAGAACAGAACAAGAGGACACAGTCTCAGGCTGCGCCAGGGGAGGTTCAGGCTGGATGTTAGGAAAAAGTTCTATACAGAAAGAGTGATTGCCCATTGGAACGGGCTGCCTGGGGAGGTGGTGGAGTCGCCATCACTGGAGGTTTTCAGGAGGAGACTTGATGGGGTGCTTGGTGCCGTGGGTTAGTTGTTTGGGTGGTGTTTGATTGGTTGCTGGGTTGGACGCGGTGATCTTGAAGGTCTCTTCCAACCTGGTTTATTCTATGTATTCTATTCACCTATACAGAGAATTCAAGCATAAAGTTGAGTCTGTGCTCTTCACAAAGTTCAGAGACAAACTGATCAAACAGCCAGCAATAATCTATCAGCTACTGGAGGCTGCAGTCCTGAGCAAATCTGGTAGTGATGATCTCAGAAACGTCTCAGAAGCAAGGGTATGCATGGTGGAGTAGTTACAGACCATTTTGGTGAAATAATCAAGGAAGAAACATACATAAGCTTGTGCTCTTTCTAGAGGAAGTCCCTGCTAAAATTCCAATCCAATACAGCTGTTTCTGTATTCCAGATCGATTATACCATCTATTCTAGGGGGTTTTTGTTTGTTGTTAAACTTTCAGCTGCATAAAAGACTGACAAGGAATAAAAACGCATGACAAAAACCCGACAGTCTTCCAGTTTTCCTGCTATGTGACCAAATGTGAAAGTCAAAAGTAATTAAGTAGGAAAGCCCAAGTAGGCCTTCACAGAGTTCTAGCAAATAACACAAAAATGAATAACAGTTCCACCTCCTTTTTCCTAATATCCCTTCTGTAACAAATCCTTTGACAGAACACACAGGACTCCTGTTGGTTTACTGATTTATGATGTGAAAAGAATAACAGAGACACTCTTTATTTTTTTCAAGCATTGTATCTGGGAATCATAAGAATAGAATAGGATAGGACCAGGTTGGAAGAGACCCTCAAGATCATCGCATCCAACCCATCAACCAATCCAACCTACCTAATCAACTAAACCATGGCACCAAGCACCCCATCAAGTCTTCTCCTGAAAACCTCCAATGATGGGGACTTCACCACCTCCCCAGGCAGCCCATTCCAATGGGCAGCCACTCTCTCTGTGTAGAATTTCTTCCTAACCTCCAGCCTAAACCTCCCCTGGTGCAGCCTGAGACTATTGCCACAAACAAATAACCACACACTATATTGCAAAATAAAACATTGTGAAAAGCCATTCCCTTCTTCCTCAAATGAATTTGGAAGCCAAGCTAAACCCCAAGCACGGAAATTATTAGTCAGAAAGGCTAGCTACAAAGTCTTCTATAAAAAAAAGAAATAATTAAAATCTATCACTGGCACATAGTATGTTTTATAAACAGAGCAAAATCTAAATTTAGGAAGTAATTCTACAGCATATTCAGCATAACCCTAGTTTTCTCAGAATCTTTTTTACAAACAAAATGTCTCCCCATGAGAACAGACATCTAAGGAAAAACAGAAAATGCAAGCGGCAGACAAAACTGTTTAGGTGGACTTTCAACTCTATTAAGTACCCAAGTTCTGCAGCCATGGAAATCCAGCCCCAAACAACTTTTTTCATCTATTAATGTAGCAGTTATTGACTATAAACATTCACTTAAAATTTTATATCTAACTTTAATGCAGGAAGCACTTAATGACCAAACACTTTAATTTGAACCTAAAACTATGTCTAGGGCAAAAATTTACATGACTTGATATGGAGCTTTGGGATATATTGTTTAATGGATTTAATTTTTAATTACATGTTTGGTAACAGAAGCCTATAAAGTGTTTTGTAAACAAGGAATGAAATCTGCACATTTAAAGAATTTCTGTTACAGTTCTAGTACAGCATCAGTGTTGAACCCAGAATGGAATTTAACCCAAAATAGAACTTTTAAAAGTAGTATTGCTGCATATATGCTTTGCTATTCTAGTTAATCTTACACCAAAAATCAATCCATTACTTTCTAAAACGTAAAGCTTCAAAAGCTATAGTAAAAGCAGAATAAATGCTTAAAATGGAATGTTTAATCTAGACAGTTTTAAATAGTCCATAATTTCCTTGACTATTAAATGAACAAAGTACATGAATATAGTCTTACAAACCTGCTGACAATATTTTGAATTTGAACAAACTTGTAAACAAATGATTAAGAAATTTGCAAAGAACCATATTAAACCAGGAAGTTAAACCAGGAAATTTCTCCCCCATATAATTCTTGCATTTCAGAAGCGAAATAAAAACATTAATATTTCTCTCCTTTATGCATAATTTGCATTCTATTCCATTGCTTGGAATAAAGGCCTTGTATCAAATTACTGTTAGTGATGATTTTTGCCCATCTTGGAAGGGCAAATAATTGTACTGATTGATATCTTGTATCAGACAAAACCTTGATGATGTTTTCCAGTTTCATTATTATTTTATTTAGTAGACAACCTATCTGACAAAAAAAGGCTTTTTCTGAATAAAGGATCCTTATTAAAATACAAAGTATGCATGTAGCTTACTTAATACAGGTTATCTGTATCTGTTGGATAGGCAAATCCATTGAGCAAGATCTTGTTAGGCAGCCAATACAAAATGTTGACAGTTTTAAGTTTCCTATAATACAGGTTTATAAGCTAAAGGACAAATGACCTGGTTATTTCTGACATGATGTTGAATGAGAAACTGACTTCACTACTCTGAACAAGAGACAAAAACTATAAGTGATAGAAAAGAATACACAATAGGCAAAATCTCACTGATGGTGCGCTGATGCCACTGGGGCTGACAAGAGTTGTTTTACCTGAGTGGGGTATTCTGCTTTCTGGACATTGGTTTAAGCCCAGCATAAATTCAGAAGATCATTGCCAAATTATTTCTGATAGCTTTTATGAAAGTGAATTAAGAGACTTGTGAGAATCCAATTCTCACAAGAAGAATTTCACTGCCTTTTCAATAGGGTAAGCTGGACAGATCCAGCACTGGGCAGAGAACTGGCTCACAAGGTCCAACAAGAACGAACTGAGGGAAAGCTTACAGGAAACAGGAGAAGACTAGTATTACTGTCACCCATGCTATACCTGTTCTATATATAAGGAAGAATATACTGCAGTATCTTCTATCTATCATGAATGCAGCACTTGTATTTTTCCTTAATCAAAAGCTCAACAGTTTCCTGCCCTCTCATCAGTAATCAGGTTACCTACCATTCACCTCTAGGTGCAAATTTCACATCCATGCCAATTATATGAGCACTCAATAGATGTCTACCAAAGCCTTTTTTTTTAATGAAGTGTCCCAAATTATTCCCACTGTTAAGCTACATCCCTAAAAAGTTAGGTGTGATGACAAAAATAGGAAGTTCAGAAGTAAGAAAATGTAATACTTTTGCTGCAGTCCATTTTTGATGTTAAAAGAAATACAAACCTTTTGTACCATATACCTTCCTTACTCAAGAAATGCACTTTCATGACTCATCCACACTGCAGAACACATACAACAGCAAAATATTGTCAATATAGAAATGAAAGCTGAACAAGTATACTTCTTTAGGAGCATTACCTAACATGCTTCTGAATCATGAAAAACTTAACAAAACAAAATCAAAAAGGTGCAGTGAGGGATGATGAGTAGCTGGTAAGCAACTGAGAACAGGAATGTCAAAGCTGCAGATAGACTGATGAGGCAGGTAAGGCTGACAAACTTACTCTGAAGCTGTGGCTGAGGCTGCTGGAAGGAAAGGGGCTGTCCGAACACAAATGGACTGTGGACTAGGGAAGAGGGAGGTTTTGCAGCTTGATCAAAGATGGAAGGAGCTGGGAGATTTGGCCGTGACTGAATGGAATTCAGTATGGCACTCAGTTGGTCACCTGTAGTGGGCAAAACAGTCAAAACTACAACCTGTTACTTGTCATTCTCCAGAAAGGCAGAGTAAAATGGTGCTCAGTTAAATTTTAAATGATGATAATAGAAAAGTTCATTAATTTTATTTAGCCACATACAACTCCGGCTGTGGCTCAACATAAAAATCTCACCTCATGCATGGCAGGAAAATGACTGAAAAGTTTAAGAGGTGTTTTACTGCGATTATTTAATACATTTCAAAATAGAGACATATTTGCCTTGCTAAAAAAATGAAGAGCAGCCAAAAGCAAGGAAAAAAAAATCCAAACCAGAAATCCCTAGCATTTACAATAATACACACATGCAACAACACATGCAGAAAAAGATTAGGAACAACTGATGAGAAGGGAAAGATAACATGTATTTAGGCTTTGGCAAGTGTATTTCTGTGCCAAGGCTCTGATAAATATTTGCTTGGTTTTGCAAATATCTGTCATGCTGTTTTTCAAGATCAGATTGAAAATAATTTAAAAGTACCAACACTCAGGAACTGGAAATGGTTTTCTGAAGGACTACATACATATGGTGTGAGTCAAACAGAGTCCTTCAAAAAAACTGGCACGGTAAAAATAGTTTTAATTTCTGAATGCCAATTCTCAAAAGAACATGTGAGCACTAGAAATACATGAAGCCTAGAGTAAGAAGGCAGAGGTTATCACACTATGTTATAACTTGAAGTATACTTAGTAAGACACCAAGAGTTTTAGAGCATCTCAGATTTTAACCACCACTAAGCAAAGCAATCACTTTATTCCAGAATATAATTCTGAAAGCACTCTAGAAATCCTAGTAGAAGAAAGTAGCACCTAATACAGTATTTACAACTCAATGAATTTACAACACTTTTTTGTTGATTATTAATTGCTTTTTAATGGAATTACAGAAAGACTGGTGGATGCATGGAAGTCTGCATTACCTAAATTTTTTTAAAAGATTAAACCTTGCCATTATTTTCTTGGTATTTTTGTTTCAAAAGTGAGAACCACAAATATACCAGAAAATAGCTGTGACATCTAAATCATAATCTCAGGTACTGATAAATCAATTTTGTTCCACTGTTTTGGAAGTAGTATACCTAAAAAATACTGAAATTGCTACTTGGGCAGCAATTATTCCTAACTGATGTGTTTGACAGACCAGTATTATTCTTAAATACAGCAGTTCTATTTCCTAAGATGAGCAGCTGTTTTAAAGAGAAGAACATCTGTGAAGTGGCTGAAAGTCATTTGCCCACAATAATTAAATCTGGAAGTGGGCAGGGCCATTCACAAGGAATATTAAAGACGTGCCTGCAACGTAGAAGGCCAGAATCAGAATAGAGAAGACATAGCTAAATGAAACAAGTGATTGATAAGTCTTCTGCCTTGCCAAGTAATATTGTAAACAGACCTGTCAAACAAAAATCTCTGCATTTGACAGCAGTTTGAAATGGTCATAGATGGTGACTGAATTTTCATTGAAACTAATACAACTCTACAGAAGTTCTTTTAACAAACAAGCACCTCCAAAACAACTGCTTCATTCAGAAATTCCCATAAGAGATCACACTTACTCCTGTAGTTCTATATTTTCCTCAACACTCAAACCTTCTTAGACATGAAAAAGCAAAAACACTGTATACAAAATAATGATATAGCTGAGGAACTCTCTTTTTTTGGAAAGTGGAGATTACTTCAATATAGTTTCCAACAGCTCTCCACATCTGGGCAATTCAGAAGTAACTGTAGTACATGGAATGAATGAAGTCATCTACCTGAGTTGCACACTCACACTAAACACCACAGCTTGAGGGCATGTTGAAAGAACAATACACATAAAAGTATATGGAATTTAATGCCCAGAGTAGTTTCCAAACTGTCTCTAACTGTAATATTCCAAAGAAGCACCTCAGAAACTGTTTAAGGCAGCACACAGTAAAAAGAATCACATTGTCTTCAGAAACCCGGATGCCAGGTAATATATCATATTGATCTCCATCCAATATTTTATCTCTGGACAATACAGGGAAAAATTATTTTCCTAGTATGCTCCTGCAGAAAAATAATAGGTAATGGTTTTGTACTATTATGCAAATGACATTGAGATGTAAGCTGTAATACTGCCTCACACTGAGAGCATCTTAAACACTTTCATGACTCAGCTCTTACTTTCAAGCGCATATGGCTGAACTGGGAAAAGTAGCTATGTATAAAAGGCTTTAGAAAACAAAAGGAAACCAACTCTTCCAGCTTTTGTCCAAAACCAGGGTTTCCTGCAGAGGAAGATGCATGAACTACTACTTTATGCAGTAAAACACTGAAATAATATAAAATTATTTCATGTTATGAAAATAAGAGATCAGAACATTTGAGATATCTTTTTTCCCCTCTTCTGCTTTAAAAAAAAAGAAGTCTTAAATCACATAATTTTTTAGGAGACCACTAAGAGGGAATTCTAGTGTTAAAACCACAGAGCATACCTTAGGCCCATGTTTGTAGTGGCATGGCCAGAACACAGAGATCTTAAGAGTAGAATGTCAAAGCTCTGTGTTGCAGCAGTATTTCTCAAGTATAGCTCGTCCACATGCAATCAGTGAACAAAGAGAAGGCACACAGCTTGAGTTTGTGATGGCTTAAATACATTTACATCTTGAGAACAAATCGTGCCTAAAAGAAGCGACTCTTAAGTCAGCAAAATTTACAAGGTTTTATTTATGTCCCAACATTTGTATCTGGTACCTGTGATTGAAAGTTAATTCCAGTTTTACAACTTAAACCTCAACTGTTATCTTTTGCTTTCCCATTAAAGGCACTTAAAATGCCAAGACAGGTGTGAAGTGCTTACAAATATTTCTGATCATTTTAAAACATGTTGTACTTTTAAGTTCTATATTATAGATTTTTGCCCACCACTATAGAAAGCCTTAACTGTAACTTTAAAACCTTTGATGATCCTCTTTACAGAGTACTTGACTGAGTGAAACAAAAGCAAAGAAAGAAGCAGTTTTGTAAAGCCCCTTGCCATTCATTACACTACTGTTTATGCTTTTTGGAGACCATTTGATGGTGCCTGAAAGAATAGGAAATGAGTAATAAAAGCACAAACAAAGTTAAAAATAATGTATTTTTTAAAAATGAGAGTGTATAAACATACCTTTATTATTTCCAAGGCCGTAATCAAACCCTTGACCATTACTACAGCTTGTCCCCTTACTGAAAGCTTGTATTGAAAAAGGACTTGGTGGAGGAGTCTGAACGTTCTGATCTAGAAGGACTTGCTCTGTAAAAAGAACACATCACTTCACAATTAGACCTTCTTTAGTAACTGATTTAACATTGGACAGATGAGTCACAAGGCAAAGGAGTGATTTCCATTTTTTTCCCCAACCCTGCATATAGGGCTCTGCCAGTCTACTTAGTTTTCTTCAAAGAGAAAAGTACATCTCTCTTCTTGACAACTCATGCTCTAAAAATATAAAGATGGAGGACTTGATACCATGCAGGCTGTTTTTGTATTGGACTGAGCTGCTGCCATCTTTGCTGTCATAAGCCACTGAGGAACAGGCTGGACAGCTTGTTTTTCAGTAACACAACACTGTTTAATGTTTACTTCGAACAGATATTCTTACAGTTATTTCACAATGCAGAGTGACAAAAGGAGTTTTCAGAGTGGCAAACTCAGAATCAATACTTTTTTAATCCTGGCTACACCACAATAGCTAATTTATTAGCTTCAGAGACATTTCTACTGGAAAATAAAACAGCCTTGCATTAGGATAGCAAATCACAGAATGACAGGGGTTAGAAAGGATCTCTGGAGATCATCCAGTCCAACACCCCCACCAGAGCATGTTCACCTAGAGCAGATTGCAGAGGATGGTGTCCAGGTGCATTTTGAATGACTGGAGAGACAGACTCCACCACCTCCCTGGGCAGCCTGTTCCAGTGCTCTTCCACCCTCAATATAAAGAAGTTCCTCCACATTTTTAGATGGAGCTTTGTCTGTTCAAGTTTGTGTCCATTACCTCTTGTCCTGGTGCTGGGCATTACTGAAAAAAGACTGGTGCCTCATCCTGGCATTTGCTGAAGAAGTTAGCTGTATTATTCAATAGACGTGCTCTGAACAGTAAGATACTGTTCAAGTTCACAAATACTTTTTAGAATCCACTTATACTTCTTGCATATGTTGGAACTTAACATTTTCAGATAAAAATGGAGAATCTCTGTCTTCAAAAAAGATACTGTGCTAAGTAAACACTTCCCCCCCCCATTTTATACATCTTATGAAAAATTCTTGGTTATTACTTTTCACAAGTGTTTGAAGTCAAGCTGCAACAGCCTACAGGAAGTACTTATGTATGAGCAAGGAATTATGTGTTTTAACACAGTAACCTGATGATAATTAAAGTATCTTGGTGGGAAATAATTCTCTTATAATGAACAAATGAGAGGCTGACAATAAATTCTACCTTAACCCTCAAGCAGAATATGAGTACTGAGGTGGCAGTTTTTAATAAAGACTTCTGGAACATAAATGGAGAAGTAGCATTATAAATTGAGAATGTCCAGGTTTATTCAGAAACCAGAAATCTATGTTGAATAATAATAATAAAAAAATAATAATAAAAAAGCTTGATTGGAAAAATTAAGTCTTGAAGTGAGTTGAAAGAAATCAGCCTCCAGGGAACTCTACCAAAATGTTAGTGTAATGAACAACCCTAAATCTGTATCCAGTTTTGGGCTCCCCATGTCAAGACACACAGGGATTTACTGGAGAGAGTCCAACAGGAAGCTACAAGGGTGATGGAGGGACTTGAACATCTCTCCTATGAAGAAAAACAGAGAGAACTAGGGCTGTTTAGTCTGGAGAAGAGAAGGCTGAGATGAGATCTTATTAATGTTTATAAATATCTGAGGGGTGGGTGTCAGGATGAAGGTGACAGACGTGTTTTGTTGGTGCCCAGTACAAGGAACAACAGGTGTTCGCTGGAACACAGGAAGTTTCATTTCAACATGATGAGAAACTTTTTTACACTGAGGTTCACAGAGCACTGGAACAGGCTGCCCAGAGAGTATGTGGAGCCTCCTTCTTTGGAGGCTTTCAAAACCCACCTGGACATGGGTGAAAACAATATTTTAGACCAGTAATGGAGGCCTGTTTAGAGGGAGATCAACAAGAATGACGACTATTTCATGGTTTTCTTCCATTATTTCTAGGGCTTACCCAATTTGAACATGAATTATCAGTACAGAAATTCTGCATTTTAGGAGAATGCAATCCCATTTTACTAACTAAAATTAACTAATTTGACATTAATTGTAAATAGGATGCCATGTGCTGGAATTAAACTTCAAATCAAAATGTAAATAATTCATTCTGCTCTGATTTTCAAAGCAATGCAAAGTAGACCAAAGAAAGATAACAAAAATGCATGATTACTTATCTAAAATGTATTCCCATAGCTAAAAGAAGGATGGTTAAAATTCTGATCCTCCACTGCTACTGAGGAAAACAGAGGGAAATATTTTGGGGCGTGTTTTTGTTTGTTGGGTTTTGTTCCTTTTTCCTAATAAACAAACCCCACACATTTAAAGAATCTTTATCTTTGAAGTCCAACTGTGTAATTTAAATGAAAAAGTGTAAATTCATGGTGTACCTGTTTAAAACTCAGTTCTTGCTTTATTTAGATTGCTTATTTTTTTGTTAATTAAAAAGATCCCACAACACTAAACAAAACAGAATAACAACTTGCCATCTTCATGTCGGAGGTACTGGTTTCCACCTCTGTCTCTAGCTAATGACCATGCCTCGCCTTCATCACTTTCACAGAACTCTACCATGCTGTTCTTATCCATTTGCACCCATGTACCTTCTGAATTAGTCACCTGATACACACACACACAAAAAAAAAAGCACAATTTATTCACTTTTCAGATAATTCATTAGAACAACTCAGAAACTTATTATAGCATCTGAAAAAAACCACACTCATTCCAAACTTTGTGTTACAAAGCAAATGTTAGAAAATGGTTTCTTAAATTAAGGCCACAGGCTGAGGCAGATTGAAGCACCAAAAGTATTTATGGTGAATTTACGGAGTATTTCCAAAAATTGTAGACACGTTTATGTTCAGAAAAAGCAAAACACCAACACCACAACTTTAGAACATCCATACAAGCCTAAATAAAACTTCAAGGAGATATTCACCAAAACAGGCCTTTTTATTAGTGGCTGCAACAGTAGAATCATAATACCAAGTTCTATATGAGAGGTTTGTATGAGTACTCATTTTGTTCCTGACATTATATTTAGGAAATAGCATGACACACTTCATCCTTAAGCCCTTCATCACCATAAAATATCACAGCTAGACAACTGAGAACAGTAGCAACAGTTCAGCAACTAAACAATGAATACAATCAAAACAGAGAAACAGAGTATTTTGTTAATTGGTTAGGTCAAAACAATTAAAACATGTTTTTCAATGAAACAAGGCTCTTTCAAAGGATATGACAAAATAGTAGAACAGGAAATACAATTTTGTAAGGAATACCGTACAAAGCAATATATAAGCAAGCATATGTAATTTCAGGACAGTTTTAACATTACTCCAATCAATACACACATTGAAAAGGCAAAAGATATAACAGCATTAATATTTATCATGTAAAGCAAGTTCAAAGGTTAGTACTTATCGAGAGGGTTGGAAAAGCAAACCTGTACAGGGGCAGACTCTTTGTTGCGTTTACTACTGTTATATACTGGTATCTATGAAGACATGAACTGAAGCTACAATGATCCATACCTCGCCCACTGCTTTGACTTTGTTTCCCAGAACTAACATTCCAATTGGGATACCTCTAAGGTTAGGGCAGCTTCTGATGTTGTGACCTGATGGGCCAGTCTTCACTACCTTGTACACTCCAGGTCCACCTCGAAGGAATGGCATATCTTGTTCTGGCACCACTGCTTCCTGCGGGCAGTGTGAATTTAGGTCTTTGAAAAAATCATCAGTATTAGACCTAGATTCCTGAGAAATTAAAAAAACAAAAGGGGGGCAAAACAAAACAGAATAGAACCTATTAATAATACCTTGAACTCTTTAGGTAAGAAATACTTATTTCAAGAATGTAATAGCTAAATTTCAAAGCTAAGAGATACTACTTAACATTGTTGATTTTCATGTGCAACTACTTGTAAATTGTGCGGTAATTCAAATGTCTTCATATTGCTCTTCAAACAAAAGTGGCATAAATGTAAGCATTCATATAAAAGGTGTATCTCTTATCTACTTTAGAGACAAATTATTTATTCTTAACACTTTCACTAAACCTTGTTTCATACTGACGTTTATCAGCATATACACTCATTCCTCAGGCTGCTGTTTGTGAAATTATGTGAAATAGCCCAGGGCCATGTAAAGGGAATTTTGAATATTATCTCATTCCAAATGATATGCTTCTTTTCTTGATTTCACATCCAGAATACATTACTGAAGTAAAGGTAGAACTATGGCAAAGTAACAGCAACACCACAGATTCTTTAAGGCATATGCATATATTACTGCATACTTATTATTTTTGCTGTAACAATAAAAATAGTTTGCAAATTTATTTCACCTGGTACCAATTACAGATGAAAAAATATATACCCAAATGCGAAATAAGAAAGCACTTTTTAAGTCTTCCACCACAAAAAAATGGTAGTTACTAAGAGAGGAGAAATATCAGCATAGATTTTTCCAGCAAGCCAGAACTACAAAAGTTACAGCTAAAAGCTACAGTACAGCAAAATATGCTGGTTGGGAGTAAAGCAATGCACATTTATATCAGAAGAAAGCAAGTGAGAAGCAAGCATAAGCTCTATGGTGCTTATAATGCAAGTCATAGGTGCTTTTGAAGGAATATTTGAAAGTTAAGAGCTAAGTAATGCTCTGTGGGATGAAGCCAGTGGTTCATCTAGTCCATTGTTCAGCAATGGCTACAGGAGATGCTCTTCAGAAGTAGATCATCCTTGTTAGTGATCTGTGCCTTACACACCAACACCATTTAAAATACTTTTCATGGATGTTAGAGGGTCTACCCTATATTCTTTGTTATTTATGAATCTGTTATCTATGAATTTGTTCCATTTCTTCTGTATGTGCTGATATTTTTGTCTCCAAAGCCACCTACAAAAACACCTTCCAGGAGTGCACACTTACTGCTGTGTAAAATATTTTATCAGTTTGAAACATAACTGCTGCTTATGTTCCTTCTTTTTTAATTAATGCAGTTTCTTCTGATCTGTAATACATGTATGTTCACCTTTTAGTTATTGAAGTCTGTGCCCTGTGTCCAGACCAATACAGCAACCTTTCCAAGAAGCCTTAATACAAAAATGGATCTGTAAATATGCAACTTTCAAAGCAAGCTAATGAACCTGAGGTAAACTGGTTTGAGGCAAAAAAGATCTCTGTGTTTTGAAGACAGTTTAAAGCATTGTCTAGATTGAAATAATAATACAGAAAATTGCTATTTCAGAGCAGCAGATTCAGTGGAAAAGCAAATTTTTAAACCTCCAAACCAATATGTACAACAATTGAATATCATCTTCTTTATAAAGTTC
Organism: Dryobates pubescens; assembly: GCF_014839835.1. Taxonomy (NCBI): domain Eukaryota; kingdom Metazoa; phylum Chordata; class Aves; order Piciformes; family Picidae; genus Dryobates; species Dryobates pubescens. Next base: position 26,356,950 of record NC_071618.1, on the reverse strand, counting down.
ATATGAAAAAAACCCCAATCTCAACATCACTATAGGACGCAAAAAGATTTAGACAAGCACTTCCGCAGATAATTCAAACTGCTTACCTGTACTTATTCCTATAATTGTATTAAAAAAAACAGAAGGTCTGAGTGTTTATTTGTGGCTTTACTTGTACAAGCATCATCATCAAGATGATGTAATTTAATGTGTATATTCTAATAAGAGAAAAAAATTTACTAGTACATTTACATGAAAAAGAATGAAGACTTCTACTATGTTACTACACCATCTGTCTTAAATTCTGATTTGGCTCACTTAAAAAAGAGGAGAGTGCTACTGATGAAATAATGAAAATTCAGTAATCTGCCCTGGTGTGTTTTTTTTTTTCCTCATCCTGAAGGAAAAGATGGGATAGAGCATTCCATGCAAATCTGCTATTTCCTGTAAAAATAACTGAAAGTAAAACACACTTCAAAAAATATTTAGTGTAAAGTTGAGTCATAAAGTGCAATCTGAAAACATGAAATACAGTGTGACTGTTCCTGTCATTTAACTCACCTTAGGGGGTAAAGCTTTGGAAGTCCATGTAAAAAAGTCCAAATCCCTTACTCCTTGGCTAGCATTAAAGACATTCTGATCAACAAAGTTTAAAAAAAAAAAAAAGACACATATCAACAAAGAAATGGAAACAAAGAAGCACTGGAGGAAGAAGCTCAAGGTACTATAATGAAAAACTTTCTCCACAAGTACATTTATTGGTAGAATGTTTTGCACAAGGGGAAAGTTTTGTTTTCCTGTTCAAGTCACTTGAATTCACTGCTCACCATGGCAAATCATCCATTAAACAAAAACAGTTCAGTATGTCAAAAGCTCAAAATGGATGTAGTGTGTCATGCCATTTACTGAAATTAAGAGCCAGACATTTCTCATAAAGCTTGAGACTTTGTGCACAGAAAAATCCTACACTTCTGTTACAATGAAACAGTAGTTGGCCCCACCACAAACCAGTTTTATAACAAGATGGTCCGCTGTTCTGAAAGGAAGCATTGCAAGACAACTGTGCATGGAACTTCTAGTTACCAAGTCAGAAGTGAAAAGATGCAGAAGGCTAAGCTCACTATTGTTGAAAGCAATTCACTTGCACAGAATGATTTTACCAGTTTGCACAAACTCACACTCTACCAGAAGCCCAAAATTTCACAGGTTGCTGTAAGAAGAATGAGTGCCAAGATTCTGTTAGTTTTATAAAACATAAAATGCATTTACTAGCCTGTTCCAAGTTATCACACGCTAAATATCCTGACAGCCAGACTTCACTGGTTTTATAAGCAATTGCCTGTGCTATAGAAATGAGTACTGATGTGTACTTTTTCCTCTCACAAAGCAGCTAGGACAGCATTTTGCAATCACTGGGAAACATGAAAAAGAAGCCATCTTTTCTGCATAAACTGGTTTCTACTAATTTAAAAGAAATTTTCACCGTTCCTGACAAATTGAAGAATTAATAATCTATCTATAGTGGTATCAAAAATAATTTATTTATGGCAGAATCCTTCTGCTAAAGCAACTATTTCATATATATATGAATGGAGCTATCACAATCTTATCTCCTGTCCCCATCCTGACAGTGGAAGCAAGTGAAACCCCTGGACAGTAGTAACATTAAAATTTAACAGTAGTTAAAGAAAAGGCAATTAATTCTTCTAAGCAGAAAAGTACAAACCACTCTTGGCACGCTCCCTCTGCATTGCTTGAAAAACCATTAAAACATTGGAAGTAAGCAAATCTATGGTTCTGTCTTGTGACAGAAGCAAATAATTTAGCTATGTTCTGTTTGCAAAGCACTGGCAAAACTTCTGCTTACATCAACTCTCAGTAATAGAAATGATTTGCAATCTTGACAAAACCTCTGAAATTGTCAAACAAGCATTTCTTTAGTACCTCCACTCCAAATTGAAAGAGGTAACACTGCACTAGGGAGGTATGTTTGGTGGCACTGGGGAAGGCATTAGGAAGACTGGCAAAGTAAAGGTTTATTGATTTGATGTAAAACTAAGATAACTGTTAGAAGGCCTACATGTACCTAATGAGAATGTATTTCACAGGCAACCAACATAGTTTAACTGACTGATTAGAGTCATTTGCAGAATATCTCAGATTTTGCAATGCACTTCTATTGTACACAAAAACATGGACCATCCATATTGAAAATATTTAAATACCATTTCCAAGATCGATTTTTATATGTTATAAAGCTATATGCCTAAATCATAGAAAAGAAACCAACAGCAAGGAAATGGGTCCATGTTGGTGTATGATTAAATTAGAAGCTCTCCTCTGCTCTGGGAGCTTTAGAGCTTCCTGATACTAGCACAGTGTATGCCAGTTCAGAAAAATAGAGCAGACATATATTTGAGAATGAAGTTTTCATGCTGAGGAAACTGTTCACAGATTCACAAACAGCACTGGCATGGAAGGGACCATCAAAGATCACCTTATCCAATCCCCTGCAGTGAGCAAGGACACTTCCAACTAAATGAGGCTGCCCAGGTCCACATCAAGTCTGATCTCGAATGTCTCTAGGAATGGACCACATCCCTCAATAACCTGTTCCAGTATTTCACCACTTCCACATCAGCTTTGTGTTTAGTTCTTACGCTTAGTCAATCTTTTTCCTTTCAAGCTTTCCCTTCCAAAACCTAACAATAATTTCAGAGTTCATACTTTTTTCCAAAGAAGTTTAAGCTTCAGACATACTTCTTTTTTGGCATTTTCACCACTAAAAATTATCAGACCATTGGGAAACATTTAAAATGTCAGTATTATTTTTCAAAGCTAAGGTTCATCTTAAACAACCACTTTGACATGGTACCCAGCATAGTCTGAATGTCCAATTGCCTTCTCTGTGTCTAAAATAATGGAAGGACATTCCTAAGAGAAATTCTACAACAGTTCCACAGAACATTGAGCTTTCTGACCTGTCATCAAATGCTGCAGTTTATATACTAATGCTGGTTCTTCCACTGCAATAATGATTTGAAGAACTTGCAGCTTCTCAGTCCTGCTTGCCTATCATGGTTGGGGAATGTAATAAATCACTACCTGTTAAATACGCTTATATTATCTATGATAGATTAGATACAGAATGGGTACACAGAAGTTCCTCGTGAAAGGATAAGAGAAAGAACAGCTCAAATAATTAGGTGTCTGGAAACTACAATGAAACTCTACTTTCCTATGATCATCTACCTTTAGGTAGAACAGCTTTTATCAAAATATGCAGGAATAGTGTATCAGACCTAAGATACTCAATATTTGCTTTATCATGAAGTGGCTAATATCAATAAACATAAGAAGCAAATGTTAAGAAAAACAGGAGATCAAAATTAACACTGCTCAAAACCTGTTGGTTTTCCTTTGTTCACTATTGATGGTGGTAACAACTAAAGCTTTCTTTTAAAACAGTTTACAAAATGTACTAAGATTTTATTTCCTTGAGTAATTGGAGTTGACAAGTCTGGACACTCATGACATGAGTAAAAGTTGAGACTAATAGAAGCAATGTGGCATTAATTTGAACAAGGAATACAATGCCTAATTCAGCCATTTTCCAGTTGTATTTTAGTCTCATAAAGAGACTAAAATTAAGGGCAACAAAGCTGGGGAGGGGTTTGGAGCACAGCCCTGTGAGGAGAGGGTGAGGGAGCTGGGGTTGCTTAGCCTGGAGAAGAGGAGGCTCAGAGGAGACCTCCTTGCTCTCTATGACTACCTTAAGGGAGGTTGTAGACAGGCGGGGGCTGGTCTCTTCTCCCAGACAACCAGCACCAGAACAAGAGGACACAGTCTCAAGCTGTGTCACGGGAGGTTTAGGCTGGATGTTAGGAGAAAATTCTTCACAGAAAGAGAGACTGGCCATTGGAATGTGCTGCCCAGGGAGGTGGTGGAGCCACCATCACCTGAAGTGTTTAAGAGGAGCCTGGATGAGGCCCTTGGTGCCATTGTTTAGTTGATTAGATGGTGTTGGATGATGGGTTGGACTCGATGATCTCAAAAGTCTTTTCCAACCTGTTTAATTCTGTGATTCAGATTTCTTCCACTCTGTTTTCTTCCTCTGAAACCAATACTAGTAGTACAACAGCTTTGGATTAAAAAAATCTTGTATATTAATATTTTTCTTTAATTACATCTACTCATCATGTAAATCCATTATCCAAATCCATTAAACAGGATGAGCAGATATATATTATTTCACAATTTAATGTACAGAATCTTTAGGATTCATTACATAATTGAACATCTTTTGCCTCCTGAGTCCTTCACGTCTATGGGACTGTACTGATCAAATTTTACAACTTAAAACAGTTCTTGAGCAAAAAGACATTTTTTTAAACAATATTCTCAACTGGAATTTTGTTTTAAAATTTTCTAACAAGAAAGCACTTCATGTAATGAAGGTTTAGCAGAAAAACATTTTTAAGATGAGCCACAAGAATCAGAGCTTACAAAAGAGTTTACTGAAGTCTACTGTGCAGTGTGTAATGCTAGAATAGCATGCAGTAAAGACTAAGGCATTTGTAAACAAGCCACTGAATCCTGACTTTTCTTTTGTGGCCTATAAGAAAGTTTAATTTTATTATGACCATATTTAAGCATTAAATTCATAATAATAGATTAAATATGGTCATAATAAAATTAAATAGTTTCAGGATGTGCTAAGCCCATTCCAAAATTTGAAAGCGAGTTTCTAATTGAAAGTTTAGCCCTTGGAATGGGCTGCCCGGGGAGGTGGTGGAGTCACCATCCCTGAAGGTGTTCAAGAGGGGACTGGATGTGGCACTTGGTGCCATGGTCTAGTAATCATGAGGTGTTGGCTGACAGGTTGGACTTGATGATCTTTGAGGTCATCTCAAAACACATCTCTTACTGTACATAGCTACACTTTAATAGTTGCTTTTGTAAGACATGCTATCTTGGCCACTGTCTGTTTACTGATCAGAAGCAAAGAAAGCAAATTTTACCTTGTGTCATTGAAGATGCAATGTAACTTACTTCTCTAAAAGAAAATTAACGTTATCCACCAGCACCTAATAGTCTACACGGGATCAAAACTATATCACACCACTGTTTCAGAAAACAAATTGATATTTTATCTGAACTTTACAGAAAGTGAAATGCTTTCCACACTTCATTGTACCCTACCTGAGTTTTCAAGATTATACTATCAAGATTCAGTAAGTCAGGACAACCACCTGTTCCCAGCTTTACTCAGGGAGCGCAGTGTATGTTCTTCTAATGACTCTAGTATACACCTGTTTCTAGAGAAATATACCAACCAGTATGTTTTTGCTAACCACAAACAACTGCTGAGCTCAAAACTATTCTCTTCAGCAAGTAAAAAAGCACAGGATATAGCTACAAAACCCAAACCAACACACACACACAAATCCAGTAGAGTATCATACACACCCATCCAGATTTAAAATATTTACTGCAGTTCATTACTTAGTCAAGGTGCATTCATTTTTATCATGGGTGAATAGGTAAAATTCAACTGTTGCATATAGATATTGTTTTGAGAAACTGTAATAGAGCAATTTTCTAGTAAGTATCAATTTCCAAGGCCAAAAATGTAAGCAAGGTTTTAAAAATAACCTATTTTTCCCCCATATGTTGGTGTATTCTACAGCAAACTGTGGCTGTTGTCACAGTGTTTGAGTGACTAATGGCAGAGTACAGAAATAACTTGCCTCCCAAATGCAGTATGAAGTAATTCCCAAATTAAAGACTTAATTGAAAAAATTTCCAATTAGAATTATTTCCATAAATAATTTATAGACAAGAAGGTGAATAGGAAGATGGTCTAGTCATATCATATAACAGTGTCAGAACACAGGCTGCATCCACAGGGGATTTATAAACTGCTATATTTGGCTACTAGCAAATAGCCTCATTTCACTGGAACTGGGAATATCTCTGTTCTATTATGATCGGAAAACATGAACAGCATGACATTACTGGCTGTTACATTTGTCCAAATGTTTGTTAACTGCCTTCAGCTGGAGCAGCAGTTCATTCATACAAGACGACAAATCAAATCCAAATAGCAGTATTTGCATTAGATCTGGTTCTCATTCTGCCCTGAAAAAAACCTAAGCAGTGCCCACTCTGGGGAATGCAAACACATACAAAAAAAGATGAGCCAGAAACACTGGTTTGGCTCTTATCTTTCTGTCTTTATGAACTTCTACAAGAATTGTATCGTGTTTTCAGAGAAGATGTAACTTTTGAACGTTGATGACCATTAAGGTTATCCAGAGAAATTATGCTTACAGCTATTATAGATTTTTTTTCCCACTATGTCTTAATGTTCTGGAATTTTTTGATTAGTTAATAAATTCTTAACGCCAGGATTCAAGTGTAAAACTCACAAAAAATAAAAAGCAATGGAATGTCCTCAAGTTTTTTTAAATGGCCTCAATTACACTGATTCACTGCAGGCTGCAAGCTGCTTCTGAAACCATCAGTGGACCACTTCAGACAATGACAGTTTGCATCAGAAACACCTGGTGCAGGTCACAACCTAATATGATTACACTTTTTTTACACTGTGATAGAAGTCCTTGGACTTTCATTTTCCTTCTAGGAAAAGGGGCTTCAACATATAAAAGCCTTTCTACACTCCACCCTCATTACACAATAGCCCTCCAAAATACAAACACATGTAAGGTAGTATTTTGTAATTAAACTATTGTTTACCTCAGGAATAATTTGCAGCCTTAATTAAAGAAAGCTTTGTAATGAGGATAGAGTGTACTTCTTGATATTTTTCAAAGGCACCTTTTACTTACATCAACAGGTACCAGGAGGCTCTTGCCAAGATGTTGGTTAAAAGAGAGACACCAGGCTTCAGTGTAGCCATTCATGTTAGGAACGTACTTCTTTATTGTCTCATCATTCAGCCTCAGCCAAACACCATCATCATTGTGGATCTATGGGAAACAAGCAACAAAAACGAGCCGTGCCCTCCTGTAACTGGTCTGTAGCTAGTGAGGATTAACAGACTTCAGACAAGCAGACAACAGCAGCGAGAAGTTATGGTCTTTGCTGTGCCGATAAAACGGAAGAAAAGGTAAAAAGGAACACTGACAAAATGGGAATTTCAAAGCAATGAGGCATATCTTTTCAGAAGGCAAGGCGTGAAAACAAATTTACATCAGATCATGCAGTAATAAGAGCTGATTTGAGAGAAAACAGGAAAGAAAGTCAAGCCTTCACAAGCTTCATAGGTTCCCTTCTTTCCGTTTTTCCACTGCTGGTACAATTTAGTATGTAACGAAAATGCTCCCTCTATATGAAGATTTACTGTAAGAAAAATACACACATAGCAGTCCAACAGACTACTGACCTTTCAGATCTGTACGTGAGAGAAGTAATGAAAATGACACGTACGCCTGAATTTTTGTGCAGAGTTAAAATAGCAAGTCATGAAGAGGAAAATCCTTAGAGATATTATTGTAAGATGATCTCTAGGAATTTTGCTTCTTCACATCGGAGTCTGTTACACAGGATGTCAAGTAAGCAAATGACAGCTTTGAAAACTAAAATATTTAGATTTTTGCACTTTATACTCATTTGTCTTTTAAGTTCTGTATGTCAGCATCTAAACATGAAAAAAAGCCTCAACATTATTGGCATGAAGTAACTTTACAACTTAGCCCAATTTTCAACATAAATGACTTAATTACCTCGTCAATGAAAGTGATGGATCCATTGACTTTCACTATGCCTATTTGTTCACTCTGAAGGGAAGGGTGGCTACGGATACGAAGCCCTGCACTGTCCTTGGCCACAAATTTGCGAACCTAAGAGAAGCAAAGGAAAACAGCAAGGAAGAAAAAAAGAAAAAAAAAAAATCAGAACAGAGCTCTCAGAATAAAAAGAAACAGATTTAACAGATTCTGAAATGCTAGCAGCAAGATAGCAGTCTTGAGAGTTACAGTTTGTTGCTAGTTTCCCATGGCTGCTGTGTAAAACTTTTTTACTGCAACCAGTAAAACTGTAATGTTAAAAAGAAAACAACCCTAAGACTCCACTGACTCAGTCTTGGAAAGATCTGTTATGTCACAACATTCAGCACAAGCTTCCAATTCTTTCAATGTCTCCCCCCTCCTTTTTACTCATTCTTGAGAGTTTCAGGGTGGTTTTTTGCCTTTTTGAATTTAGTATTTCCAATAAGTCAACCTGGGATTATATGTTCTTGTTTGCACTACTGGAACATTCTCTTTAGCCAGCTTTTTGGCCAAAATTTGGATATTTTCTTAGCTAAAGAGCTGAAACAGCCATTTAAAAATAGAAAAAGACAAATATTTCTACTACTTTATTCTTCAAACAGCTAATTTTCTTTTTCACATGAAGAATATCACATGAAGTGCTCCTTTGTTACTAAGTGTGATTTACTGCATGCCCCCAAATCTCCCAGTTATTCATCTCTAACAATTTTTCACCAAGCACACTATCAGGCACACGTCCCATGGAGAACAAACATAAAATGTCCTTTTGATGCCTGCTTCTAGGAAGTGCATATATTCATGCATGTGATATAAGACTTCTTTCCTGGAAAGTTATTTTCAAACTCCACATGGAAAACTGAAAAAATGAAAGGTTGAGTCCATGCTTCAACTGAAAACAAAGCACAGAAGTACATGAAAAGAATAAACCTCAGAAAATATAATGCAGTTAATTGGTACCTTTCATTATTATTTTTTCCTGAACAATTTAAAAATAAATGCTACTTGAAAGTTAATTAAAAAGAAATAATCATGGAAGTATGTCAAGAATTTAAAATGTAGCTTAATCCCAAATGTGCAAAGTTTTGTTTACTAACAATGTTTTTATTCCAAGGATTTAGATTTCTCTCAACAGGCAAAATTTAAGACTTCCAAAGTCCTTGTAAAAATGTAAGGCTGAATCACTGCTGATGGCATTCTCAACACAGACAAGCCTGTAAACAAAGCCCTGCAAATTAGGAGTCCCTGAATTATTTCCCTAAAATATCACTTCAGAAAATCATATGATGAGTTGGCTACAATTTGGATCAAAAACTTGAATCATGCTCAAGATTTGGATATGCACAGGCCTGGAAAGAGTATTTTCCCCCTTTGTAGTTAATAGCAAACTTCAAGCTGTACCTATGAACTGTTTATGGATCGGATCCACTGACTGACATTGCAACAAAAAAACAGATGAAAAGTTCCCTTATGCTAATTTCTGACCATCATAAAACACTCAAATAATCTGAGACTTCCTTCTAAGATAGCTTGGATTATTTCTCTACAGCACAATGGTTCAGTAAGTTTGTCCTGTAACACCCCCATAATCACTTCTTTCATGGAGCATACAGAAATTGGGTTATGACCAAAATAATGACAAAACTAAAAAGGCTTAGCAGTAAAGCTATACATCTCCCTTACAGTGCACATCAGTTCTCAAGAGCTTTGTACCTGTGCCTTCTTTGGTGAATCTGAAAAGAGGTACACCTCATAGCACAGAATGGTGTGCTGTATAGGACAAAGCAATCTGCCCAGAAGAGTGGCTATGTTGGGGTTTTTTTCTGGGCAAATGATGCTGCTTCTGCCCTCGTGTGAAGACAGTAGGAACAGTAAAAACATGTTAGCAACCAATCATGCTGGTACCAGCCTTGCCCCTTTCATTCAGCTAACTTAGGACTACTTTTTTCTAGTTGATTCCAACTACTCTTGTAAGATAATGTTTCCCTCAATAGGATGTAGAATGGAATTTCCTGTGAATGACTTAATCTAAGTTTCATGGTATATGAGGAGGCAACAGGAATATCAGATTCTCATCTGACTTCGAGTAATAGAGAATGAAGAAATCAAGATTAAATCATAATATAGCACCTATTTTCAACATGCTATTCAAGTAAGGTTTGACCACAAAATGTTCCACTGCCTCAGTGACAATATTTTGGTGTTTCTGAGAACGGCTCACCACCATTAATGCACTGTTAGTGCCCTTCCGTTATAACTATCTGAAACTTTGGGCTGACAAAGAAGTTGAAGAAGCTCCTAGAGCTCAACTAATCCCTGTTTCTCAGTGAAATGTTGAGTACACTGGACTGTCTCTGGATGAAATAAATCTAATCTGCATTCTTGGCTTCAGAAGCATAGAGCATACTGCAATATTTTCCTTTCTGTATTATTTACAATACTGCTGATCACACCAAGAACTTGACTAACCTAGTTTGTTATGTGATTTGTTAAGACACAGAATAAAGAGTGATAAATTATTTACCATGAAATGTGTACAGACACTATATACCAGACAGAAAGATGTCTCCTCTTTCAAAGAGATGAGTTGAAAAAAGACACACAAGCAGAACACCACCAGGAAATGACTAAATGCTAGGTAATGTCTCAGAACAGAGGTTTAGCTCCTGTCAAGTACTTTTAACTGTGATATAAACTGTTACTTGACAAAAAGTAGCTAGTATATACAGACCAGTCACCTCAATTCTCACCATAGTAATGAAAAAGTAATACAGCATTTTCATCCATCAATTTTTCTCATCTTAGACCAGATGCCTCTCTCAAGTTAGTGACAGCAAACACCACATATGACAACCAAGCTGAATGGAGTTCTGTGAGATGAATCTCACTCAGTAGGAATTGGGAGTTTTAATTAGGACAATGAATTAACCAGGAAGTCTTCCTTACAAGAGAAGGGAGAAAGCCTAAAATTATTTAAAAGAAATAAATGCAGTGGTGGATAAAAGAACTGTGGGGAAACTAACACTAAATTTATTATTTTTTAGGTATGGGTGCAGCAAAAGGATCTTGTTAGTGGCAGAAGCAGACAGTGGATGCATTTATAGACCAGGGCACTGTACAACAGAAGTTACAGTCTATAAATTATTTGAAGTTGGTAAACAACCAAATCAGGACATGCTGTAGTATTAATCCATATTAATGGAGAGACAGAACAAAAATGGAATGAGTATCTTTGATATTATCTGGCATATTAATTTCATCCCATTCAGCAAAATTAAAGTGATTTACAAAGATCTTTAAGTTGTGCACCACTATAACATAATAAAGTACAACAATATATAACAATATATATAACAGTATAACAATAAAATCCTAAATGCAACTGTCTGGTGTTTGTGGGTTTGGTTTTGGTTTTTTTTGGCATTTGTTTCGTAATGTTTCCAAACCTTGTTTGGCTGAGGCTCTGCTTTTGGTTTAATAAGCTGAGTTCCAGGAGGTATCATGCCTTTTGGAGGATCTTTTACTTTCACTTCTAGTCCAGCATCTATAAGCAAAACAAAGACTAAGATTAAAAAAAATAAATAAAGGGGATCATACCATTAAAAACAGTAATAGTTTGTGTGTGCTACAGTTTAGATGAGGCAAAATAACCATTTATCTACCATAAACAACACTTGCAGTTGCTTTATGGTGCAAAGTAACACTTCCTCATGCATCTTTACATGTAGAAATTTAGAGATACATCATTTCACCTTGTTATTGGATATCTGTCAAATCTTGTGCATATAGCACTATTCAGTATTTTTGTACCCTAGTAGTGTCTCTAGAGCTGTGTTTCAAGGAATGGTAAACACAGAATAGTTTAATGTTTGAGGGGTGCAAGTGAAAGCTCCTGACACTATCTTATACATATTGCAGTGCTGCAGATGCTAACTGCAAAAGGTTAGAAACAGCTAAGATCTTAAAAAGCCAACTTACACAGCTGGAAAAGGCCTATAATTAAAAAGGCAACATGTTTGATTACCAACACTGTTATATAACCAGAAGTACTGGAAAACAGCTCAACACAGATTGTGAAGAAATACACATTGTAAAGAAACAGTTCAAACTTAATAGATGGCTACAACCTTGACTACTAATCTTAAAAGAAACTGCCTTAGCAATTGCTGTTAATGTCAAATGCTTTGATTTTTGTTGATAATTTTACAGAGTAACCCTTTGAAAAGCAACAACTTGGCAAGAAGTAGCCAGACCCAGTAATAAAACTAGTTGGTTTAACTAACATTCTTTTAAAGAAGTGTGAAAGTAAAAGAAGGAATCTACAAGTATCAAGAACAGAGTTTGAAACAGAAAAAATTAAGCGCTATTGGTACTTTAAGCAGTTAAAAGTTGATACTTATGGGTCAATCCAGAGTACATCAAAGCTTAAGAGGTGATATAAAAGTATTCTGATTAAACCAGAACAGAAGCTACATTGAATAAAAAAATACCATAGTTAAGTTATAATTATGGTGGTTAGACTGCCAGAGTATTTTACATTAATCTGGTAGTCTAACCACCATAATTATAAATACCTGACGTGCCATGTATGTCCATATTTCCATGAAAGAATAGCTATGATCTTTTAATTCTTTTGAGAACTAGGAGGATTTTGAACCAAAACTTGGGTCCTAAGCTTTGCTATGAAATCTAATAGTAAATCTTATGAACATCAAGACAAACATTTATCAGTATACAAAGTAAATAACTTAGATTTATGCTTAAGTATAGTGAAAATTACGTACCTATTTCAATGCCATCTATAGTAACATGAATGGTATAGAGACCAACAGCTCCAGGAGTCCAGTTCGCACAGTATGTACCATCATTATTGACTCTGATCAACATGTTTTCACTAGGTCTAGGCATAAAAAAACCAAATTAAATGATTAAGCAATTGTCTTCTTGGAAATAATCTGTAATAATTAATTTGGAAATTATTCTTTATTTCCTATCAGATCATCTAAATACCATCTTTCTCCATCCATTGTACTAACTCCGTATCATTTGCTATGAAGTTATAACCCTCTATGCCACATTCATTTATAATAAACATTTGAATAACACAGTCAAGATTAGGTAATACAATTAAGGAATCCACATTAAAACAAGTATTTTAAGCAAAAATCTCTAAATTTAATAAAAAATAAGCTAACATGATTTTTAGAGTGTTTCTACCCTTAGATAAGATTATCTGTCAATTAAGCTTGTAAGACTGGGCATAAACAGAGGTGGCTGGACATGTTAATTTACGTTGCTGTTGAAGTGTAGTTCTGTAATGTTTACCTCTTTGGTGTTGGTGAAGCAAAGCGCAGTTCTTCGAAAGAATAATTTTCATACGCCTATAAACAGATTAAACTCAATGAACATAAAATCAACAGTTATCACCTATAAATAAAAATGAATGCAGAGTATTCTCTGAAATAACACACTAATCTACCTTTACACTCAGAGACATTGATCAAGACACCAGAAAGAAAATGCAGGCATATATATACATACATGGAAAAGGTATCTTTACTTTCTCTTTAAATAGCTATTATTGAGATAACAGAGACAACTATTGATAACAAAAACCTTTATTTACTGTCAAATTTCTAGTTCTCCTCTAATCTCACTTGTACACGTGAAGATAAGGAAGCAAGTATGTCGCAGGTCACAACCTGCAAACCAGCCCAGTAATCAATCAACGGAATTTTGGATCCTCTTTCTACTCAAAACAAAATAAAATTCACTCTGTACTGAGGTGATATTTTTATTGATTCCCACTATGAAAAAAACCCCACCAAAACAAAACCAACAAACAACTTGTCTGCTTACACAGTTTCTTGTGAAATGACTGCATTGAAAAGGCTGGGCTGGATCAATGGGCTGAGGTTAATTGTATGAAGCTTAACTAGGCCAAGTGCCAGGTTCTACACTAGGGTCGCAACAACCCCATCCAACTCTATAGGCTTGGAGCAGAGTGGCTGCAAAGCCACTCATCCGGAAAGGACCTGGGAGTGCTGGCTGACACATGGAGGAACAAGAGCCAACAATGTGCTCAGGTGGCCAAGGTGGTCAACAGCATCCTGGACTTTATCAGGAATAGTGTGGCGAGCAGGAGTAGGGAAGTGATCATGCCTCTGCATTTGGCACTGATGAGACTGCACATCAAACCTGGTGTTCAGTTTTGGGCCCCTCACTACAAGGACATTGAGTTGCTGAAGCTTGTCCAGAGAAGGGTAACAAAGCTCCAGGTTCAGGGCCAGTGGAATTTGTCCTTTGAGCAGAGGCTGAGGGAACTGGAGAAGAGGAGGCTGAGGGGAGATTTCATTGCTTTCTACAACTACCTGGAAGGAGACTGTAGTGAAGTGAAGATGAGTCTCTTTTCCCTAAAATCAAGTGACAGAACAAAAGGAAGTGGCCTCAAATTGTTCCAGGGAAGGTATGGCACTTCTGGATGTGATTTAATGGGCCATGGTGCTGTTAGGTTAGGCTGGGGGTCTCTTGCAACTGAGACAATTCTATGATTTTGTGTATGTAACAGTAGTCTTGAACTGCTCAAATAAAATAAAACTTAAAGCTTTGGATACAAAAGACTTAATCTGAGCAGCTCTGGAAGATTCCCCAGAAAGGTGTTAAAAGTCAAGTATGCTTCCACAAGAAGAGACAATTTCTGTATTTTACCTTGGTGTGTTTGTGTCTTTTTTACATTTACTGTGAGAAAGATTTGTACTGTTGTAATCTACCAAGGTGACTTTCAATTACTACCTGCATTTTCATTTAATCTTAGCCTGATTTAAAAGAATATTTACATGCCAACTTGCTAACATCAAGCATTCTCTACTCAAAGGTACCCTCAAATACAGAAATTAATTCCTGGACATCCTGAACTGCTCTGCCATCATTTACTCCAGAGTACCTAATGCCTTGCAAGATGTGCCACCACATCAGTTTTGCAAGCAGATTTGACACTTATTACTACAGAAGAAGCAGTAGGTACTTTTGGGCAATGGTTATGAGAAATCCCACCTGGGTTCCAACTTCAAATAAATAAAGTAATCCCCCTACTCAAGTCACTGGTAAAATCGCAAACTATCATCAAGAAGCAATCTTTGCAATACCCCAATTAACAATCCCAGTAAGCAAGCCACACATTCATTTCCTGGATATACATTCCCTAGTTGCAAATCCCTTTTTAGACATATGACTTAAGTTTTTAAACCACTTGTTGTACACATCATTGTTTTCATAGTTCTTTCATTGATCCAGTAAGACATTATTTAGTATCCAGTTGTACTACTTATGCATAGCTCTTGCAGAACTATCGTCTGCAGAAAACAACCCTGTAAACCCTGTACCTTCCAGAAGATGGTAGTTTGCTGATTTTGCCCGTCCCTAAATCCATACAAATTAAACAAAGTACTATCCTTCTCTAACTCTTGAATAATCATATCTTAACTTGTCCAATCACTAGTTATACCCATCTCTCAACTGTGCCATTATGTTAAATAAATATATGTTTATTGTAAATGCAAAAAGATGCTCAAATCAATACTTACTGCCCACTTTTCACCTCTAGCAACCATTCCTGGCAGTCTCTGAGCTGATCCATTTGATAATAACCAATTTCAACAGCTACCGTTTAACACTTACCCATAGGTACATAAATTAGTTGCACAATCTTTACTATACTGAGCTATGAGGTTTGGTTTTATTTTATTCACCACTTCTAGATTTTAACGCAGCTTCACTATGACACTCCAAACTCTATGTGGATACATTGGCATAATCAGCATAATCAAAATCAAAGCCAGCTTTTCCTTTTAAATGCTAATCCAGTATATATAGCTGCTTTAGAGTTCAGGCAATTTGCCCTTTTGATGAACCTAGTTTTCTGCTGAATGTTATAGTTATAGAATAGAATAGACCAGACCAGACCAGGTTGGAAGAGACCTTCAAGATCATTGCGTCCAACCTATCATCCAACACCACCCAACCAACTAAACCATGCAACCAAGCACCCTATCAAGTCTCCTCCTGAACACCTCCAGTGATGGTCACTCCACCACCTCCTCGGGCAGCCCATTCCAATGGACAATCACTCTCTCTATGTAGAACTTCCTCCTAACCTCCAGCCTAAACCTCCCCTGGCACAGCCTGAGACTGTGTCCTCTTGTTCTGGTACTGGTTGTCTGGGAGAAGAGACCAACCCCCACCTAGCTACAATCTCCCTTCAGGTAGTTGTAGACAGCAAGAAGGTCACCCCTGAGTCTCCTCCTCTCCAGGCTAAGCAACCCCAGCTCCCTCAGCCTCTCCTCAGGGGGCTTGTGTTCCAAGCCCCTCACCAACCTTGTTGCCCTTCTCTGGACACGCTCCAGCAAGTCAACATCCTTCCAAAACTGAAGGGCCCAGAACTGGACACAGTACTCGAGGTGTGGCCTAACCAGTGCAGTGTACAGGGGCAGAATGATCTCCCTGTTCCTGCTGGCCACTCTGTTCCTGATGCAGGCAATAATGCGAAGATGACAGTAATTTACCTTCATCATTGTAATAGCAATATACCGAGCCTCTTTTACTATCATTGGCTCATAGGAAGAATCAAGCTTTGGTGAAGGAAGTCCTCCAAAGGTCATATCACTGCTAGGGGAAGCAGCTGTTGCAGGACTCCCTGGTATTCTTTGCACCTTTTTAGCTTGTTCTTGCTGCAAAGATGTTTTTTTCTGAGAAACAGGAATAGCTTTGACTTCTACCTGCAATGAGACATGAAATACAGAAAGTTATTTCGGGAGGAAACACACACATGCATTCTTTAAGATCTGATACTGTGCGGTGCTGCAGTGCTTAGAGCACCCTCTATAAATCCAGCTGTTACGTGTCTGCAAGTAACAATTTGCAAAGCCAAGAATAGTATCCCTTAAAAATGTAAATGTACTGGAGAGAAGCATCCAACTGACAGTAAGGTCCAGTGACAGTTCTGATAGTGCCAAAGTACTCCCTGGGAAAGCAACACATGGTCTGCTAGCCAAGTTTTCCCACAACAGAAAATGCCACTAAGTAGGACGAGAGCTTTCCAAATGAGCACATGTTTCAGAGTGAATCATCAGAGCCGGCTAGATCTGGATCAGCAGTGGCCAGACAGGATCTTGGCTACTTGTGCCACTCTACTACATCAGCACTGCACTTTTACACTATGCTCTTTAATGCATACATCAGCCGACTGCTTTTTTTAATCAGTGGTATCACAGACCATTATTAGCACAGGTAACAGCTGTACAAAGGCTTTTCAGGAAGAACCTGGAAAATAAGTTTATGTATTACTCATCCTGTATCTGCATTGAAGTATGTGTAAATACTGCACATTTCACACAGTATTTAATCAAAATCTGACTTAATTTTTGCACTGCACACTGAATAAATCTATTTCTGACATGTTAATATATTTGTGAGGCGAAACAAAAAATAAGAAATCCAGCAATAATTTTGATATTTTGACATATCCTGTTCCTGATAAAATCACTACATAAATTTTTCTTCCTCAGTCACAAGCGTTAAGTCAGTAACCACATATATAAATTTCACTCACTCTGTGCTTGTGTCTAAGCTGATTGATGTGCTTCTGTTATAGATTCACTGTGCATTCCTGAGTTTAAAGCTCACTACCAGATAACTCAATTATTGCATCCTATAGAAAGAATAGATTTGAGTAGAATATCTACCGTGAATACTGAAAGATGGCATGATGAAGTGTAAGAACAACCAGGACTGCAATAATTACCTTCATATTAGGAACATGAACAACATCCCCATACTGGTCTTTTGTTTGTACTGTAATGACAGTCGGCCAACCGCATCGAATGTCATCCTTATTCAAAATCAATGATGTTTTTTGAGGATCAGCATATGAATCTGGCTGAAGCCACCTACCACAAAGAAAAACAGCTAACATTAAAATCCTCTATAGCCCCACAAAAGATAAATTCTTATTCCGTACACAAAACAGACTTCCAGCAAAGGATGGATGCAGAAGCTCTGAACACATAAATGCTTTTATTTAAATATATTAATAGAAAGGATATGGCCCAAATAGTTTTATTTAACTTATATTTGATAAAACTGTTGAAGTTCTATAGCCAGTTGTACAGACAAGCAACAGTGCACAGGTTTTAAAATTTAGCAGGTAACTCTAAACATTTTCTATTACTGCAAAACTTAAACACAATGTCTATCAAATAATGGGTTTGTTCATGCAAGCACTCAATTTTTACCTTGCAAGTCGTCCACCACTTGATCCTGGTACACAAGCAATGAAATCTTCCAGAAATGATTGCTCATTACTTTGCACCTGCAGTGGAAGATTTCCTTCAAGAGCTTCCAAAATGGTTGGTGAGTGGGATAGTGCCAAGCCTTTCCCAAGAATGCCAGAGTGAGATTTGCACACCTTTGTGAAGTTGAAGAATGGAGACAAAACAGCCTTTCAGTATTTTACATGTAGACACTTTCTCATATGACACAATTAGTCCAGACATTTAAGGTACTGAGGACCAACTCAGTCTATAAAACAATAATTTATGTCAAAAGGGATTAAATGAACTTCAGCTGAAGACAATTTCTGGAGAAAAGAACAAGGTTCCATGAACTTTTATATTAAGAGTATCCCAAACTGTTTAATTGTAAGTAAGAAAAATATGAAGAAAGCCATTCTGAAGATGTGACCAATGTGCACATTCAAAAAAAAAGAAGGAAAAAAAAAAGGCTAGAGAGAGAATTTACAGAAAAGGCAGACCTCAAAGAAAGATATTACTGAGTGAGGCAAAGTAAAAGCAATCCCTTCTTGCCAAGGAAGGTGGAAAGATGTGTAAAATACTGGACACAAGTAAAAGTGAAAACGAATCTGTCACTTGCATGCATGCTCTTAGCTCATATTTTCAATTGGAATATGGGGGGTCCAAGAACAGAACAGGAACATCTGATTCCTCCTAGACTACTCTGTCATCTAAGGCATATGCACTAGTGTCATACTGTAGCTCTGATATGTTTTTCCAGCAAGCATTGTATCAACTGAATTTCAAAACAGTTGCCCTGAAGATGAATAGGAAAGAGTATGTGACAATTATTTTCATTTTTCATGATCAGGTAGGGACTGTAAATACGTAGTCACTGATCACCACTAGCTACCATCACAAGAAAATACCATCATCAAACCAAAACAACAACAATCCTATTATTTGGGACTTGATAAATGTTATGACTCAACTGCAAAAGTAATTTTATTTCTGCAATTACAAAGACATGTTAAGGATTAATTTTGCTAGCATTTAAAATTTGCTCAGTAGTGCAACATAAGCTAAACACTTAGGTATTTTGAAATATACTTTGTCATTTAACTTTTTATGTGATATTGCATGTATTTTTCCCTAAGTTGATTCATTACTAAAAAGATTTTATGTACATATGAAACTTCTGTAAGACTTTCTTAAACTGCTTTATAACAAGCTGGACTCTATTATAAAAACTTTACAAGTGATTTTCTTCCTGCAACAGTCAAAATGTTATGTTTAACTATTTTGCAACGGAGGAAAAGCCACAGTATACCTGTAAGGCAGCCTCTTCAAGTATCTCAAGGTCTTCTTCAAATTCATTACCAGCTGTAAAAACACAAATATGTACTTTTCATAACAATAATACTGGCATTTATCTACATATTTTAGGATCTGAAATTCAAGTCTCTTTAGTGAAGCCTTCTACACAGCGAAATTTAAGTGTGTATGATGATGTGCTATATTGTTTAACCAGCAGTTGAAAAAACAGTATTTTCAAGTAACACAGTAAGCATGCAGTACTGTGTAGTGCACAAGCAAATAAGCAATACATGTCACATGAAACAAAACTTGGCTGCTTATGTTCTTATCTTCAAGACCATATGTATAACAAATCTTTGGACTAGATACTGTCAGAAAAAGATTTTGGGAGGACAAAACTGGGTTTGGGAAGCAGTATCTGTGAGCACACACCAGGTGGTCCCTCTAAGAGCTTACCCTAGTAACAGTATTTGAAAACCTCTCACTCTGCAGAGTTGTGTAAGTTGCAATTTCTCCTAAAATGTAGAACTCAAATACAATCTACTATACAATATTTCTTTCTCAGAAATACTACTCAGTGTGATTCCAGAGTGACCAGAACTGCCAAACACAGTCTTTTAAGAGAAGTAAACCAGTAAGGTTACCATATTTCACTCTCTCAAAAACATGTCAAGCAATTCTACTAGTCAGAAGAAAGAGAAATGAGAAGAATGAAGTCCTAAGGTAATTTTAAAATTCAGGGGGAAAAGGACACAAACACACAGCTCGCAGATATCATTTCCACCACGTGTGAAACAAATAATTATGTTAAATATGTCAATCAATTCCACAATGCTGTTTAAGTTAGATCTTTGTCACAAACCATCTCTCTCTTGGGAAGAAGTACCTTAAATTTAAGTCTTGGAGAATTGGAAAGGAGAATGTTGTAGTATATCGCTGTTGTCAGGGTCTGCATTTGTGGTAGTATGTGTGTTAGGTGTTTGATTACCCTGAACACAGCTTCCAGGCCATGATGTTGGCAGGCTAAGACATTTATTATGTTATACAGCAAGGTTATATACTCTTTTTGAAAACATAGTTGTCACATCTCAATTGGTTATTTTCTGCTGGCATGCGTATAATTAAGGCACACAGTAGGTTAAGATAACAAAACAGTATTTTAACACATCCAACTGAATTTGGACAAATTTCTTCCTTCAGTTACAAGAGTTTTACATTCTTTTCAGACACTAAACATAGCCTTCTCCTACAGGAGAAAGTGTGACATTTTGAACATGGTAACTCAAATAAGTTTCCCAAATAGATGAAAGCATCACTGTCTGGACCATCTCCCTTGGAAGGAGAAAAAGCTAAACTTCCTTGACATTCTTTCAAAAGACCTTTTTTTTCCTAGTAATTTTAGATAAATACTTGCATAAGTACTTGGCTACTTGCATACAGAATTCTATATGAAGTCATATGGAACGTGTATATATATGCACACACCAACTACTAGAAAGCAAGGTAGTAGAGCAAGGTTGTGAAGGACAACTTCCTCAAAGTCAATACAGCAAGCTAAATCATACAGATAAAGCTGAAGATGGAAGAGTCCTGCAAAGATGCCAGTAACAACTGATAACTGAAGTCAGTTCAATCATCCTATTTTCTTTAACAGACTGTTCATGAAGTTTATTGTCTTCATGAAAATTGAGACATTTGAACTATCCCCTGAAGACATCTAAATTACTTTTAAAATAAGGTTAGAGCTGCTAGCTTGGATATAGACACCTAACTTCCAAATGCCAAGGTTTAGGCATTGTAAATTAAGCTGATAATGATTTAGTGAGCTGATGCTTTTTCTTAGATTACTTACTTTATCCTGTATGCAATCACACACATAACATCAGTAAAAATTGTTTTAAAAACTATGAAAAATCTAATAAAAGGGTTCTCCTGTGTGTATGCATTACAAGACAGTCTTTTCTATGGTTATATAGGTTCTTAAAGGACATTCCAGTCTACAAATCATACTTCTCTGCTAACGAGAATGGTAGTAATACAGTATTTTTAAAGACAGTATATTTCTTGAAGCAAAGGGTAGGAGCAAACCTAGATGGAAGGAAGAGCTGATACTGAGACATTTAACTGTCACAGTGCTTTCCTGAGACACTAAACAAAACACTTAAAGGAAAATAATATAAAACTGAAAACAGTCTTAAAAAGGTTGCACAGTGTTTTCCATTTGCAGACACTACTACTACTGCTGCTGGTAAGTCATCAGTTTTGTTTATTCACAGTATACAGTGGACTTGAAGAGAAACACCACACGAGCATGTCATTATCACTGTCATATCAGCAACAGTAAGAGACTTGGCTGAATTCCTTACAATTCCTGGACTAATGAAACAATTGTAATTATGTCAGTAATCAAGAAACTCTTCACAGGCAACACACCTATCTCTTCTCTCTTGCAGATGAAGCACAGCTGCTTTTATAGGTGCCTGAGACTGCACCGGTAACTGAACTGCACGTTGCTCCTATCTGAAAGCATGTAAAGCCAATCTACGTACCACCTACTTTCTCTCCACGTTTTGGGCACTCAAAATTAGAACAAACCAAAGTATCTCTCTAAAAAGAAGTACAAAGTATTAGAAAACCGCAGAAATAAAGTCAGAAATGTTTACATTTCAGCTTTCTTCTTTTGCGTAGGAGAACATCAGGATAAATGAATGCTAGCAAAGTCAACAAAATTAGGGAGTTAATGTGCCTGTTTGGAGGTTAAGAGAAGAGGGCACTATTTCACAGAATGTTAGGGGTTGGAAGGGACCTTGAAAGATCATTCAGTCCAACACCCTGCCAGAGCAGGATCATCTTCAGTAGGTCACAAAGGAAAGCATTCAGGTGGGTTTTGGGTGAAGGAGACACCTCAACTGCTCTTGGGCAACTCTTCCAGTGTTGCACTCACAGTGAAAAGGTTTTTCCTTATGTTCACCTGGAAAACTATGGAATTAAACTACAGAATTGACTGTACTTTTGAGAGAGAAATACAGATCTACCAGTGCAATTGAGATGGCTATTCATGACAAAGAAATTTACACATTCAAATACACAAGCAAAATACTGAGTTAAACACAAATCAGGTTTTGTGGTTATAACTGCACACTGATCAATGCCTTCAGGCTCATTAATATAGAATTCCAGTCTCATTAAGTGTATTTGAGATCTTGTTTGTGCTCCTAAATTAAAAGGATCGAAAAGATATCCTATTATAGATTGAGTCTGTTTTTCCTATACACTGATTTTAATTAGGAGAAATGTTATTACACAGAATATGGTTGCATCATTAGGAGTTTTTATCCAATCTCTATATACATTAATTTTCATAAACTCATTTTCCTCAGATTTTCAATTGAATTTGGGTTACTGTAGACTTTTATTTGCTTCATGGGCTGCCCAGGAAAGTGGTGGAGTCACCATCCCTGGAGGTGTTTAAGAGGGGATTGGACGTGGCACTTGGTGCCATGGTCTAGTCATGAGGTCTGTGTTGACAGGTTGGACTTGATGATCCTTGGGGTCTCTTCCAACCTTTGTGATACTGTGATACCACGAGGAAACTATAGGACATAGGTTGTACACTGCTACACTACCTGTGGATGGGTTGAGGTGGCTCAGACTTAAATGACCAAATTTCCCTTCTCTCCATATACACATGCAGGGAATGATGCACGCAGAAAACACCACCACTTCACTAATTTAATTCAGTTTTAAGAGTCAATTTTGTATGATGAACTAACTAAAAGCAACATTAAGACTTACAGGTAGTACTAATTCAGAAATGTGAAACAATGAAATTGTGTTCTCTGAATAGGACTTACCAATAGGAAGTGCTAGATCTTTCTTCATCAAGGCTGCTGCACATGATCCCCCTAGATTTGCCAATTCTTTCTCCAGTTGAATAATACCCTTGAAATGGAAACAAATTTTACAACAAAATTTTAAACCAAAAATTATGTCAGAAAACAGGATAATTAGTACATTTCCTTGACACTGCTTTATCCTAAGAGACACTGTGTGTTTTACTTTGAAGTTTCTCAGTGATATACTTCTTATCACATATGCCGCAGTTCAACTACTCTCAATTTCTTAATGCCCTTGTTCACACTCAGTGGTATCTTTCAGTTTCTGCAGAGAGCTCCCTAACAACAAATGCCATTCAATACACTGTATTTAGGTAACAGTACCAAGTGAAATTTGTGCTTTGGAGGAAGAAAGTATTTATGTGGAAAAACTAACTTCACAGACTTGAATTAGGTCGTAATGACACTTTGTTCTTTTAAACTAGAGAAAACAAGTGGTCACCAATGGTCAGTTCAGTTCAATGCTCTCAGAAGAAATTAGCATTGCATGTTCAACTACTTAAATTACTTATGGAGGCTTTAGTCCCAACATGCAAGGTAGATGTAGATACTGCAAAATTTTATTTTTGTTCATAGGACATTAGAGTATTTGGACTATAAATTAAAGTATGTTTGAAAACTATTACTTGCAACAACTTTTCTTTAATTAACATAGTTAACATATCGGCTAGAGTATTTTAATGCTGAGTGCTAAAAGCATTTGTAAACGCCTTTGAAAACTTCACCTTTTAGGTGAAGCAATAGGACCAAAGACTTCCAAGACAAGGGAAGGGCTATTTTTCTGGAATTACTATAATGCATATTATGTGTTTTTAGTAATCTTTTAAAACAAGCCAAAATAAAGCACTGGTGCAAGGACATGAAAGAAATGTTATGTTCACATTTCCACAAAGACAGTGGTGAAAACTTGTGCTTAGAAGTAAGATACAATGACCGGTAGACAAAATCTCATGGCATGGCCAGGAACTCAAGAGTTACAGTATGAGTAAACACTGGAACAACAACACAAATTTGTTGTTCCATACTTAGCAGTGACAGTAAAATATAAAATGTGTATCTGGAAGTCCCAGTCCTTTGTATTTCTGATGAAAGACCAGGTCAGCATTCCAGGAGATTCTGTATCTCACCAACACACTAGATTAAATCATGCTATGAATTTTTAAACTGCCATCAGAGAAACAAACTAAACCAAAAGCCATTCCAGTAATACACAGATTAAAGTATTCCAATCAAATAATGTCTGCAACAAAAAACATTAAAAACTTACACCGAAGTGATACAAAAATGTTTTGCTAATGCTATTTAGTCAGAATAGAGATACAAACACTTTTAGCACAAAAAAACCCCAAACAACAAAGGCTTTAGATGAGTGACTGAATAGGTGCAGAAATGGTAGCCCCTTCTCTTTTTCCTTACCTCATCAGATCCTGGACTAAATTCGTATCCAATTGCGTAACATTTGAAACCATAAAAACAAGCCTTTTCATCTTTCACATAGTCTGATGCAGTCTCCAGAGAAAAAAGAGCTTCATTTCCTTAACAGGAAGTAGAAGGACACAAAGTAATTTCTTTTTTTTTAAGCAGTTAAATTTATCCTCTTTTTGTATGTTTCTTCTATATAAGCATGAATCAAACCCAAGCTTTATATGTAACATGTGAAGAAAAACTGATTAACATGCATACCAACACTTCAGACAAGAAACCAAACATAAACGTAATTAACTGATGGCTCATAATGAATTCTTGACAACTTAGATGGAAACACCTTTGCAACTTCGTCTTCCAAGATGAAAAAAAAAAACAACCAAACAAAAAACCAACAACACCCCCCTGCCAAAATCAAACTTCTCACTATTTCAACAATTCATATTGCTAGAAATTATTACAGTATCTATTACCTGGCAATACTAATACCATTGTAGGCCATCCTGAAGATCCAGAAAATTTTTTCAGTTCTATCCATGAATTTAGGTTTTCATGAACAGAGGAATGCTTTGGTCCAAATCCTAAACTCTGTGCAATTCTGACAGGAATTAATAAACGAAGAACATCCTCTGATTGAGCAGTGCCACATTGAGTGTCAAACTCTATTGTTATCCACCGGACACATTCAGGAAAAGTTACCTGAAAAAAAGAAATGACTAGTTAGGTGCATGTTTGGGAGGACTAGCTTTTCTTTTTTTTCAGTTTCTCTAGAAAGCAGTACAAAAATAATATCATAGAATCACAGAATGTCAGGGGCTGAAAGGAACCTCAAGAGATCATCTAGTCCAACCCCCCTGCCAATGCAGGATCACCCATACCAGGCCACACAGGAGCTCAGCTAGGTGGGTCTTGAATATCTCCAAGAAAGGGAATCTCCACAAACCCCCTGGGCAGCCTGTTCCAGTGTTCTGTCACCCTCACAGTGAAATAATTCTTCCTCCTGTTTCCATAGAACTTCCTATGCCTCAACTTCCACCCATTGGCCCTTGTATTGTCATTGGGCATTGCTGAGAAGAGCCTGGCTTCATCCTCTTGGCACTCACCCTATACGTATTTATAAACATTAATGAGGTCACCCCCTCAGTCTCCTCTTCTCCAAGCTAAAGAGCCCCAGCTCCCACAGACTGTCCTCATAAGGGAGATGTTCCACTCTCTTAATCATTTCCGTGGCTCTGTGCTGGACTCTCTCAAGCAGTTCCCTGTCCTCCTTGAAACTGAGGGGCCCAGAACTGGACACAATATTCCAGACATGGTCTCACAAGGTCAGAGTAGAGAGGGAGAAGAACCTCTCTCGACCTACTGACCACACCCCTCGTAATACAACCCAGGATACCATTGGCCTTCTTGGCCACAAGAGCACATTGCTGGCTCACAGTCAACCTCCCATCCACTAGGACCCCAGGTCCCTTTCCCATTCACAGCTCTCCAGCAGGTCAGTCCCCAACCTATACTGATACATGGGGTTGTTCTTTCCTAGGTGCAAGTCTATAAACTTGCCCTTGTTCTCAGCTTTCCAGCCTGTCCAGGTCCTGCTGAATGGCAACACAACCCTCTGGTGTGTCAGCCACTCCACCCAGTTTGGTATCATCAGCAAACTTACTGACAGTGCTCTCTCTGTCCCCTCATCCAGATTGTTGATGAATGCATTGAACAGCACTGCTCTCAGTACTGATCCTTGAGGGACTCGATTAATTACAGGCCTCCAACTAGACTCTGTCCCATTGACCACAACTTTCTTTCCTTCAACCAGTTCTCAATCCGCCTCACTACCTGACAATCCAGACCACACTGCCTCAGCTGTTCTGTCTGCCATGACTTACCAAAGATAATGGACAGTAGTCTGGCAATAACCTCTGCCAGCCCCCTCAGCACCCTTGGGTGCATCCCATCAGGACCCATGGATTTATGGAAGTCCAAATAACTTAACTCTTCTCTAACCCAGTCCTCATCAATCAAGGAAAATTTCTCATTTGCCATGCCTTTCTCTGGGGACTTAGGGGCCACGGGCTCCCACAAGAACAGCCTCCAGCAGTACAGAGAGAGACAAAGGCAGCATTTAGCAACTCTGCCTTCTCTGTATCCTCTGTCACCAAGGAAACACTGGTATGAATTACCATCTGTGACAACAATTTTTCACACAGCAAAACCTGACAAAACAAAACCCACATGTCAAAAGCTTTCAAAAATGACACATGCACTTGGAAACAGAGCTTACCTTGTAGTGTGTAACACAAGCAGGTTTATAAGGATGCTCACTTTCTACAACAGCATAGTGATTGGAGGTAGTACAAGCTGAAAGCCCTTGCTCAGGTTGGTTTCCCGTGGTACTGTCTGTTGACTGATTTGGGTTAAAAGCTGGAGGGGCGTATTTCTGATTCAGAACTGCCACAGAAGGAAGTAACTGTTGTACTAGGCCAAAGACCTCAACAGCAACCTGTAACATAAGACCACACACACTGAAGTATTGCTTATGACTGTGAAAACAATACTCTCAAAGTTACCTTTCACTGCAATGGGTGCTCTGGATATTCAGAATATCAGAATAACTACTACCAATCATCCAGTTATTTTAAAATTCTGCATCTACACAATCCTGATAGAAAAAACATCACTACATGAATCTCAAATACTTCTCTTGGAAACTTGCCAAAGATGAAAAAAAAGCCTACCTGTACACAACTGCAAGGTACCTTCAGCTAAAGCACCTACTAAAAAGCTCTAATAGTAACACACAATAAGCACAAGCCGACAGAAAGCAAATACCATACTGAAGTCACAGTCCAGTAATACTTTGTTCAGTACTAACATTGTTTTTTCTCCACTCATGTGGTAGTTTTAGGCTGTGCCTTTAAAATTTTCCACAGATCTTGAACAGAAAGTGGTAGAATGTAAATAAATCACTATTGGGTGTAAAAAGGAAAATAATGCTAAGTTCTAAACAATCAATTGGACAGATAACAAACACAAGCTAGTAATGAAAATCTTTTTCTCTTTTTGCTTCTTCGGCTCTGGCTTCTCCTGACTTTGGGGGAATTTTCAACCCCCCACAACTCAACGTATTTTAATGTGTGTAGCGTTAAGCACTGCATTGTTTCCTGTTAATATTTATAATATTTTCAAAGGAGAGAAACACTTCTACAGCAAAGCACTTGGTTCATTACAGTAACAAGGTAATTAAGTGAATCTGCTGTATTTCAAGTGCCCAGTCTTCTTTCCTTCCCCTTTAAGGAGAGTCAGAAAAGAACTTGCAGTTAAAGAAAAAGCAACAGAAGACAATAGTGTCTACTAGCTATGAATTAATGACATTTGTAAATCTAGTAACAGATTTCAAGAGTGTTCCAGACCAGGCACATGGAAGAGCGCTATGCCACTGAAAAGTAAGGTTGCTTTTATTTATGGCTGATATCTTCCTATTTCTATAACTGATAGAAATAATTTAATGAGCAGGTACCATTGCTTTGTATGTTTAATGAAAATATAGAACTTACATTATATTAAAAAAACCCCCTAACATTTCACTCTACCAAACTCACATCAATGAACTGTAAATGCAGATCCTTCTAACTACTTGTTTTTTCCTGTCATTATAAACCTGCCTTTTTTATAATGTCTTCAATTTAAGTTTAAAGATTTAAACACGACATGTTTCCAAACTTCTTGACTCTTGGAGAACTCATGAGTCATGTGGTCAAACATAAACCACTAATTCACAAAATATTAAGAAATCAAGACGTTCAGATTTCCAGAGTAAACATTTTCCTTGTTCATCATTCTTAAATTTCTCCAGTAATTTCTGTTGAAGAGCATACCTTGGGAATAGCTGCCGCTACTGGTCCTATGTACGCTATTATGAGGGGAAGCAGCATTGAAAACAGACTGGAAGAGCTGAGTAGTTCTGGAATGTCTTCAGCTAAACAAAGAATTACCAACAGAAGTATTATTAATAAATATACCATGGTTCAAAATGCATCTTATTTTTGTGGTTTGCTTTTTACAGGTTAAATGCCTAGCTTCCACAACAGTGTTTATTTCAAATTACTTCCATTATCTGTGCATTGTTAAATTCTAAACCTTCAAAGTTCGCTTGAGATGAATGAGCCATTAAATACAGTTCTCTGTTAAAAAATGTCCTCATCCAATTAGAGCCTAATTTTATTGCATTCTTTGCCATTTTGTAAAGCTGTATTCTTAATTTCTGTAGTATTAAAAAAAAAATTAAAAAAAAATAGAACAAGCAGCTTCCACCAGCCCTCCAAATCAATTTCTGTAACACTACGCAATATTATGGATGTTTTGACTAGAATGGCTGAAGACCCTAATGTCTACATCCTTCAAAAATGGACATTTAAGTGCTTATGAACGCATTACACTCACCAGCCTTCCTGATTGCCACCACTGTGCAAAACATGCAAAACAAATTGGAACTGACCTATCATCGCCTTTCTTTAGGAAAGGAAGAATCATAGCAGCTTTAAATAAGTTAATTGCTAAACTGATGAGCAGATTTAGACAAGCTATCTCCCTAAGATATCTCAAGTGCAACTCAATCGCTTAGAAAGTTACTCAAAGTTTGTTACCTACAGAAATTAAAGGTTAGAAAAACATTGTTTGTAAAGCAAAAGAGAATTATTAGAGTTCTTGTATCATTGATATTCTATTAACTCTTGCTATCAAAAGATTCTGAAATGTAAATCTGGAAAGTCAACATTCAAAAGCCTTACCATCTACAGCAAGAGCTCTGTGCAACAGATCTTTGGCTGCTCGTACAACAGCACTCACAACAGAAAGAGCCCTGCTGCAATTTTTATCTTCTTCATTAGCTTTGTTCAAAAGCTGGGATTGCAGATCTCCATCATACTCACTCCTGGATAGGGGATTAAATTAAAGTAAGTTCACAAAATACAAAATTGTATTAAAAAACATGACTAACTCATTTTAAACATAGAATAAGTAAAGCAATTTATGATAAAACAATGAAGGAAACA